>NW_028186127.1:1350346-1381872 GCF_003343005.1 Rhea americana
AATCTGTGATGACAAAATATCAGACTTCCCTGAATGATTGGATTCTTTTTGTATGCAGACCATTAGTACATTTTACCAGAGGTTTCTGCTGTACGACTGTGAGTAATTTTCTCAATTTTGGCGTTCTCCTAGTCCTCGAGAAAACTGCTGCCATACTGAGGAATAAAGAGGCCCCGCAGAATCCAAAGGCACGTTGATAAAGGGTAGCAGGAAGCAGGAGATGGTAGACTTTTGCTTTCTGAATAAATGTCAGTAAAATTACTCAGCCGTTTGCAAAACTGATCTGAGTAGCCTGATTTAGACGAAATGCCACACTTGACAGCACTAATAGATCCAGTTGATTACAGACTTAACATGAATAGTGGAGTAAGTTTRCTTCACTGTTCTGTATTAGATGTCTTTGAATGATCTGTGGGGAGAGACAAACTGTAAATCTGAAGGGTAGTCTAGAGCATGTACTAGATTAACGAAATATGCAAAATTTAATAAATGGAGAAGTTYTTCTGCTATTGGGTAGAACTGACAGTTATTGAAATCATATGGTAAAGCTATTCAGTTGGAAAAAAATCATAAATAGCCTACTGTTGCCTCTAGCATTTGTTGCACTGGGTTGAAATGGCTCCTCAGAAAATTATAAAATGTATTAATACATAGAAATGACCACACACAGGAACTACTTTTCTTGGCCTGCTGTTTATAGCCTGAGAAGAAAGAAAATAATGAGTTTGGTGAGCTAAGTGACATCTGTGTTTAAAATATTGCTGTTCCTGATTTTTTTTTCTATTTGCCATGTTCCTTTGTTACTTAGGAGAAACTAGAAATGAATACCAATTAGAGTCACAATGAATATTTGATGTATACTACTCTTTCCCTTTTAACGCAGCTTCATGTTTTTTCTTCTGTATGTGCTACTTTCTCACAATAGCTTATATTGTTCATTGTGAGTAATGCCAATGAATAAGTATTTTTTGACGGTGCCTGCCTTAAGAAACAGGTAAACATACACTCTCATCACTGATCTTATGCCTTTTTCCTTTTATTATAAGATATTTCATTCCTAGAAGTATACTTGAGTGATCTAAAAAAAATTGAACAATCTGGGAAAAAAATGTGTGAAATTCAGTAGTGACGAATGAAAGGCAACTTGGACAGCAATAATCAACTTCACAGATAAAGGATAGAGGATAACAGCCTAGGTAGCTTTTAGCCTTGTATTTTAGCTCCGTGGGTATTCTCCCTTTGTTTCAGTCAGAAAAGCCAAAAACACAATAGCATCTATGACAGTTTTTATTATCATACGTTATTTTAGCAATTGGAATATTCAGAATCCATAGGGTTCTAATTAAAATTTGGGGAAACAATGAGAAGGAGGGTAACAACTTTCAGTAATAGCCTGATAGCTACATTTTGTGCTCATGTTTCCTATATAAAACCTTTTCAGAGCTTTATTCAGCTGTGAAAATGTTATAAGATTAAACTGTTTCTACAAGGTCTCAGTTTAAGAATATTTAAAAGATTTWAAAATTTTCAAACATGTTTGTTAGAATTCCAATTTTTCAATAAAATARCAACAGAAGCTTTAGCGTGCACCCAATGATCTTACGGAATCACTGTTTTAAAAGACATTTCATATTCTCTGAAGTAATCTTCTGCTTGGGAAAACAGAATTTGCAGAATTATCCACTTTACATATTCCCATAAGCAAGTGGGTTTTGGCTACGGAATGGCTACTGTAGGAAATGTGTAGTACAACAGGGTGGGAAGGAAGCAGCTGTGCTTGTCTGAAATTGAAATATGGRCTGCTGATTGCCTCGATCTCTTTAACCTTAACACAGTTAGGAAATCTGATGAAAGTTGGAAATGCCCTAAGAAGGGGTTGTGAGCCTTTGGGTAGTTGTGAACAAGAGCTTATTGTGGTGTTTTCCTTGCTCTGAGCTGTGATCCTTTTCTTACTCTGACTCCTTGGCCTGACTTAAAGCAGGCCTAACTAAGATCCTGTGTTCTGACGGCTCCACTCCGACTTCTTTGGGAACAAAAGGTTAATGTTATAGGGTTTAAAGCAGTATTAGGAACTGGACTATTTCCTCGCTTCACCTGGGGGATGAGCAATGCCTCTCCCCAATCCCAGTCTACGGAACTGTGAAAGACAAGGGAGGAGAAGGCATTTCTCAGACTATACTTTGTCCAAGTGTCACTTCCTTGACTCTTGCCATAACAGACTTGCTTTTTTGCTTATAATTTTGGGATGAATTCATGATATCTTTTCACCTCTGTAGCTCTAAATGATCTCTCTCAACCTGTAAGGCAAGTTTTCTCCTTATGGATTGATAGGTGGGGAGGTTTAGTTGTGAGAGTTACTTTTGTTGATAAGTATATGTCTTAYGTGAACTGAAACTATGTTCAGGTGCTCAATGTGACTGACTTTTCTTATGGTAAAAGCATCAATAGTAAAAATTTCTGAGTGAGCTAGTCTTGTAAGGTCAATAAATTCTGGACCTTGTCACACTTTCCTCAGTGAAGCTATTGGTCAACTAAAGCAGCTTTTCAAATGAGCAAAGTCATCATAGTAACCTTCCATTTTTCAATGTTTTTAGTATGAAGTAATATGTATAGACCAATACTTTTGATCAATGATAAAAAATTGAATTTGAAACTGAAAAAGTGAACTGAGAACTATTACCTTAAGCGGTTTTTATTGCTTGCTTTTAAGCTGTCAGACTGGAAAGATCAATTTTTTTTTTTTTTTTGAAAAATAATAATAAAAAAAGTTACATCAGTTTAGCAAACGTACTTTTAAAATTCCAGTGGGCATTTATTTCTCACTCAGTTTAGTATACAAATGGTGTTAAATCTCTAATATTAACTCAGCTCTTTGAACTACTTTCTCAAAATATAAATCTATAATACATTGAGATACAGTTTTACAGTCTCAAATCCTATCATACTTCTTAAAGGGTAGTTGTCCGTAATACATTGTATAATAGTAAAAAAGAGAGAGAAAATTCCATATTGAATTTAATTATGGAAAGCTTCTAAATTTATTTTTCTGTTTAAAAGGGAGATTTTGTAAAAACAGAATAAAACTACATACCTATGTTCAATTACCTTTTCTAACCAGAAAATGGAACATTAAGATGAGCCTAAGACACTTGTTAGCAGAAGCAAATGGTCTGAGATGGGGTAGCTGCAGCTCCATCTGGTACAACGAAATTTCAYGTTCCTGTTGCACAGTCTTTCCAGAGACAAATTCTCGGAACTGTCATTAGCTTGCCAAACCCACTTGAACTGAACGCCCCTGCCATAAGGGCCCGTTTTGAATAGGGGACACCATACATTCAAGTGTAGTCGTGTAGACTTTCTAAACCAGAGACCATATCCAGTGCTTTGTGTCACAACAGACTGTACTGGGCAACTAGACAGTAGTCCAAGTTATTATGTGCAATTTATGATCTTCTATTGTGACAAAAATGAGTCCTATTTTTAAAATAGTGCAGGAGAGGCAAATGAAAAGTCCTAGTGATAAGATTAACTGACAAAWAAAGTACGAATTTTTAGGATTGATTTTGGCTTAGGGATTATTCAAAAGCTCATAATACGGTACTTTCCTGTAACATGCACATCATATGCTACAGAAATGTGAGAATACTTTCAGACAGGAAGAAAGTGATGCTCTTGAGCGACTACCCAAAAAAGCATTTAAATTCTGGGATGCTGTATTGGATTAGGGCTTTAAAATTTCCCGGTTATGGGGATTTCATATTGCAGTTTTTATGTAATTCCTTTTCCTAGACAGAAAGTATAAATTAGGTATAAAGGCATAAATTGGTGTATTTATACCTTTATACCAAAAGATATAAATCAGACTGTTGAGCTAAAAATTTTAAAACATGGTTCTGTGGCATTTGAAGCCAAGATGAAAACCTAAATAAATGTAGCCTGATTTTCTGCTGATAGGAATAGAGGTTTTGGTTCTCATCATATCTGAACACTGTGTACCTCCACTAAAGTGTCTGTGGATGAGAGCGGTTTGTGATCTATAACTTCTTGTAGTTTTTGAGTAGATGGGAGTGATGCTGTGCAGAAATCTGAGCACAAAACCACCTTGCTTTGTGTGCTGTGGATCACTGTTTTATTACAATACCTGGTGAYGAAGCTAGTGTGTTTGGTAGAATTTGATGGAGCCTTTTTTCTTTGTTACTACRCACTGGATTACTGTCACCCTCCTCAGTGGGACTGAGGGCTTGCGTTACACTAATATATTTTCAAAGGTCTAGTCCATGAATTGTCCATCATTGCAGAACAGCAACACTGAAGCAAAGAAAAGTGTCCTAAAAGCAATTTCTAAGATGAGCAAGAGCAGCTTACGTGGAGCAGGTGTTCATGTGCTGATCCTGCACTAGTGGACATAAAGAGCGCAGAGTTGAATCATGTCGTCTTGCAGACTGACTTACAAGCCTTTGCTTCGCCTGAGTAATATTTTGTGGTAGCTGTTTAGCTCTGTGGCAGAGCTAAACATACCTTTCAGCTGCACACGTGCTCCTCGGTCCTTTGGCAGCTCTGCAGCTACTAGTCTGCATGGCC
Source organism: Rhea americana (assembly GCF_003343005.1). NCBI lineage: Eukaryota > Metazoa > Chordata > Aves > Rheiformes > Rheidae > Rhea > Rhea americana. Next base: position 1,354,928 of record NW_028186127.1, read on the forward strand.
ACGATGCCAAGCCTTGCTGCGGCGGGCAGCTTTGAGGGAGCTTTTGGTACTCTGGGCACAACTGTTTAGGATCCCAAGTATGTTCAGATCACAGTCTTCTAGGTTTAAATGTAGTCTTGTCATGTGGAAGGAAGACGTGAATGCACTGAGTATTAACACTGCTTTTCTGAGTGGCTGGTAAACTTCCCATACACTACTCCTTTTTTGGTTTCTGTCAATCGTCTTTTTCACAGGATTCCTGAGTCCTTGTCAGAGGACAGAAATTCATCTTCGTATACTAATGCTTCTTTGGACACCATCTATTAATTAAGCTGTAGATAAGGATGATTTGCTGAAATCTTTTGGGCTACCTACTTTATGCCATCTTGAGGGCTACTTTTTAATTCATGAGGAACATTATTTATCCCAATTACACTGAAACAATCAGATAATAGCTACTACATGGTTAGATTGAATAGCACTTAAGTACTTGGGATCAGAGTAATTATACCAGTTTGTTCAGGTTTCTCCTTTTTTTATGGAATCATGCATAAATTACATTAYTGATTAGAAAAGCATTACCTTTCTTCTCTTACTATACGTAGTTTCAAATTAAAATCTCAGTACAGACACACAAAAAGAAAAAAGAAAAGAAAAATTAAAGCCAGTCTGGAAGAAAGAGTTGCTTCTAGGTTAAAAAAAAAAAAAAAAGGAATGCAAAATATTGTAAAACTTGTATTAAAAAAATACTCCCAAACTCTCTGCAGATACACTACATATATTTAGTCTTAAATGTTTAGTATTTTTTCTTATGTGTTCAGACTTTATTCTACCCAGTGATAACTTCAGCCTTTCTTACCAATATTYTCAGGAATAAAATAATAATATTCTGGAAATTATTTGGACAATGCTTAGCAAAATAAAGTGTAATAAATAGAAGTACTATCAATGAGGATGAAAACACTACGTTTGAAAAGAGAAGTTAGAAAATTAAGCTTTGTTTTTACAGTCATACATAATTATTAAGTAACTATTAGATAATTGTTAGTTTATTTTGTATGTCATGTTTTTACCTGAGTGTCATWATTTTTACAATATTTAAGGGAAATAAATTCAGCTGAATACACAAAACCTGATGGCCGTGTCAGCTCCAAGCCCTGATTAGAGCATGGCTACCGTATTTCTGCTAGCTTTAAGGCTAGGTCCCAAATAACTGCTGGATAGGTATTAATTAACCTAATTACATTACATAACCAACTAAAGTGCAGCGATACACAGCTCTGGCTGTCAACCTCTGTTCACAATGCTTAAATTAGCCCCTGTAGCCACARTAAAAGAGATGGGGCTCAAATTCTTCTCAAATTCAAAATTAGCCTAATCTCTATTCTACTTTGTCTTCAATTCATTCTAATGTGTTCATAGAAACACCATTTAATTTGTATTGTAGCAGTGTCCTGAAAGCACCTCTCTTGCTAGAGCTTCTTTGGGCATTGAGGATGAGTATGTCTGAGGGAAGCTCGTGCTCTAGGTGTGTCAGCAATAACCTATACAGTAATTATGAGTGTAAAACCAGTGGTCCACAGATCAGCCRTTGCTATTCATTCAGATACTCAGCCTTTCGAGTGGGGCTGACAGTAGTAGCAGCTACGTTACATCATTAATAGGGAGCATGTTTTTAAGTATTTTGTTTTATTGGTACTGAAGTTGTYCAAAATATACCGAGTGAGACAGGAAGAAAAGGTAGTTTACAAGCAACTTTGTCATTTATAAAGTCTTCCCTTCTGAGTCTTAATAGCAGACTCTTAAACTGAAGGGGGTGCCTGTAAAGTATATGATCAGAATATTTTTAATTTCTGTTTGAAATGGGCATGAAATTAAATCTGTGGTCTCAGTATGTGGCAAATAGAAGTTTGAATTTTACCAGGAAATGAAGACAGACTTGGGAGTTACTGGTGTATCTTGATTAGTGATTTCCTTTCTTCATTTTTGAGATTTGTTATTTTCTCTGTGTTACTGCTACATGTATTGAGCGCTTTATAATTTGACTTTTCGCTTAACCAGTAAACCTGTTTCCTGCTGTCCAGCTTTTGTGACTGTCGTCTTTTCCCTTGAATGTTTCATTCTATTTTCTTTTCTAAAAACCTTCCCCTCTTCTTTCATTCTTCATTTTTCTTACGATTTTMAGCATTATCTTTCTCTTTTCTTTGATACTATTAGATTGCTGTTTATCTCTGTTCATTTTCCTTGCTTCTTTCCATTGGGTTCCTGGTAGTTCTAAATCTTATCATCTACTCAATTGCTTCTCGTTTCTTTCTTTTTATAATTTCACCTCCTCTTGCATCAACACTGTCCTTGTTTTGAACTGCATGACTATTTGTAATATTAAATAATGACCTTTTGTAGATTCCTTTGAGTTACTACCTTCTCTTCAGCAAGCTGCTATTTTCCCAGAATGTTTTTTTTCTGTATTTATTAGTGACAGTGAACAGGGATTTGCGAGGGCTGGGTTATTTCATTTTGCCCAGTACTGATGAAATGAGAATTTGGTGAAAAAATTCTCTTTTCTATTAATCTTACTGTAGTCAATACTGTGTTTTGCTCTTCCATTTTTCTATAGCCCGGATCTTCAAGGTCATGAAAATGAGTACAACGGAGTAGCTCCACTGCATCTTGCAGGGGTGGAAATATTATAGTTCTTTAGAGGAAGGTTTGATTGCTTGGTCATCCTGTTTCAGTTATAGGATAATGGGAAATCAGACTTTCTTATATTCATCATATGTATGTTACAAAAAAMTTACTGTTATTCATGTGTCATCTTTGTTATAGAAATGAGAGCAATATTTCCAACTGAAAGTAATTAGAGCTAATTGTTAATTATCAATTATTATGGAGTTGTATTATTGTCATTCCTACCCTAAGGTTCCATCCAGAATCTTAGATTTTATATGAAGTGTTTATTTCTTTGAGCRTAGAAGTCTATTTTTGAAGTTTAGTGCKCATTGATTTATTTTGTAAGAAGTTGTATGTAATGTTTTCACMGAGATGCAAACCCTGATAGTGAATTCCTGTAAAATCCTACCTTCAAATATAACAGTGGACAATATTTGCCCATTTCCTCATGCCAGTAATTGTTAATTTTTTTTCATAGACATAAAAAATTAGTATGAATTTTCCATATCATTTTCCCCTGGAAACTCTCTTCAGGCTGATTAAGCCCTTGAGATTTTAAACGTAATTAATTTATTTGTAATAAACAGGTGTATATTCTATGCTGATCAGTCTTTCTTCACTAGCTCCTTGTCAGTGTCTGGATTGTTCCCAGGAGGAAGGAAGGATTTAAGTTGATTAAAACACCTGATCCTATAGTACTAGCTTAACATTTAAAACTAAATGAAGAAAAACAATCACCTCTATGTTTAGTAGATTCTACACTTATCTCTATTAATACATTTGAAATTAAAAAAAAAAAAAAAAAAAAAACTAAAGCTACAGGCATTAATTTTTATGAAGGGGGGGGAAGGTAGTTAAAACTATATTACTGGCTATGGAAATCTGAAAGTTTCTTTAGAATAATGTAATTAATGTTAATTTTCAATAACTTCAACAAATGCTGTGGAGATAGGTAATAGATATATTTAGATTTTTTCTGACTGAGCAGAAGTCTGTTTGCTGATCAGCAAAGTTCAAATGAACAGTTGCAAGGTTATCTCACTTCTGTATCTCAGGTATGATGGTTCTTTTAGTGGGGGGGGGTCTTTTTTTTTTTCTGGGGGGGCAGGTTTAGCTCAGTTGGTTAGAGCATGGTGCTGCTAATGCCAAGGTCGTGGGTTCAATCCCTGTATGGGCTATGCTGAGGGTTGGACTAGATGATCTCCAGAGGTCCCTTCCAACCTTACCATTCTATGATTCTATGACYCTATGATGATGATGCTGCGACTTCAGGATGATACTGTGAGACATCATTAGCCAGGGATCATTTATGCCACCCTTTGAACATATGGAGCTTTATTTGCATGAGGATAACTGTTACAGCTGGTCTCAGTCCAGTTCTTAGTGGACAGGTGTCTRCAGTGCATAAATACCAATGACAGTGCTTAATAAGCCGTAACAGTAGTCTCAGCAAGAAGACCAAGGAGATATTTAATGCAGAAAATGGACTYATTGACCAGTTCATAGAAACTCAGATGCGTATGATCGTGCCATGCTTGGTTTATGGTTCAGGTGTGGGGATTTTTTTGTTGGCTTTCTATCCAGGTTTTTTCCATGCCACTGCAATAATTTTTGGTTTAATCTTTTCAATGACGGCGACATTGCACTTTCAGAGCTTGAATATAAAAATGGCAAATTACATACTATAGGTAACTGTAGGTTTCTTGATCTTTCACATATGCTGCAAAATATAATCTTTTAAAAGGATCTCTCTTCTTGAAATAAGATATATTATATCAATACTCCCCTCTCCCAGTATTCAGTATATCCCAGTATTCAAATGCACAATAAGCTACCTATTATGATCTTGTTTATTATCTGTAATATATGGATGGAGGGAACAAAAGCGTCATATTAATCACACAATAATTTAATAGGTTTTGTCAATATACATCTTTCACTTAAATGAGCAAGCCTGTAAATTAGYAGTCTACACGTGAAATTTTGTAGGATGACAGATGGTCTCTTTTACCCCTGGATAATAAAATCCCATCCTCTGGAATCACAGGCTACCACRCAGTGGATACCTGGTGCACTCCCATCCAGAGAACAGCAGTGCACTGAGCTGAGGTAGTAAGAGACCCAAAGGGCTGATAGAAGAGATGAAGAATATAGCTAGACAGAATAAGCTTGACATTTTCWGTAACATAGCACCCTGTAGTAGGTGTCTGGCTTGAAATACACCAGTTTCTCGCACTGAAGAATGTGGTGTGTTCGTGTGTTMTGATCTTTATTGATTTTGACCTAAAATTTTTCATGAATTATTGTAGCGTTCAGAAATATAAGCTTGCYGGTACTGCTTTGTGTACTCTTGTAGCGTGTGTGTACGCACACAGGCATGCGCATGTTCAGAGAGGCATTTCAGTATTCTTTTTTTTTTCTTGCTACATTTTCAGTTAATATTACTGTCTAGTGGCCTATGTTGAACTACCCTTTGGTATTCGTACCTCACTAGAATATTTCTATTAAAATTGGTAAGACTATTAGCATGGGTAAAATTACCCATGTACGATTAATGTTTAGAAGGTAAATTAAATGTTTTAACAAAAATGACTATCTCAGAACTTGCTTTGCAAGTCCTGAAATTATGAGTTTTCTAAATAAAAAGCCTAATTCCAAAAACCCCTATTTCTGCAGGGTAAAATTCTTCCTTGTACTGTATCTTCCCTCTTTAGCTTTTTTAGCGTGTGATATTAGATACTTACACTTTTTGTGTAGTGCTTTGTAATTTTGTCTCCTTAGAGTGAAATTGAAAAAAAAATAAATAAAAATAAAAAAAGCCAGACTTTGTACTGATCAGAAAATCACTGAGAAAGAACAGTTTTGAGGACTGAAGTGTATCCTAAATTATGCCCCAGCAGAAAGGTACCTATTTCCAGCCAAATATTCAAAGTCCAAAACAGTCTCCTGAAGTAGATACCTRAAAGCAGGATTGTTCTTTGAAGGGCACATAGAGGTTTTCCTCTTTTATGCAAAATACTTTGGATTTTTGTTTTAGTATGAGAGCGCAACTGAACTGCAGTTCCTTCCTTTTAAACCTGCACAGCAGAGAAAAAAAGATCAGGATTCCTTGAGATGGAGRGAAAGGAAATCTACAATCAAAGGCTAATATTTAAAACGATCTTCTGAGAGGGGACTTGCAGAGCTCCATTCCCACCCATATCTTATTCTGTCTTTTTTTATTTAGTGATTGTTTAATATAAACTACATTTTAAAACTTCCTGTCAGAGTAACCAAGCTGCAATGTCCCCATTTACAGATGAGCACTCAAAGTACTGCGCTAAAGAGTCGTGAATGTTTTTACTTGCCAGCTCTGACTCATACTGCTGAACCCTTGTACAGAGAGATGAAGTGTTCCTTTTGCAGAGTAGTGAAAATGTTTATAGTACTGTCCAGCCTTCTCCTTGGAGATCTGTGTTTTGCTGCTGTTAGACATGTGCATGAATTAAATCAAGATGGTCTGCATGTTATTTTATAGATCAGATGTGTGGAAAGCCTTTTGCCTTGCCTTCTCACCTTTCTWCCTGACCCTCTCACCATGTATTTCAAGGCAAGGTTTGCCTCTCTCTTTTTTTTTAAGCAAGTCAGTGTGTTAGATTTATAGAACCTGGCTGAGCTTCAGCACTAAGTTGTGCAGCCCTATCAAGACTGAAGGTTGCCAGGAATGCCCAGAAATGAAATGTTAGACACCTCAAGATCTTTAAGGTACGTGTCTGAGGTGTCAAGTCAATTTAGGCACCTCTAGGCTTAAGTGGCAGCTGAACAAGGGTTTTCAGTAGTAGTTTTGGATTTAAGAGTATGGATTCCTTTTTTTAATCATATTTTAAGTGATGAAATCCTATTTTTGGATTTAGCACAATATCAAGGCTTTATGTAATACATAGTTCTTATGTTTGTCCATTAACAGTAATAGGAATAAAAGCATTAATAACTGTATTCCATTCCACTGTTTGGACCCTGAACCTGCAAAGAGTTGGTTTCTTGCTGTGCTAGGAAAAAGATTCAGTCTATTTTTATGCCCTTCTTAGTTTTTCTCCAAATTGTATTGCATCTGTGGAAGTGGAATTCTTGATAATACAGAAATTTAGATTCTATATGTGTGTATGAGTTTAAAAATCCCATGCCTGGGTTTCATTCAGGGTTTGYCTGCTGATTATTTCTGACCTGATGCAACTCTTAGAAAATACTAAAATTAATCAGGATTATATATTGGCAGCATTGAATTTGATAGGATTACATTGGTAATCCTGAAACGTAAACTGCCTGTTAAGGATGTACAATATGATGTACAAATTCTCAGCTGAGGTATCGGTATCACAACAGCACAGAGCTTAGCGGCATAACGAGTTTTATATTGCCCTGGACAGTTTATTGTCATCACCTGGACTAAATAATTTAAAATGTGTGCTAAAATAAAGCTGCTCTACCATGTGGTTCAGTCTGACTGATGCTGTTTAGCATAAACTAACACAAATTTCTTTAAAAATCCACTTTAAAATACACTCCCTACTAATACGGGTTTTATTTTGGAGTTGCCTTCTGTGCTTCACCAATGGTTTTCTTCTGCTGTGGGAGTGCTGTGGGTCTGAGGGACAGCGAACACCAGCAGGGATCTTCTCAGTAAAGTGACCATATTGATGGCTGTGGAAATGAGTTGCAGTTAAAATATCCTTTCTTCCTCTTCTGCTTTCTCCACCCCCAAAATGAACTCCTTAAGTTGTTACGATTATGAAGCATTTCATTTTATTCTTTCTGTTAATATTTGGTGTTTCACTTGATATGTCTTATTCTTACTCCTGTAATGATGACGCTGTTTTTGCAGGGAGAAAAAGTTTGTAAAGAACTCAGTTTCACTTTTTTTTTTTTTTTTTTTTTTTTTTTTTTTTTTTTTTTTTTTTTTTTTTTTTTCTTTTGCTTGTTTCTGATTTTGGCCCCTGGTGGGTGTTCCAGTGTTCCAGGTCTCAGAAACACATACAATTACTGTAACTGCCAAAACAAGTACTGCCTTGATAGAAAGGAGAAAACGTCTGCTATTACAACGACTGAAAGGTAATTACGTAGCTAAATAAGGGAAATGAGAACAACACTGCAAAGAATACTGAAAAATAAGTAGGACATTAACTGCAGCRGAACAGCAATTATGTGGAAATGGCTGCTTTAAACTCAGAAGTGGTGCTCTTAGACTGTGATTGCAGTTTGATTTATACCAGTGTAAATCAGGAATAACTGCTGCGTTGGAGTCGGTGGCATTACAAGAGTGTAAAACAAATGTAACTCGTGTAGGCGCTTTGGATTATCCCGCTTTCCCGTTAGTCAAGCGAGAGGGCGAGCAGCGCCCGTGAGAAGCGGGGCCGCGCGGCGCGGGTGGGGCGTGGGGCAGTCCCAAAGGTCGGAAGCAAAACACGTCCCTATCTGAGCTATACAACTAGGAAAAGAAAAATGTGAATTATACTTATTAAAGGGATCAGACGAGCATCATTTGGAGAGGAAACTTCATCTGAAGTGAAGGAGGAAATATTAAGGTGTCAAACTCTCTATTTAAAGGGCAGCTATTTGGAGTCCTTTAAGGGCTTAAGGGACAAGCATAGCAAATGAAAGGGGATGATGGTTAATGTATTATCATAGAAACGAGATGTTTCATATATGAGGAACATTAGTATCACCTACATGGAAGGTGTACAGAATATATAAGTAACAGATGCACACATGCGTTAGTTTTATGAAAAATAATTATCCAGAAGATGAGAGAATTTTTCTAGTTTTTTTGTAAATACTGTTTTTGAGAACTTCACTCCTGCTGCTAAACCAACTTAAGATATGTGTGTGTGTATATATATAGATATATATTTCAACCTTTGCTTTGTCAGTATTTCTCATCTTGACTGAGGTTTCTGTCTTGCACTAGTTTTTGTAAATACCATAACTCTGTGGCACTGTACAAGCAATTCCATTTGAATTATGTTAAGTGACTTTGGACTTGCAGTGAATTTAGGCATCTACGTCCCTTTCCAAATCTTGGACCTGTAAGTATTTTATTTATGGCAACGTTGGACATTTAGGGTTTCTTCTGAGCTGGTTATTTTTTCACTTGGAGAAGCTTCTGTTAGTTCATGTGTGTGATTTACTGAGTATATAGAAGTTGTACATTTTAAAAAGCACTCCCAGCAACAAAACAAAAAAAGGGCCTGGGGAAGGAAGCCTGAGATACGGATTCTTGCGCAAGTGTATACAACTGAATTTTTGTGTCTAAATGCAGTGTTGCCCTTGTTGAAATCAGCASCAGTACTAAGCTAGTAATCAGCTTTTAGTGTATGCCATACTGCTGTCTGATAAAGACCTTAGGCCGCAATTTTGGACCTGTGTATCTGTTGATATCAATTGGGGACCCCATGACTGAAGCATACAGCAGCCAAATAATTAGTTACTTTTTTTAGGAATGATAACTGTACTCCTGATGCCCACTGCTGATCCAAGCTTGTAAATAGCTTTAATAAATAAATAAATAAATCATGTTAGACTAATGAAAACTTTCAAGCTATCTTTGTCATTTCCAGACTAATGAGCAGCATGAACTTTTATAAGTGACTTCAGACTGTTAGCTGCCAGTGTTTTTGTATTAGTTGAATAGCTGTCTGTGGTTCTTCACTGCTGTTGTAGACTGTGGTTTCAGCTGCTCTGAAAACATCCACCTGTTAGTCTGGGCAGATTTGGCAAGGTAATTTTTTAGGATTTCCCTGCTAAGGTGAAGGAGACAGGACCTGGTGCCTAGGGGTGCCATGATATTATAAAAAATGGTAAATTTGCTTTTGAAAATATTGTTAAAAAGGAAGATTGAAGGGTAGGTTTTTAATAAAAACAATCTAGCTACTGTATTTTGGAAGGAGGCATTTAGTAGGTACCTGCACTTTTTGTTTGGATTTGGACATGCCTGTCAATGACAGGCTACACTGTAAGTGGTATTTCCTACAAAACCCACTCCCCACACCGGTAGGAAGAGGCATTCTGTTCCAGCAACAGCATGGATGGTCTCCAAAAATGCTTAGCAGTGATCTAAATGACATTAAACAGAGATAATAATCAGTAAGATAAATTAGATGTTCCAAATGAACACTGAAAAATACCTTTTGGTATAAGTTTTTGTTGAAAAGGAGATGAAAAGAAATTGTGCTAGGCTTTATAAATCTCTTGTCACATTGTACTTGATTTATTCAAAAGTTCTGATTTCATTTTTTTGACCACATATAAGATGTGCTGCAGGTGCCCCCTAAGGGCACTATGGAGCCCTGTAAAGTATCTTTGCTTTTTAACTTAATCTATTAATATTTTCAAGGAATGATGCAGAAGAGCATACAAACATTTGTTTGTTCTCTCTCTTTACCTATTTTGTTTTCATTGAATTATTTTGTACTGTAGCAGCAAATATTCCACCAACGCCTAAATAGGCAGATAAATAATTTACCAGTTTGAGTGCTTCATTGTTCAGTGCTGACATGAGATCCAAATGATTCAAGAACCCCTCTGAAAATGTATGTCTGCAAGATTATTATGAAGAGATAGATGTTTGTAGTATTACAGTGTTTGTACACTTGCAAAGTTACATGTCCTCTCTAGAAGGAGAGAACCCCCTGGCCACTGTCCAGAGCTGATGAACACTAGTTCTTTCTTTCTATAACTGGTGGTCTGAGCTATTTACATCGATTGACTGTTGTTAAAGCAAATATAATGATTTACTGGAGTACATACAACAAGAGTAGTTTCATCGTCTGTGTCAAAGTAGCTGATTAATTTCTACTCTAAATATTTCTAGACGTGTATTTTTTTTCCTAAGTTTCTTTTTAGACTCACTTCATTCAAACAGGTTGTGGCCTTGACCTTTCATGCTTGCTGGTTGTGTTTAGTGAAGAAATGGAAGTGATGGTGCAGGCTTCAGAACTGGAGGCTGGAGTTTCAGAAATTGCTCAAACTTTCATTACACTAAAACAAAGTTATAGCCTTGAATTCCGTGGAATGCAGCAAAGAGCTATTCCTTCAACTCCATCTTACCAACAAAATTTCTCTCGGTGCTGGAGTAATTCCCAGAAGAGCCTCTTCTGCCAGTATTGCAAAACTGACTGAATGCAGGATGAGGAGGACACAAAAACTCATTTTCAGAATACTTGTCCTAGTAGCAATTCCCTGACTTACTAGGATGACATCTGCCAGAATGAAATGACTTAATCAGAATTTTTCTCTGCCTTAGTCCCAAGCATATTCAATGCAGGGACCCTGCACTGTTGTGCACTGTTCAAAATTGGTTTTATGAAGAGTGGCTTTTCAAAACTGGATTAAAACTTGCATGGTCTTTCAGTCATGTCCAGTACTGCCAGTTGGTGGTCATGACTTAAAAAGCTTAATCTAGGCTGAATTTATGTTAATAATTTTAGAATAACAGTCTGCATAGGCTCCCCTAGTATTTGTCTTGACAAGTATGAAAAGGGAGAAGGAATCTACCTTCTTGATCTACCTTAAGGTTTCTTTGAACTTTTTTCTTCCTGTATCTGTTTGACTCATTTCAGGAGGACCAAGTAACTAATAAATGTCACAAGTTGCTATAGATATGTGAACAAGCCATGGTGCTTGTCTCCAGATTCCACAGAAGATTTTCTAATTCATTACTTTCATAAACAGTATTCTATGAAATGTGTGATATTCAGGATAGAATAAAAGTATAAATTTGCTATTCCTGTTTGCAGGAAAGCTATGCCTAGAACCTTTCTCTTTAAATACACTCAATTTGTCACAGCAGGTTTCAAAAAGTTGGAGTAATGTGAGTTTCATCTAAAAGCTAGTATTAAATTTCGCATTAATCTCTCGCACAAGGGGAAGAAAAAAATTATACAGAAGTGCTGGCCTTTTAAACTCACTTGGGCTTTTAAAATCACTTTTATAAAATGTAGTCATTCCCTTCTGCATCATCTTTTTCATACATTCAAAATAATTTTTATAAAATATTTCCTTTTCATTTTCTTATAACTTTGATCGCTAGGAATATTTTGTACATCATATGGTGGGAATTGCCATCAATTTTAGATTTTATCATTCATTTCAAAATACTCTCTCACTCAATTTCAGTTAGCATTAATTAGATCTTCAAGATACTTTTTGTACTTTAATAATAAGCCAGAATACTTGTTTTTTAAATTATATATAAGCTTTGGAAGGCTGCAGTATTTTATGACTGTTTTAATGAAGGCTTTACAAGTCTTCTCTAACATACTTGTGAATTTACTTGAAAAGTGACTTCAGGAAAAGCACTTGTGATTTTCTTATTGATACTTGTGATGGTGTCTGATGATTCCAAAACATACGTGCTCAGTTTATGAGTTARAAATTTCTTTGAACTGCAGATCCTATAAACTCTTGTTGCATATGAAAATGAAGCCACTTTCTCCACATGCTATAGCTTTATCAGGAATTTAAAAAATTCTGATTTTAAATCCTCGCCACTTAAAATCACTTAGAGTTTGTCCTAAGAATTTACAGGGGAACATCTGTCCAGTAGAAGGTAACCATTTTTGCACAAATATTTCTCAAGATAGTACCTCACTTGATAGACCTTGCTGGGAATGGAAGGAAGCAGCCATGAAATGAAGACTCTCCTTAACGTGCTGTTTAAACAAGACAGCTATGAAGTAGAAATAGTAACAGCTAGAAATCCTAGTCTATCTGGTAATATGATTTTGATTTACTAAACCTATGCATTTTTAATCTGTAACAATATCAGATTACCAAGAAACTTTCTTTCCTTTCTTTCTTTTGGCATCTTTAAGAATGTGATGATTGTAAAATTTGGGGGGAATTTAGCCAATTAAAGTACCAGCTCATTTTGACGGCTGTTCAGCAAGCTCTCTCCTTATTTGTCCATTAGCCTGCTGGAGCCTGTCCTCTCCACTGTGCTACAACACTTCCTGCTGTTCCAACTGGTGCATTAAGGCTTTGATTTTGATTTTTGTTTTGATCTTTGCCAAGGACGGAGTATTAGTCTCTGTAAGAAGCAAATGTGATTTTGGCCTATTTGCAAGAATATAATCAGGAATGCCATTGACAGGATTTATTTTCTGTCTTTGCATCTTCTTTGCCAGTGGAACAAAAAAAAATTTATACTGGAATGAGAAAAAATGCCTGGAGCTTTCCATATCACCTCCACAAGAACGGAGGGATTTCAGGTTTATGGAGGAGGCTGGGGAACCAGAAACTTAACTGTAACCACTGAGCACCATTAGCAACTGACTTTTCCACATGAAAAAAAAACATGTAACTGTAAATTCTTATTTGTTGCAATTGAGTGAGTTTTTTCTCCTGAAGCTTTGATTGGAGGTTAATATAAGTTGGTATGTGAAAGGTAGCCATACTAAAATAAACCATTTACCCCCACAGAGCTCCTGTTTTTGAGCCCRACTAATAAAAGACCATTGAAGGAGTTTTTCACATTGCTTTCAGTCTGTACTAGCTCTCCCTGTAGATGTGCTTAGATAATGAGTTTCTAACATGCCTGGTCAGGAAACCTGGGTCTATATAGTCCATGAAGAAAGTAGGAGCACAAGATGGTGATTCAGTCTCTCTGTACTTTATATAGAGAATTTATGTTGGAGAGTTTCCCTGAAGCTCTAGTTTCGTTTGTGTTCTGCTATGTATTACTATTTGATTTTGATTTTTTTTTATTACAGTAGCATAGACTGATTTTGGAGAGTATGTTGCCTAGCTATGTACTGATATGTTTGACAGTGAATTGACTGTAGAGGATTTCCATTAGGGTGCAGACGGTTGTGATTCAATACAAAAAATACAGATATGCTAGTTGCAGTATAGGAACATAGTTTTGGAGTAAGAGTCTGATTTTGATGAGTTATATGTCTATAATGTATCAGAAAATCAAATAACATTACAAATTATTTTTAATTGATGGTTTTGGCAAAGTTGAGAAGAAGAGGTACAGATGAGCAATGCTCCCCTTGTATCTAAACGTTACGTCTTTCACGAGGTACAGTATTATAGAAAAACAGCACTGCTTTCTGACGTGGACTAGGCTGTTCTTCTGTGCTATAAAATAGATCCTTATACTTAAGTAATTTTTGAAGCATATTTTAAATATGAGTTACTTTTTACTTGTTGATGTTTTTCAGTTATTTTTTCCTACTGAATTTCTCTGACACTGTTTGCATTACAAAGCAACCATGTTTTTAAATCCTTTCATTTTCCACTGTGTGGGATGCTGTTACCTGTACCTTTCAGGGGCTTTTAAGATTACTGAAACAAAGAAAAAATCCTCCCTCTTTTCATCTTTCCGTTCCCCTGCAAGAGTATCTAAAATGTCTGTCTAGCTCCTTATGAAGTAACTGTCACAGAAAGAGAGCACAAGGCTCTGCAGATTTCTCACATAGGTTATTTTGTTATCTAATTTCATGAAAAATTTTTGTTTGAAGAAGGTAGGATGCTAAACAGCATTCAGCACAAGCACATGGATATCGATCACTTTTGAGCAGGAGGCACCGATATACATAAAATGTTCTCTATCACTATTGGATAGACAAAAATTGGTTCACTTTGCATTTCTAATTTCTAATGCATTTTTCTCTTTGCATTAWGTTGAAGGCAGCTGTGCTCTGCTAGAGCACTCAATGACTAGGTTATTATAGTGGCAGATAGCTTCTTGCTAGTTAGACTTGCAAGCCTGTGATGTGACCTCTGAAAGCTGTATAGGCTTACTGAAACAGTGGGAAACTTGTGAATGAACTGATGCTAAACTTGTGATCTGAAAGTCTGCCTCTTCATGCACCTTCAACTTGCTCCTCTTGCCTGCTGCTAATTTGCATGCATTTCCTAAGGTTTGGTTTGCTCCAGGTTTGTGCCTCAGGCAGCTCCACGGAGAGGAGTATTTCCTCTGGGAGTTCCAAAGGCACAATTATATTCTGTTTTTAATTTACCTTTTCAGATTTGTTCTCTTTTCTTTAATCTGTACAGGACTTTAAAATGTGTCCCTCTACTTGAAATCTTTTTCCATGTTTTCATCTTCTTGCATCGTGGCTGAGTGAAGTTGTTGATACTAAAAGGGGGATGGAGAAGGCTGAGTAATAAGTGTTAGACTGAAATCTCATACTTAAAGCTGAAAATATCATAACAAAATCCCGCTCCACTGGAAAACCTAACTTTTTTCTCATAATTGTTGACCTTCTTTTCTGTAAGTATATTGTCAAACTGCATGCCTACGTACTGTATAGTCTATTGATAGGCTGAATTTATGAACGAATTAGATCTGTTGGACCAGTCACTTGTTATCTCGTATGTGTGAAGTATCATGTTTGTTAGTACTTGCATTGTTGCTCCTGCCACTGTGGAGTGGATCTGCAGTGGCAGGAACAAAACTCCTGTAAAACCCATAAATGCTGAGCTTGGAAATCTTTCATAGTCTTCTGGGCATGGTGCAGTTGCCTGAACAGGAACATCTATGGCCCTTTYAGAAGCACAACTTTATATTACCTGTCTTGCGGCTTCTACTGCAAAAGCACGTGGTCTTCCTCGGGTCACGTCAAATCTGTCAGACCTGTGTAGGCRTCTTTGATACTCTAAGGCAATGCTGGATGCTTATGCGTAGGCAGCTGAGTTGAGCCCTTTGGTATCAGATTTTATTTGACCAAAACAAAGTACTTGCTTAAAATATATTCTCATTTGTGCCTAGGTGACTTAGAACCTGTCTGTATTGCCCAGTAGAGTTCCCAAGTAGCTGGCATAGTGCAAGACAAAACAGAATGCATTGGGATGACACTGACTAGGGCCAAAAAATTATGATATATGCACACAAAAATGTGTATTGTATCCAAATAAATAAATAAATAAATAAAGTAAATTAATAACCAGTGACTCTCAACTGTGGTTTTCTCTTAGGGTAGCTCATTTGCAATGCAGTATAGGCACCTACTTTCAGAAGTGATGCAGGAGATTATATGCTGGTGAAAGTTARAGGGACTTTGGGCCCTACACTGCCAGCTGACATTTCAAATCTTCATCCCTTGAACTGAGTTTRCAGAGTCTTCTCAATATCTCTGTATCCTGGTCCTGCTCTGATAGTATCTGCTGGCAACAAGGTGCACACATYAGCTTCAGAGGAGCTTTCTAGGATTCCCTATTGCCTTGTTTTGTGCAACATAAGAAACAAACTGTTGGATGTTATCTATTACTATCAAGTTTCTTTTGAGGGTTAAAATATTTGCTCCTTTATTTGATTCTGTTGCTGGCTTTTTGCTTTTTGAAAGCAGTGTGTTGGCATTATTCTCAAAATATTTTTAAGAGCGCTAGAGCAAACTTTCATGCTCATTAGTATCWATGATTAACAGATCTTTTCCTCAGTAGAGCAAAGTTATATTTTATTGTCTGATTTGCAAGAGGTTTCCATTTGTTTAGTCTGAAGACATTTTCTTTTAACAAAAACAATCAAATTCATACACTATATCTAATGCCCAGTCTAAGGTTATCTTGCCCTTGCTAAAGATAATACAGACCTTAGAGTGGTTCAGTTGTGTAGGGCRTTCCAATGTGATGTTAATTTAACATCTTTTCTCTTAACCTTTTGATTTGGGTGGATAAAGAGTAAACTGTTTTTCCTTTTATTGTTTTATTGTTTACTGTTTTCCATGATCTTGCTTTCTCTTCATAAGTGAAAGAAGAAATAGAAGTTTCTAGTGTAATTTCTTCAGTAGTTATTAATGATTGAATGTTCTTTGCTCTCAGCAGCAGCAACAGAAGTTCTTTAAAAAATTTCAGTAATAATGAGTTGGTGAATCCTTGAACAAACAGCTAATTAATTCGTTATAGATATTCTTCATAAATATTGACTCACTTTTTAAAAAGTTTGTATGGAAGTATTTAACTAAATCAATTTAATGATTTATTGCTCAAAAAATCAGGTTTTTCCTCTTCGGAAAGAATAGAGTGTTTTTTTTTGTTTGTTTGTTTGTTTGTTTGTTTTTTTAACCTGTTAATAGAAGGCTTCTGATGAAAAGAAACATGTTACACTGTTTTCATTTGAAGAATTTTTTGTAGCTTTTGCTAACTGAAGTTTCTGTTTCACTATTTCAGTATCTAAAATAAAAATGTCAACATTTTTCATTTCAATTTTTGACAAGCCAAAAGTTCAAAATTTAAAAATGTCATCTTAAGCACTTTGCATTCTTTAATTTAAGATGTCCGTCCTTTAGACCTATGTTGGATGCTGGTGTTTAGCTGTTACCTCACTAAAGATCCTTGGGATGCTGAAGTAGAAGGCGTYTGTATGGGTAGACTTCATAGGACCTTTAAATCTATCTAGCTTCATGTCTCCATTAATTTCCATGAAWGACATCTGAGTAGTTAGCATTAGTAAAAACTGAGCGGCTACATCAAAAGATTTTAGGAAACTATTACTTCAAAATCYTGGCTGAAAGCGCTACAAGATCTGTTGTAATGAAATTCAGTTTGGAGGATGTACACTCTTAAAAAAAAGGCTGTGAATATGCTGTTTAAAACAGATGTGTTTTTAAAACAGGGYTCTATGTTTTAAACACCATCTTCACAGTCTCTGGAAATTGTAACTTTGCTGTTGAGTTGCATTAAGCAAAAAAATTGCATCAATCTTTGAGCTAGGGCAGTATTCAATTGCTAATTGCTTGATCTAAAAATTATTYCCAGGTTATGTTCTCCATACTGAAATTATAATCCAGAACACAGCATTGATTACAAAATAAATTGAATTAATATTTCACAAAGTTCACATTTATAAAATTTTGCCCGARTATCATCATATAACAAATGCATATAACAGAGTAATTCAGCTATCTGTAACCACCTATAACCGTTGCATAAATGAATACAAAAAGCAAAAGTAATTAAACAGAAATAAAATGAAAAAGGTCGTTTTTTAAAAAAGAACAGAAGCATAAAATAGTTTGTATAAGAGAGAGGGTAGCAGGTGTAGGAATGAGTAGCAGTCATTTGTCAACATAAGAAAACCATAATGGTAGCATCAAGAAGAAAATTATGCTAATGAAAAAGTCATGCCTCATGGTACCATTATTATTTGTCTGTGTTACATGAATGATAATGAGAATTACATCACTTTTTGAATTTTTAAATTACTTTACAACCTGATTGTTTCTACATTACATTCTGCTTCACAGTTGGCAGACTTTCAGCACTTTGCAAAGAGTTTAGCCCGTAACGCTCTACACTCTGTACCGTAATTATATATGCACGTGTTGCTTCGTGCTTCCGTAGAACCTGTGACCCTTCTTCCTGAGGCTTGTCTCCRTTTGTTCAGCTACAGGGCTAGAGATTTCRGAGGAAAGCCAGGCCACTCTCACAGTTACCTGGAGAAGATCCATTCCCAGTCATAATCTCTGTGCTTTGCCCTTCATCCTGTCAGCTTACTTACACGCTTACGCTGTACCTGGGCTCCACGCTCTTGTTTTTCCAAATTACACATGTGCTGGATAGCTCTTGGCTGGCTCGAGCGCACTGATTCTGGAGAAGTTTAGCACAGGTAACCGCTAAAGGCAGAGTATTTCCTGATTTATTTTATTAAATAAATTTCAATCCTTAATCTTCAGGGTACTAGTAAAAAGTTTTATGCACTTTAAACAACTTTCTAAATACTCTTTTCATCCATCACACAGCTAAATGGTGAATCCTTTATTTGACTGAACAGTTATGTTGTGAAATGCCCTTGGGTGCGTGGCTGAGCAGGTAGTGCATGGTCTCAGAGTTCACTTCTAACATCTTGAGCTTGAATATGATTTCCAGCTCTGACTAGCTTTCTGCAGAAAGAGGACAGCTAAACAGATCCAGAGAAATGACCAACAGGTTAAAGCCCTGTGTCAAATTTTTATGAACTGTGCAATGGTGGAAGTATTGCAGTATTTATTTTAATTTACATTTCTTTTCCTTCTTGATCTTTCTTGCTGAAAATAGTACAAATGCAAGGGTATAAGAAATATTTGGAAGTATTTTTTGTTGTTTTCTTGTATTTCAAATGAATGAGTTCTCTTGAAAACTGTTAGGAACCAGAGGTGCTAGGCAGATTAAATAGGGTCACTCGGTTATTCTTTTGTTGGGTCATTACTTCTACATATTTACTATCTTTTCATAGGTAGAAGTATAGTRTATATCTACTAGAGGGTAGATAACCTGGCTCAAACCTCATAGCCTTCAGTGAAACAGCAGATTTACAGAACATCAGTCTTGCAAGGTTTACAAGACTAGTCAATAAAATTGGAACAAAGATTAAAATAGGAGTAAAATGATAAAGATTAGGGAAAAAATGAAATAAAATGRAAAGAAACATGTTCATTCTGTAATCTAATTCCTGTTTTACTGAAGCTGTTTGCTATAGTTTGTGCCATTTTTCACAAAATAAACCATGTAGAACTGTATAATGTAGTACTTCCAAGTATTGTTCTGTATTATTTAGAGCTAAGTGGCAATATCAAAACCAGTAACACAAATTATGACTAAAAACAAGTGTTCATGCACATTCTTAYTTCTGCTTTTATTTTGAGGGACTCTCTTACACTGAAGAACAAATGGCATTTGRTCAGCTTATTTCAGTATGTTTTTGAAAGAAACAAGAATGGGTTCCAAACTAGTGAGTGAATTGTAACRTTACATATAACATGTAAAACAAACACCAGTTTTGAGTGAAAATTTGAGTGCARTTCTGTTTTCACTTGTATGAACACTGCTGCCTAGATATTGAATAACCCTAGTAAAAACCTGTGTGTAGTGCTTTCGTCTGTATTTTAGGTAGCTGACAATTAAAAGGAACTTGTCTTTTTTCTTTTTTTTTCTCCACCCCCCCCCCCCCCATACACTTTGTATCCTCACTGGGCTGGAGGAGACAACTAAAACAAAGCCCAAAGAACTTTGTTTATCTAGGCTTAAAAAGTTACCTTTCTATAAAATAGAAAGGATGAGAGATTCAGTGTAAATTGCTGAAACAGAAACGTAGTCAGATATAACATGAGTATCATATGCTAATGTGGTGTTTGGAAGTCTTCCTCCTCCCCTTCCCAGCACTTCTGGTGTTTCAGTGTGAGACACCAGCCAAATGGAGCTGATTGAAGGACATTGTACCAGGACTCTGAAAATACCACGTTGTGTCATATAGTATGATAGAGAGAACAGATTGCAACTGAAAAAAAGTCAAATCCTAAGAAGAGAAATACAGAGGAAGAGGAAATACAAGGTTAAAAGTCTGTTGTTTGATWGGAGAAACACAGTCCAAACTCCACAGACTTTCTGGATCATCGCTACAGCAAATGTTACAGTACTTAAATTATGGCACAGAAAGGAATTAAGATGGTCTGAAGACTTCAGGAAAATCTGAAAGAAAGTCTCAGATGTTGCAGTATCAGTAATTATAATTCATACTAACTCAGATTTGAAATCCTAGTGGCTGGAGAAAAGCAATGTGCTGTATATAACAGCACGGTACATGATTATGTAGTATTTTCATGAACATTCAGCTCCCTGATAATTTTTAAAACAAACAAACAAACCCAAAACCTACAAGAAGCATTCTTGATGCTCAGGTTTTAATTTGGCTCTAAATGTTTTATTAAAATATTTGATTTGTAGTGTACTAATAAAAAATTTAAGGCTATTTCCATGAGAAATTGAGTTATTCTGAGGCTCAGTGTAACAAAACTTACTGGAAGTTGGATGCTGCAAGAAAACACAGAGCTGACATCAAGGCACTCTTCAAAGGGGGATTCTGAAGCATTTGGCTTCAGTATCCTTTTCTGATTTTAATCCTCACATCCTCATCCTTAATGCTCATTACATATACAGAAATGGCACAGCTTCAGTGATGTAATTCTGATTCAGTGTAAATAGTAGGCGGTAGGCGGTATTCTTGTCTAACATGGCACATGGYGTGCCTGGTAATACTAGGATGAGAATTTTGAGATGGCTTGCTTTTTCATACTCAGAAATTGATGTTAATAATTTCATTCTTTTTTCCAAGCTCTTTTTCTGGCACTGTCATTCTAGTACTCATAGTTCTTCTCTCATCTAAGCTGATTCTGGGGTTGTAAGTATCACTGTGAGCTGTTTCCTTTTCATTAGCCCACATGATTATGGGACACTGCTTTTCCTTAGATTTGTATTGACTCTGAAAAATAGCATGCACTTTTATCCTTTAATCTATGCCAGTTTACTGAGAAGTTTTATGGATTGCTGGAACTGTGTCTTGGAAATCTTTGATTTTTTCCCCTTCTGTTGCTTCCAAATTTTGCCACCTGTCCATTTCCTCTTGCATCTTCTGGGAGTGTCTATCTCAGGCTCTTTCCTCATCTGTCGATCTGATGATATTGGAAAAAAGGGCAGGCTMATAATGAATAGGGGCATCAACTCAGGAGTGGCTAGTCTACAGCTGGATTGAGAAATCTGGATTCTTCAAAAATGCACAGCTAAAACAGCAGATTATATGAGGAATATATTCTTAGTACAGTATAGTGAATTTCAAGTTTGATGTAAGCTAGTGAAACAAAACCACACAGACTATTAAAACCATGAATGATAATGGAGGATGTGGTCAGGAACATTTTCTGGTTTTGCCCAACTTCTGAAGAATCTCACAGTGGAAGGTGTGAAAGGCCCAGACTATTTGCCAGGAGTCCAGTTGGAGGCCTGTGGCTAGTGGCGTCCCCCAGGGCTCGGTACTGGGTCCCATCCTGTTCAACTTTTTCATCAGTGACCTGGATGAGGGCACAGAGTGCCTCCTCAGCAAGTTTGCTGATGATACCAAGCGGGGAGGAGTGGCTGACACACCTGAGGGCTGTGCTGCCATTCAGAGAGGCCTGGACAGGCTGGAGAGTTGGGCAGAGAGGAACCTCATGAGGGCTGACCTTCTGGAGAGCACCTCTGCAGAGAAGGACCTGGGAGTGCTGGTGGATGACAAGTTCACCATGAGCCAGCARTGTGCCCTTGTGGCCAGGAAGGCCAATGGTCTCCTGGGGTGCATTAGGAAGACTTTGCCAGCAGGTGGAGGGAGGTGATCCTGCCCCTCTACTCAGCCCTGGGGAGGCCTCATCTTGAGCAATGCATCCAGGTCTGGGCTCCCCACGGAGACACGGAGCTACTGGAGAGAGTCCAGCATAGGGCTACAAGAATGATCAGAGGGCTGGAGCACCTGCCCTCTGAGGAACGGCTGTGAGAGCTGGGCCTCTTCAGCCTGGGGAAGAGAAGGCTGAGGGGGGATCTTACCAATGTGTACAAGTACCTGAAGGGAGGGTGTCAAGGGGAGGGGGACAGACTCTTTTCAGTTGTCCCATGTGACAGGACAAGAGGCAATGGGCAGAAACTGACCCACAGGAAGTTCTGCCTGACCRTGGGGGGAATGTCTTCCCTGTGAGAGTGACGGAGCACTGGACCAGGTTGCCCAGAGAGGTTGTGGAGTCTCCTTCTCTGGAGATCTTCAAGGCCCGCCTGGATGCAACCCTGTCTAMCATGCTCTAGGTGACCCTGCTGAGCAGGGAGGTTGGACTAGATGATCTCCAGAGGTCCCTTCCAACCTTCCTGATTCTATGAGAGGAGTGCTGTATACAAAAAGAAGTTGCCCAATCTGTTGGGAAAGGAAGCTCTTTGAATAGTTATGCTTCTAAAATTCAAAATARAAAAATAGAGAAATTTATTAATGACTAGTCATGTCTTAGATGATTTTTTATCCAGCCAAGGAATATCAAAGATAAGTTCTAGTGATTCGTTTCCCTTTATACCATCTGTAAATTAAATGATCTGTAATTTAAGAGCYAGGGAAATCTCTCAGCTGGGTAGCGCAATCTGTTGTTCTCAGATCATGACAAAACATATATTTTAATTAAAGACCTTTCATATTGTATCTAAAAAATTGGAAAGTTCTAATTTAGTAGTTCATCCTAAACGTGATTAGMGTATGCAAACACCATCTCAGATAGATAAAGAAGTTATTAAACCAAAAGTAATACAAAGTTATGTTAGTATACTTGAGAAATGATGCCAAAGAATAAAGTGACAAGGTAAATTCTCACCTGTGTGAACTGGCAGTTTGATTATATGTCTCTCATTATCTGAGCTTATGAAAAGGCTTGAATTTGAACAACAGTGATTTGGTGATATTTGCAAGTAAGTACTTGCCTAGGATGGTGGATAAATTCAGTTGCCCTGAAGGAAGTCTCTTAATTTTGGATCTCATTTTGCTTACGTTTTTCAAAACATTACATTTTTCTTACTAGCACTTGTTGCTGATTGTGTGATAACATCCTCGCTAGGTTCCTGTCCTGATGTACTGATGCGGAGAGAGACATTTTGAGTAATTAACATTGGAACCTTACCTAAAGTGAGGGCTTGTTGGTCTGGAAACTGCGCAAAACCAAATGTGGGTTTAGTGTTCACTAGATGCTGCCCACTACTCCCTGGGAAATGTTTGTAGTATTTATCAGGAGTGCTTTCTTGTGCTGCAGCTATCTACACGAGAGAAATTAGTTTGTGTGTTATTAATTCATAGCCTGGCTTCTTGTCTGCTAGGATAAGTTTGGATTCTTTTCTCTCTCTCTCTCTCTCAGTTCAGGAGTTTAAGGAGAGAGGGTAAATTATTGAACTTCATTGCTAGACATTTTGCAATAAGCTGTATTCTTTACTAACCTGATTTATAATACTTATTGCTCAGTTTGGTACAGTTAAGCTGCATCCATAAAGAACAAACATAAAGGATCTCTGCTGGGTCACCCTCATGTTAGCAGTAATCAAAAACAGCATTCARAAAAGTTCCAAGTTTCACTATAGCATTGAATAATTCACCTGTCATTACAGCGCATGTGAAGAAGAGTTTTGGAAACATACAACTGTTTGGTTTCATTTAATTTATGAATAKCAGTTTTATGATACTACAGCTTTATAAATCCATAATGTCCTCTTAATTATACTTTATGGGACACTTAAGTATTTCATAATCCTTGCTGTAGGATAGTATATTTTCTTTTATTACAATGTGTTGCTTAGTAATGCACAAATCTCACTTAAAATGCAGCTGCTTGCATCTTTTTAATGGTTGTCTGTCTTTACTTACAGGATGGCATCAGTAATGCATCTATCTTTCTGTGCCAGGAATGAGGATTATAATTTTGTGTCATGCTTGTCAAAGCTGCTAACATCAGAAGGGGAATAGCTCTCTTTATATGTCTTTGCAGGCCACTGGAAGTAATGAATCAAAAAAGCCAGTACACACAAGAAGAGGGAAGGAGGGGAGCAGTTTATATAATCTAGGAAGTGTTGGGGGGGGAGGCAGAAGAGAGCAATATACGTTAATCTGGAATGATCTGCGCCTGTGCTCAACGGCCTCTTTTGGGTTAAGCACTGGGCAGGTTGGAGTGTGGATTCACAGCTGGAACAAAATACTATCTCTCRGTAAGCCAAAACTATTTAGGGTGTGAAAATGGATTCTCATTTTGGTTTTAGGCTTGAACTGTTCATTTCATTCACAAAAGACTAATTTCATCAGCCAATTGTATTATAAAATGTAATTGTAAATAAAAAGCACAGTGTAGAACTGCTGCTCCTAAGTGGGCCCCCATGAACTAGTGAAATCATAAGGCAGAATTGTCCACATACCAGCAACTTACAGTAATGACAGGTGGTTTTGTTTTTCCCGTAGAAATTAAGCTTGTTTCCTCCCCAGGGATCTATGTGAAGACTGAGCTTTTCTCCTCTGAATGTCCTGTCTTCCTTTAATTAGCGCCGGAATTGATGTCTTGTTAGAGAAATATGGTGTTTCTTGAAGCGTGTTCATAATTTCTTTGCTGTCTTGTCTCAAAGATGGATAACTAACTTTTAAAGAGTGAGTAGCAGAAACTCAACTTTTCATGATGTGATTGCATAGTAGCCTGTATTTTCATTTATCCCCCTTTGTGTTCACCTAGGTTTAACTCGCATTTCAAGACTGTTGAAAGATGAGTTTGCCCAGCTATCTTTAAGTATAGTATGTCTGTAGATTCTGACTAAGATACCTTTATTTTCAGACGGATGCTAGAAATCTGTATCATAGTTTGTTGTGTAAAACAGAGCTTAATTTTGCTGGWAGACTTTTCCTACAACTGTACTCAGTTGACTTCTGTCACCTAAGCCATGCTTTACTTCGCTGTGAGGGCTGAATTGCTGCCATTACGGTGTGCCCACGGCATTGGCACAGTAGCTTTGGGTCTTCAGTGAAATGCTGGCTTCAAGCTCTCAGCTTTTCAGGCAAAGATTATAAGAAAACAGGAACAAGAGTAATAAGTGATTGTAGGGTGTGGGAGGCAGGTTGCTTGGTACGAGTTGGTGTCAGAACAGAAGAGAACATAGTAGGAAGGGTCTTTGGTCCCTTTGCTGTTCCCAGGAGTAGGGATGACAACTGCTAGCAAGGGACTGTCTGTCCTGTGTTRGCAGGAACCATTCTGACTGTACATCCTGATCTGTTCTTGTGTAATTATAGATGAGCAAACTGTTTAGTTTTGATAGTTTGTTCCCATTTCTTCAGGCGTAAACAAAACAGATGCTTTTCTTTCACAAGCAACTGACTACTGTAACTTGACTTTTTTTCACGATGATTTGCAAAATGCCAAAACACGACATGCAACAACATTTTCTTTCTTGAAGGCCATGATTTGATTTGATTGCCACTGAATTAGACGATTAAATTTCTCTGAAGTACAGTGTTATTCCTGTCTGTAAAAGAAGAAATTGTCTTTTGGACATTTACATAACATCAGTGTTCTACGTAGTGGTTTATATGAGAAACTTCAGCTGCAGTAGTAACACAGGTTCCAGCACTCCAGCAGCYTGGCAGATCTTCTCTGTTCATTTATAAGGTGATACTAAACATTTAGAGACTAGGGTTTTATGTACTTCTTTCATTGTTAGTTAATGATTTAGGTGGAAACTATGGGCTCAAACCTCGTTTGAAGAACAACAGTACATTTTTTCTTTTGGTAAATTTTTTTTCACTTATTTTCAAGCTCTTCCTCCTCCTTTTGCTAGTGMAGGGCAAGGATGAGGAATGAGGTTATTCCCACATACAGTGAGGGCAGTTGTCCAGATTTRGAAAATACAGAAAATCTGGAATTAAGTGTTTTATCTGCACATGAATTAAATGAGTTCTTCATTTTTTTTTCAGTGACCAAGACATTTCTGTTTCCTAAGAAACTTGTTAATGGGCAGTTGATTCTCTCTGCCCTGAAAGAAGGAAATCTTAGCAGCATCTGTAAACTCACTGTGGRAAATAAATGATACTGGAGAGAATGATTATAGACAAGGGTATTAATGGTTAGTACCAGAAAATTATAAGTTGTCTGGCTAGGGAGAAGCTACTTTTGACCTTGACAAAAGGGGAAATGTGGGGAAATGTACTCTTCGTATCTGATCAGCTGATCTCAGTAAAGAGGGGTTTGGTGCCTCAATTACTAGTACTGTAACAGGAGAAACTCAAATAAAAGGGACCAATCCTTCTACATACTCAAATACAAAGAGGAAAGAACTTGCACATAATTTGAAAAGAATCTGTATGTGCAAAATACTATCGTTAAGTGTTAAAATAATACTGAATTGTTTCCTGTGACAGCAGCAGATTTGTTAAGTAAGCAGGTATTTTGGCTAGAATGAATTGTTAGACACTGACTAAAACCTAAAAGTATTTGGACCTCGGTTAGGCACTGAGATCCATGTAGGTTTGGAGCATTAGCTTTTCCTTCATGTAATGCTTGCTTCAGTCACAGTGATAYTTGTCACACTTCGGTCTCTGTCTTGCTTGGTCACGACCAAAAGCTGGTGAATAGCATCAGTCACACTCTGCTGCTTTACAAATTCACTTGGGGTCTCCAAATCTGTACCATGAATAAACTGTTATGAAGTGTTTATATACACACCATTTTTTTTCCACAGCAATTTGAAAATATTTAGATTGAGACCAATAATTTTTTACTCTGTTTAGGAAGACTTTAACTTTGCAAAACTGAAGGCACTACGTTTGTTTATCCAAAAGAAAATTTTCCAATTCCGTAAAGGTTTCTGTAACAGCAGTCTCTTTGCTTGTGAGCATACTTAGCTTTAGCAAACTGAAATTATGTTTTGAAGCTTAAGTTATTGGCCATAGGGTTTGTTTTATCAAAATGTATGTTTTCCTGTAATATTGTAAATTACTCTGATTTCCAAGTGATTCTAAAATGTTCTTTAAAACCAAT
>NW_028186127.1:1382073-1399921 GCF_003343005.1 Rhea americana
ATTTGAATCATGTTTAGACAAATTAACTTTGTAGTTCAATGCAAGCTACAGGCCAAACTGGAAGAACTACATCAAGTTAATTGCTGTGAAACTGAAAGCTTGTGCCTGTTACTCAAATCTATGCATTTACACAATTTCAGTATGTTCAAATCATGTTAAAATTCGAAAGACATTATTATAATTGGGAACAAAATTTTAACTTTTAACAAATTATTTTCCTCATACAGACAATTGGATAACTGTCTAGAATCTTTTAATGAAATTTTTCTTAACTGATTTTCCTGCTTCTCCATTGCCATAGTATGTGGAAATTAGGGTTAATAGTTTTAGGCACAAATTCTGTCCTCCTTTTCATGCCTAAACAAATGTTTTCCTTATACATTTGGCTTTCCTAAAAAAGAACTTCATTTTATGCAAATGTCAATGGATGTGAATAGATGTTARTGCATCTAGTGAAAACAGGAGAAATGCACTCCAAAGATAATGGATTTTGCAATAGTTATGCAGCCTGTGAGTTATGTTTATGTTTTTAGCAGGTAGCTTACAGATTTCTGGTTGTAAAATAGTTTTGAAATATGGCACTGTAATCTACCAGTCAAACCATGTAATTTTATGGATAGCTTAAAGCTCATCTGTACTGCTGTAGAATATAATATTTATGTTGATTTCTCTAACATTTATAGTATCTCAGGTGGACAAATGAACATTYCTGGAGAACTTTTATAGTTCCATATATAATACTCCTCTTTTTTTCTAGTTTATTAAAAAAAAAAATCAAATGAGATACCTTTCTTTCCCAACCTTTGCTTTAGCTTAGTGAGTGCAGAAGCTGAGAGTGCTTTCTCATGTTAGTACAAATAAAAATGTTTTGGAATTAAGAAATCTAAATTTTATCATAGTGCTCAATTTTAATAGTTTGCAAACATTAAAATACACTGTTTGTGTTTGAGCTTAAGGCATCATCTTTCTCTTTATGACTTTGCAGCACCCCTACTCATAGCATCACAGTTTAAGGCACTAAATCTGCAGTTTTTTACTGTCTTCAGAGAGATTTGCTAAAATTTATTTTTTAATCTCAATATAAAGCTAATAGTCCCCAAGAAAATGAATTCCAAGAGCTCTACTTTATATTCGAGGATAAGAGAATTGATATAAATGTAGAATACCAGTTATTAGAATGCCTACAACTGAATTTRCAGTTGATAATACATGGCTCTCATCATTTTTTACCAGTGTAAAGCACTGGCATGTTAAGTAAGTATAATGTGAAGTATTTGGACAATATAATATCTGTTAYATAACTGAAGTATACCAATCAATTTATCTTAGGGTTTTACTGCAAAGGTGAAAGCCATATGTTAGTATTTGCCCTTTCTTGCAACTGTCCAGAAGGCTCAAGCTCACACAAGGCTTCAGTCAGTATCAGCAGCAGAAAATCAGAATATACAGCTGTGAGAAGGTTGCATCTGAACTTTATATTCTTCTTACATTTCATCATACAGTAAAATAAAATGCCTTTGCTTTGAACCTGCAAGATAGAGCTATGAGGTTAAAGAGATTGTATAGTGGAGCTGTGATTGATGGCAAAGTTATGTGGGAAGGTTCAGAGGGCATCATTCTCCATTCTCAGCAGCATAAATGTTGGCTTATTATGAAAAGCAATGAAAATACATATCAGCAGGTTCAGAGACTATGGAAAACCTTTTGTGTTCCTGTCTAAAAACTCTCAGAATGCACGGAGTGTGTGTTGTTTAATAAAACGGAACAATCTAAGATTTTAGAATGACTGAAGTGTTACAATGAGAAAATRAAACAAAACACCCTAATAATTTAACGGCTCTTTGGTAACTATTTTAGTTGCTTAAGGGTTTGTGTTACAGGGTTTTTCTCTTTTTTCTTTCTTTTTTTTTTAAACAGTTTAACAAGAGGGAATTAGGCTGTAACTTCAAATATATAATAAAATACCAGGAAGCTGTTGTTATATTTGGAATTATAATGGTATTTTTCAAATATTCTGCTTTTCATCACAGTCTCTCCTGTTCAGTCTCCTGAACACAGTGGTGAGTTTAAAGTGCGGCTGAGGAAAACAACATGATCAGTCCATGCGGAGGTGGGCTGATTTCACTGTTGGATAGGCACCTTGAGTATACCATTACCTAAATCCTTCTTACAGTCTTCAGTACCTTCACATTGCTCTTCATTTATGAAGTCAAAACCAAAAAGTGTCTTGTCATATTGTAGTCAGGRAAAGTAGTACAGCCGGAATTAAGGTTACCTTGCATTTTTTCCATATAGTAAGAAGTGTATCATATGTATATACAATTAAAAATGTCTAAGTTTTCTCCACAAACAGTTCCATTCTAAACTAGATTTTTATGAAGGGATTGGCATATAAAGTTGCAGCTTTCCGTCTTCTCAAGATGTTTGATTTATAGACCGTAACTGGAGATTTCAGGAAGGAGAATATGGCAGCTTGACAGTGAGATGGCTCATTGAATAAAGGAAATACAAAGCATGTTGCAGCAGGTGTATATTATACACAGATGGTGTACAATAAGCTGGGAATGCCCTCCTCAAAGAAAAAAATAAAAAAAAAAAAAAAAAGAAGAAGAGATGATTAAAATGAAAGGAGAAATGGCAGTCATTTCATCTGAAAATAGTAGAGGTGTGCTCTTTCTCTCTGCTCTTAGCAGACATAAAAGATCACCTAACCTTCATCTTAGCTGTTTTCAAGCAAGRCCTTCTAGTCATTTGTCTTTTAAATTTGAGAGAAACACTATTTATTGTGTACAAGCTGCCCAAGGTTCCTTGCTACAGTGGCTTTTCTCACTGTATAGTTGGCAAAAGGCATCTATTATGCTTTGTCTCAAGGAGGCGAAATTTTCTCAAATGTCTCCTACTGTTTTTCGCTAGCATTTTTATTACTCTCTTCATACATTTGGACATTTCTTTTGCAGTTCTGAAAATGAGTCATCTTGTTAATGTGACACATACTAAAAGGATTCATAACAGGATTGCAAATGGTGGATGTTCAGCTTTGGTGAATTATGAATAATTATCAAAACTGCTTAATTATGGAAACAAACAACTTTCTGACTGCAGAAAAACATTAGCTTTCAGGGTCTGATCCAAAGTTGGCTGAAAGCCAGTGTGCAATTTCTCTTTGCTAAAATACTTTTGAGAGGGACAGAGGGAGGGAGAAGTACTTTAATCATTTTTTTTTTTTTTTAATCCGAGAGGGGCACCGATTACAAAATTTCAGATAGTGGTAAGTTTCACACCTGCTGCCCTGAAAAGTCAAAGGGATTTGTTTCAGGCTCTTGAAATTGTTTCTAATAGCAACATTAGAAAATCTTTCCATTGTTTCAAAAATGAAAAATACCATTTTGACTTGTTTTCAGTGTAAATTACCTTGAGTTAGTAATTGAAATGATGCCAGAAGCTCTTGATAAGAGAATTCACAGTGAGAATCCAAAAAGGTGGATCTTTCCCTGCTCTTCTTTTTTAAATTGGACTTCTACCTCAAAGAAATAAGCTGTTTCAAATATTTTGGTAGGGAAAGGGCAAGGATCTCCTCACCACTTCTGTAGCATAACATGGGAGGAACAAGAGTTTTATCCTCCCGGTCTGACTTGCATTTGGCGCTCTTCGCAGGGTGTCAGTCTTCTAGCAAACCCCAGCTAGTTTCATTTTCTCGGCAGAAAATGCACTGGTTTTTTTTTCTTCGCAGTCCATTTCAACCCCTTTTGCTTTGTTGCTGAGCCTTACTTGTAGTACTTGACAGTATTTACAAGAAGTGTGTGTGTGTGGGGGGGGGGTTAATCATTTAACACTAGAAAACAGAAAAACCCAGAGCCTTTTGAAAAAGCYTCCAAACTCTCTATCCGTCCTTGCTTAACAACGAGCTCCTGCTTTACCCAAAGTAACTGAACTTAATTTAATATTTGATGATATATTTTGTCTCAGATTTTCTCTCACTTATAGCTTATGAYGTGAGGAGAATAAATAAYGTACTTTGCATTATATTTTGGCACYGAACTATCCAATATTTCTTTCTTCTCAGCTTCAAAAGGCATTTCTAAAATACTGCCTGTTTTAATGCGATGATAATCCACCATAAATACTTCTGGGAAACTGTAGGAAAATATGAATTCTGTTCCTCCTTTATTTKATTTGGAAGTGTTGTTTGCATTTACAGAGAAGTTTCACTACCTAAATTATTGATGTTTGTAATATGTTTTTAATATTAAATTCTAAATTTACAATTTGTTGGATATCAGGACCATGCATTGTGACTGTTCTTATTTTCCTAAGTAATAGAGAGCTWCTGCTTGCTACTGTTATTCTAATTGTAGCCTCTGGTTCGCCATAAATAACTTCAGAGGTGGTAAGAAAAGCTCCTTGCCTGCTCTGTTCAGGTACCACTAGTCTTTTCTCAGCAGATGAGAGATGGTCTTAATTCCAAGGTCTTAATGCCAATTCTGCTTGGCAGACCATATCACACTACATTAGGTGAAGCAGAGAGATATAGGTGAGAAATACTAAAAGCCATGGCAACAGGATCCTCAGCTATTTCCGAAACAGTGATGAAATGAATTAGCTATAATTCACTTAGAGGAATTTCAGCAGTTCATACCAGCTGAAGATATAGAACTGAGACAATAAATCTGATATAGAAAATAATTGATAATTAGTATATGCAATAATTTTCACAAAGCACATGAAGAAGGTTCCTCTTGCAGCTATTAAGAAAACTATTTTGTGACGTGAGATACTGGTCACTTAAGGCCCAAGATTACAGGATTAATGAGCAAAGTTAAATCCAGTATGATATTTACTTTTTTAAGATTAAAGGACATTACCTTAAAAAAAAAAAAAAAGAGTTATTGTTTAAGAAATTTGATACTTCCTATCTTTTTTCTTGTAATTCAGTCTTTAAGATACCRTATTTCCTTACCATACTATATGCAGAATCTTCCCTCTCTGCCCTTTTAGAGGAAAYGAGATACGAACTTTGTAAAAGAAACTGAATGTCTTCCTCACAGAAACAGAAGTGACTCGCCTTTGTTGAGGCTGAAATTCAGCCTTGTGCAGCAAGCCCACCACAAGATCTGTGCATCATATGCCTTAATTTACTGCCACTTAAAATGAGGTTTAATAATGTACCTGAGGCCTCAAAATTACAGTAATTTTGCATATAACTGAATGCCATGCTGTGTAGTGTGTATAGGAGCTGTCATGAAAATACTGTACCAGTCGTGCTGCTGCTTAAGATAATGAGTTTTAGGCATTTCCTGAGCTTATAGGCTATACTTGTGAATGTTAGCACCTAAAAGTTTTCAATAGCTAATTTTCATTTGTTTCAATGAGAGCTGGATCAAGATCTTGAAAAAATGTGAACGTCTTCATTACTTCTTCTCCCTTGCTTTAATTTAATTAAAAGCTGTGTCATCACACCTTGCATCTTGAATATCTGTTGGTCTACTGTAGGGTCAAGGTACTTAGGCATAGGATCCTCCTATGGTCTTAGTTTGTCTCTTAGATATCTGTGTGTGATATTTTATTTAGGACTTCAGTAGCTTTCTGGATGGTGTTTTGGAACAAATACTGGTAATAGAGAACAATACACTTACATATACAATACATATACACTTGTGAGGCCCTGGAGGCTTCTCTTACAGAGCCTTTGGGGGGAAGATTTAGGAGAGTTGAAAAACCATGGTGGTAAGAGCAGATATGATACTTTATGACATTATGTAAGACCGTATCGCAGGATTTTATATCTTCAGTCAATTAGATCCCTCCTGGTTATTCCACTGTTTTTTTTTTTCCAACAGTCTCAGCAGGGCATGTGTTTTATTTACTCCAAGTATAAGGTCTATAAACCCAGGTGAAATGAGAATATTAAAAAAAAAAAAAAATAGGCAGGTTTTACAGAATTACTTTCATAGCACCTGTTTAGCCTTATACATCCTGCTCTTTTTTGCCTGTAAGGGAAATGTCAAAATTCTTATGACTACTATTTCTGTATTGAGTATGTTCTGGTTTTGCTTCCATTGGATTTCTGGTTCCGACTTGTGTCCAATATTYGCTGTGAAATACAGATTTTTTTAAACTTTTTTTCTTATTTATCACAGTATGATATATGAGTTCTTCCCTAAATATGCAAAATTTTTTGCTCTTGTAGTGTATGATAAAAGTTTCTGCTTGCATAAAGGCTTTCATTGTTTCTACACTGCCATCATGGTGAGAACATTTCTGCTCTGAAGGACTGGGAGGACTCATTATAATGGCAATTCACATCTACTTACTTGCCACTGTGAGTCCTTAACCCTGAGATATTTGGTTTTCTAGAAGGTCAGGAATTCACAGTGCTTGAAATTTGGGCGCAGATGAACCTTGGAGGCATTAAAGCCTGAAGCTGTGAGGCTGTTAGAGGAGTATGGGAGCGTACAATAGCAGCACTGGACCTTAAAGTTTGGATTCTTTAACAGCATGCCCAGCTTAGCAAAAATAAGATCTTGCTTTAGTATTATTTATTTAAATTACTAAGCTCTTTTCACTATGTTAGCGAATATGTTTCTGAAGTAACAAGTATTTGCAGTATGTACCTATTCTGCAAGATTGTGGCAGTATCCACTCACATCTTGAATATTACAAGTCTGTTTAGAGGTGTCTTGAGATCCACTTGCTGGGCACCGACTCCTCTTGCTTAGATTTCTGTGTGTGCTAGTCAACAATGTTACAATATGTAAAGCATATTACCATAGGAAATATTGAGGCATGTAAAATTCAGCAACTTCAAAAGAAAAATTGCTTCTTTGTTTCTGTGGCTAAAGTGGGGTCATGTTTTATTATCATTTTTTGTAAATCGAGTATAGTACTTTTTGTTTTAAGGTCTGACAAAAGTTTTAAAGTATTTCTGTTACATAAATGAGTTTTCCAAGTTTGAATCTCTGTGTTCCACTTTGATTAATCTAGACACCTGAACTTCTACCCTCCAAGGAAATGCAACTGAAATAGTACTGTAGCTCACTACAGAAGTCTTTGAAACTTAAAATGAAAATCACTGCAGTGTAACCTGGTATTTGTTGGGGAATGCATATGTAAGTACCTTTTTGTAAGCATTTATGAAGCTTTTAGACAGATATCCCCTCAGGTAGCTGTGGATTTTAGTGCAGCATGTGATGATATTGTTTATTCAGGTTACATATGAGCGTTCTTTACACTTCACTACTTTTTTAGACATCTGGGATTTTTTATAATTGACTCTGTAAATGTATTAAATTTCTCTGCATTGTAGAAATGATTCTCTATTATATATCTTCACATCTCACTATGAAACAAAGTAAAAATTGTACAATGACAGTTCCCATACAGTTAACAAAAGCTTACCTCTTCGCATTGCCGGGCAAGGCATACTGTTTCTGTTGTTAATTACTTTTTGGGGGAAGAGTATCTGAAGTAAACTTGCCATCTGAGGAGGCGGGGGGGGGGGAAGTGTCAACAATAGCTTGTTCAAGGAATAAATTTGGGATTTTGCTTAAGAGTAGTTTGAGCTACTCTAAGGTTTAAATTGTTTTACTGCTGGAAAGGAATCCCTGGCTGGCTGGCTCTGTATTCATCCCACATAGCACAGGAAAAGCAAGTCTGCAAGTTTATTACAATCAGAAAGTATCTATTTTAACGGTGAGCATGATATTTTGGATAAGACGAAGTATGGCACTGATTGGTATGATTGTCATGAGGTAAATGGGCCCAAGGAACTAGAACTTTTGGCTACAGTTTGTACCAGTAATGCTGATAATTATTTCCCAAAATCTGTTTAGCTGGACTTTTATTCTCTAGTATCCTGAGGTTAGCAAAATGCCTTTAGATGCCTTCAGTAGTTTCTTTTCTACCTTAAGGTTACTTCTATTAGTAACAGTTTGATGAAGGAGTGAAATGAACACTCGCTTCTGTTCTACAACCTCATTGTTGTTTTCTAAAGAGAATATTTATTGTCAGTATTGTGACATTATTTCTATTTTTATTTTCCAATATATTTAATTCTAAAGATGTCTACTGTCTTACACAAGTGGTTACTCCCTGTAAAATCACATTACACTGAGGTTTTGAAGCAAACTGAAAAGTTTGGATCTGTTACGTTTGGAAGCTGAAGAGGGTAGGGATCTGTAAGGTAACTTTAAAGACCTGAGCCTTTTACCCTGAGCATTCCCACATCTTGGCTTATTTTTCTGTGTTCAATACCGCTTTGCCACAAGGGGGTTGGACTAGATGATTTTCAGAGGTCTCTTCCAACCTTACCAGTTCTATGACATGCCTGTGTAGCCTCCAAGCTGATGATTACCACTTTCTGCACTAGAAATCCCTTACATTGCTTAGACTTGCAGATGTAGTAGCCTGACAATGGGAAATGAGAAACCTCTAGGGTCATAAAAATGGAAAAGGCCATTTATGGCTTGATGAAGTATGTATTTGTGCACATGAGTTGGGCGAGGAAAAGGATGCATTAAAGTTATACGTGTGTCRTGTTTCATGTCTGTGTATCAGACGAATTTCAGTGGTATTGAGTTAAGGAGCAAATCTCCTTAACTCATCTCAAGTTCCTGCCTGGACATCTGTATTCTACTGCTAACTAGTAAGAGCCTTCAACATCTGTCTGAGAACAAAGATGTTCTTGCATCTTTAGGGCTTAAAAATGRAATAACCTCAGTACCTCATTAAATAAAAGTGATGGATCTTTCTTGCCTTTCTGGTGCTTCTCTCACAGAAGCAAAGCTGTACCATAAATAACTCTATTCACCTGAACAAGGACTTGCAAAAAATCTCTCTGTGCTTCTGTAACTGGCATTTCATAGGCTCCTAATGATGCATCTTTAGGCTGCTAACTTTTACTTAAAGATGTTATAGATAATGTTTTATTAAAAGTCTCTCTGTACGTAGTAGTTTCTTCAGTTTAAGTGTGGAGCYGTGAAGAATGTTTGGGTGGGCCATACCTGCCAGAATTCAGTTCTAAAATTGCTCTTACTTTGGCAGCTTTTTACAGTGAGTTCTCTTTATTGATACAAATATCATATGCATGTTTAATCTGTTACTTTMAGGCCAATGTTTATCCCAGTTTCTAGTAGATCTTTTGGGGAGAAAAAATTCTAAGCCTTTATCTCTCAAGCTCTATCTTGACTTTGTGTCATTTGTTTTTAATTAAATTTACTTGCTTTTATCAGAAGCTCTCTGGTACAAACTCTCTTTCCAGAGGTTCTTTTTCTGCCTTGTGACTTCACTGTCCCAGGTTACTGCCTCCATACTTCCTCTGGTCATGAATGATTGTGTTAGTTCTGAAATTCTGTGTACTAACCTACTCTTTTTTCATTTTGATATAAGTGAAGCCACACGTTCTCTAAGTTTTTACATGTATTTGCATTTGCAAATAGACACAAGTAGTAAAGAGTTGCGTATTACTGAAAATTGCTAATATATCATTTCAGACACACAGATCTGCTCAATAGAATACATATAAACAACAATTGCAGAATGCAGACTGCAAACATGTTTTTATTGTTTGGTTATTTATTTGGCTACTGAAGCCTTACTCTAATCTCTGCACATGTTACAATTACAAAGCAGCTCCCTAAACAGCTGGAGTATGCTGTGTGCCTCATAAGACATGATACAAAGCCATTTGAAATCAGTACGGTGGTTTCCAGAGAGTCTGTTCTTGTGGCGGACCATATATTATTTGCATTTTCCATAAGTATAATCATCAAATTTATCATATTTGAATGTCACTTTAATAAGGAAAAGAAAATGAATGTTCTTCATTTAAAGTACATCATAAAAATGAAGATAGTAATTGAAATATCCATCATTTCTTCTGTAATACCAAACCAGGAACATCAGGCCCAAAGCTAGTAAAATATTTATTTGATAGTTCATAGGTAGGGATTTAATTACATGTTGACAGGAAATTCTTTTCCTAATGCATTCATTGAAACCTCTTTTTATAAAAAATGAAAAGGAAGAATAAAAAAAAGTAAATAAAAGTATAGCTTAATACTCAAGTGCAATAAAAATCGAGAGAAGACCACATCTGCAGGAAAGAGAGTGTTTCCATCGTACTAGGTACGTGTATATTCAAGACAAGTAAAATTAAAATAGAATACAAAGCGTTGTATTTTTGAAATGCTGCAAGAGAGTTTACCTGCATTAATGTCTTCTTTCTCTTTCTTTCATTTCTTTATTCCTTAACAAGCTAACTTTCAACTGAATGGCTACATTAAGTCAATTTGAACACACTGTGTTTTCCTGGGTAGTATTACCTGATAAACAGTACAAGTGATGCGTTAGAACTGACTTGTCCTTACTCAGTGTGTCCCAAGCTTGGTTCATCTGCAAGTGTTTGTTTTTTTTTTTTGTTTTTTTTTTTTTTTTTTTTTTTTTTTTTTTTTTTTTTTTTGATTTGTGATCGACTGAAATATTTCACTTGTAAAGTAATTTGAAAATAAGTGCTTAAACCTTGATTTACCCTCCAAAAAATGCATATGTATAAGAGTACAATTGAACAGTGTTTGTTAGCACTGTAATGACCTAAGTTACACAGTAATTAATTATTTCCTTCACAGAAGTATGTAATACCATTAGAACAAAAGCAGACTGTCTTTATAACTCCAGGAAATCAAACATCAGCCACCCAAAACTAATAGCCTGTCATTACATTTCTGTTTACCAGAGAACAAAATTTTGCTCTTGCTGATTTGAGAAGGTTCCCTGGAGTAAATGCTTCTATAACATAAATAAATCATATCCTCCATCAAGTAACCTAATGATGCTTTGGGGTGGCATCATTAGGCTTCCACATAATATTTTGCCTGACAAGGGATGAAAACTGTCTTCTAATTATCAAGGAACTGAATAATAGAGACAAGTAAATAATACTAAATGAGACTCTTTATTATCTTTTTGTGAAAAGCAAACAAAGAAGACAAAGTATGCCTTTCTAGGGTCTGATTCTGCTAAAATCCAGGGCTATAAGAAATCACCTTTGAGTTCAGTAGGATCAGAGCTGGATTTTGTTGAAAACTTAATTTTTGCTTGCATTCTTACTGTGTAAGATAGGAGTTTAGAGCTTGTCTCTGGAAGTAGGACCATTAATTTTTGTTTATCCTTCTTGAAAATCTCTCCAAGACATTGACCAAAATCTGTTTTTACATATSCTACATCTATAATAATCTTGTTTTGAAAAAAAAATTCTTGGCTTTCATCTGGATATGCAGCATCTTTCTTAAAAATTGTAACAGGAATGATTGATTGTTTTCWTATTTTACTTTTATAAATGAAAGCACCAAGTGTTAAATGCTTTTAAACAACTAGAACTGCTAATTTATTTAAAATATATTAGTTACATGTATAGTAGCAAACCGTTAAGTACCACTGTGAGAGAATGTAAGTTATACTAACTTTTGAAGGTCAAAAGAATATGTTTTTTCAAGTTATCTCATGCAGATATGGTTGCCAGTGTTGCCATATCTGCTCTAGCAAGAGAGAACAGCAACATGTTTCTTGATTGTGTTAAGCTGTCCCATTGCAGTGGGGAAGGACTACTTCCTTCTAAGAAGGATGGCTATAACATCTGCTGCCTCCTTTAAGACTGAGCAGGCCTGGAGCTGGAAGGAGCATTTTCTTAGCAGCTAGAATACAGTGTCCTGTGAAAATCCTAGCTGAAGTATCCCGTCTTAGGAAAGCAAAACTATGAACAGGCAGATGTCAGATCACTGTTTCTATGTATAGGCTGACTGGGACTCCAGGACTCTCTAACATGGAGAAGAGAAGGTCAGGAAAGGTGGGAGATTTGGGCTTAGGATGTGACTCTCATAGCTGGATTATTTATTTATATTTGTAATTAATTAGTTCCTCATCTATATTCTTTTAAATTGAACCTAATCATATTTCTACTTTCTCATCGATCCTTTGTTAATTTTTCCTTGGTCTCTTTGGTTTATTGAACTCCACAGCATGCCTTCCTTTCAGGATTTGACTAACTTGCACAAGTTTAGCATTCTTGCTCTCCAGAGCAGATTTGAGATTAAAGCCCTGCTAAAAGCACATTAGGCAGCTCACATCATTATGCTGAATCTTTCTGGCTGATGCATAAGCCGTGTAGTCCAGGCAGCAGAGTCAACAGTCAAGGCAACTTGAATCACTTCTTTTCAGTATACCTGGCTGAGGTGGTTTCAAGGTGTTTCCTAACTTGTCCATGCATACCTCACTCTTTTGGCATGTACCCCAACCTGCTAATTTTATGAATTGTTCTTTATTAGACTATAATGACGACCATTCGTGGTTTGTTACCCTCTGCTCTGCCAGTTCTCAATCTTCAGTTTTAGCGTTAATAGAAGCATTGACATTTAAATGTCTCTTTCTCCATACCCTAGGTAATTACCTGTATATTCTTTAATGATTTCCTGATAAGATTTTTGCAATTAAAGAGAAAAGCAATATGTCCTTTGTATAATACTTTCTGGGGAAATATTCATCTTAGTGCTACTTGTGTGAAAATGTTGCTTTGGTTGCGTCTTTGTCCTCTGTAATTCTGATGGATAGGACAGAAAGTTTCCTAATCTCATATCTTCAGATTACCTGGGACTAATTTAGCTATTTCAAAGAATAAATTGCTTAAATATGCGTAAATCTTTCTTTGGTGATTTTCATTGAAACTGCTTATTCATATCAACATAGTGGCATTTTTTTTTTAGGACTAGAAAAAAAATTTTGATGCCTTTTGAGATAAAGTAACTTAACGGATTTTAGATACCTCCATCTAGACTCTAGTATTAAGCATAAGATGAGCAGTATTTTGAGGACAGAAACTTTGGATATGAGTGACTTTGTTCTGCCAAAAAGTAAATGTTTTTGTGTCTGGCTCTAAGAGCCTTCCTGACTGAAAAATGACATTGTTACCTTTTTATTACTTTTTCCCATCACATATCATTGTATTTCTTTCACTACATAGTTTGTCTTATTCCTTTTTGTCTCAATTATTATTTGCCCGCATATTTTGGCTTGGATGTATGACCCATGCTGCAGAATCAGACAACCACATAGATAAAACCTGCACAAAATTACAATGTAGTTTAATTCACTTTTGCATTTTTTGGTTTTGGTGCCTAATGTAGTGAGTGCTGTTCTAGACCTTTTATTTCCTTTAGAGAAATTATATACTATGTATTACCCATTTTACTGGAGATTGACTGGAAGTGAATGATCTTAATGCTGCAACAGGTATGATGATCAACCTTAAGCTGTGGAAACAGTGTGTTCCTGTAATAGAAGAATGTGACCTACTTGCCTTTCTGCCTAGCCACACTAGTCCCTTAGAGCAGAATTAAACACTATGAATTAAATCGATGTTGGAGATCTTGTTCTATCACTTGTAAAAAAAAAAAAAAAAAAAACTATGAAGCTATGGTTTCTTATTTTACAATTTCTATTACATTTAATTTCAAATAATATAAATCAAAATATTGGATATGCTTGTTTGTTTTAGCTTTAATTTCAGGTTAAAAGCTCATTAAACCAGTGTCAATTTCGTTAACGTTGACATCTGGAGTAATGGTAACCAGGCTGTGATATCTAGTGGTGAGAACTGCCTGTTTTCCATCATAGACTGATTGCCAACACCCATTCGTTTCACACGGTTCATCAAAGAGCCACTGAATGATTTTAATGTTTTTCCCTATGAATTTCAAGCAGTTAGCTGAAGGCTATAAATTCAATATATCATTGCCAGTCTCTTGAGTCGTTAAATTTCCTTATACAAAGTAAATTTTAGTGTCATCATATATCTTGTTACCAGGTTTTGATACCTGTAATGAGACAAGTCATCTTTACATTGAAGCTTCAGAAGCTGAACATTCTTCTTTGATCCTTCACGTGCAGATAGGAGACGCTGAAGGGACTTACTCAGAGCACATAATCAGAGCAGAACCTTGCTTTTTTTGTAGTTTACACTCACATTCAGCTCATGTAATGGATTATATTAATGTTTGTAAAGTATTTGAAGTTATAAAGTGTTTTACAAGTGTGTTCAAACAGGTATCATGAAGTAACAGTTTTATATAGAGGGGCTGTTTCATATTTTGATATGTTGAAGACTAAATTTAGTGGTTTTAGATCTCTGAAAATTTTGCTTTTCATTTTGCAGTTCTCTCAGCTTCATCTGTGCCCAAAGGACATAAGTTTGGGGATTCTGAATTTTCAGCAAAATATACAGGGTGGTTTTGAGTTTCATGAAAATGAGAAAAATAATTTTTACACTGTTGTATCTTAGATTTGTGGTCGAAATCTGTGGTTTTAGTTCTCGTAGTTTAGAATTTTTCTCTGAGAGATGCGGTCCTTCGCGCAATGCAGACCTCTCCAATAGCATAGTGTTTCCTTGTTGCTACAGTCGTTAGTTGGGTTTCGTAGTTACTCCTTTTTGAAAATGAGACTTAAAGTCCTTCCCTTAAGTAAGTATCACACTGTAGCCAGTAACAGGACTGTCAGGCGTTGGACAGGGAGAGTGTACATTGCAGGATTGCTCATACAGAATCTTTCAGTTCATTCGTGAAAGCTCTAGGAGAGAGATTTGGGAACAAGCAGACCCATATAATGCCTCACAGCTGGAGCTATAGCATTTCCTYGCCTAAAGACATAACTAAGCATTAGCATACTACAGTCTGGATTTTTTCTTTATACCATAAAAGGAGAAAAYGGAGAGGAAAAAGCATGGAGATGAAGCACAAATG
Source organism: Rhea americana (assembly GCF_003343005.1). NCBI lineage: Eukaryota > Metazoa > Chordata > Aves > Rheiformes > Rheidae > Rhea > Rhea americana. The sequence goes on from NW_028186127.1 coordinate 1,396,857, forward strand.
CTTCCCCATTACTTAGCTGTTGAAAATACAAAGGATCATGATTGGAGTCGTGGAAAACAAAGGCTATTTCCTTTCTTCTGTCCTCRAAAAGTGGTAGGAAAGCAGTCTGGCACCGTCCCCAGCAAGAAGTTGAGCAGAACGAGGTTAAGAAAAAGACAGATTTTTGTGTGTGTGTATGTGTGGGGGTGTCATTGCGTAATATTTCATCTTTGAAAGTTTGTGTATCTCTCTGGATATGGAAGAGTTTGAGTCCTTGTTTTTCTTGAATAAATTGTTGATTGTGTTCATTATCCTTGCTACATTATCTTGTTTCTCTTTCTAAAGCCATAGTGTGCCATGGTTAGAACTGGATTGCAAACAGAATTGGGCTTTTTTGGGGGGTCATCAGAAATTCAGAAAAGCTGTGTGTGGGAGGGGGGGTTATTCTGTTCAAACTACAACTTCTTTCCATTTTGAGCATTTTGATGTTTGCATAAAAAAATAAATACAAAACCTCAAACTAAAGGGTTCATTTTGAGGTTTTTAGAAATTATCAAAACTACTGATTTGTTTAAATTGGCCAAAATTCATGAAAACATTTTGTGTTGCTGTGATTTTCTTTCTTTTAAGTAAACAATTACATGCAAAAAGTGTTAGGGAGCCTGGAGCCTGGATCATGGCAGAATCAGCAGTTCCAGACACCAGTCACAAAATTAGGGCCCAGTGCCTTGCACAGGTAGCCTGTAGCTCCATCTCCTGTGGAGCATAACTCCAAATAAATCCAAAACTGCCATGGAAGAAACTCTGAGAGATGGCAAAATCTGTGTTTTTTTGTTTTTTTTTTTTATTATTATTGCAAGTATTCCTACTGATACATAGTTTAAAAGCATATATTCACATTAAAAGTTGACATAACAGTATTTGAACTGGAATTATAGTGAAGGTGAATACTATCACTGCTGCATGCTGTTAGGATGTCATGAGTTCATGCAGGAGCTCAGTGTCCTGAGGACACTGTGTCACTAGTGTAATTTAATAAAGAATTTTCTTAATCAGCAGCATACACTCCTCTTGACAGCGGACATGATTTTTGTTTCATTATCTTGTACTATTTTTCTAACTATTGTAAAAATTGTTCAGTTTTACCTAATTTGACTCTGCAATTTCTTCATTACAAAAAGGAAAATCTGAAAAGGTTATTTTTCCTTGTTTTAATTTAATATCGTGTATGGTTGTATATATTTGTTCTGTGGAAGAACACTTTTATTCAAATGGGAAAGAAATCTATGGGGAAGATGAGCAGCTGTGTGAATTACTAATTACTAGATCCTGCAGAGTGACTTTATTCTTTTCCTTGGCATTCCTCTGTGAAACCTTGTGATATAGATCATGTAATTTTTGAAGTCATGACAGAAAATATYGGTCTGTAATTGTGAAAGGTGGTGGTACCTGTAGGATGTTCATTCTGAAAAGAAAGACCTTAACAGAAATCTGTGGTGATACATGTTCTGCGCAGTGTTATGATAACGCTTGGATTGTGTGGGATGTAATTTAGTGGTGAATTTAGTCTACTATGAGCTTCACTAACTCTTGCTCTTACATCACACCGCTTGCTTACAAACTTGTCCTTGTAAATATTTTTTCTCCCTCTGTTGTTGAAACGTGTATGTATATGACTATTAAAGCTCAGAGAGCCATGCTATGAGTATTTAATGTAAACATAATGGATTTTTTATTAACATTAAATCTTCGTTGACTCTAAAAGCAGATTTCCTAAATGTTCATATAATCGGTCATTTTTGAATTTCAGTCTAAATCTTTAAACAGAGAGTTACTTCATATTACCCTACAAGTTTCAGAAATGTTCATTAACTTTAAATGAGCTCTTTGTGTCATGAATTTTATCTAAAKGTATAGCACTCAGCATGCTTTTTATTCTGTAAAAACTAGTTATTAATTAGGTATGACCAAGAGACTGTCAAAATCCAAAGATAAAAGTCTTCAATTTTCCAGATGAACTCAAATTGGAATTTTAGGCTTTCTTTTGATTCTATTCTTAACATGGTGGTTTTCATAGATTCCATGACAAAATATTTCAGCATCTGTTTTCRAAATATCTGCTGATTTATTGAGACTTTTAAATGTTTATGCCTATGCTTATATTGCTTGCTTGTATATGGCCCTGACTCGTGCTTTATGTATTTCGTGCAGATTAGGATTTCTGAAATGATTTATAACAAGAACCTTCCCTTGAAAGTTGAGGATACTTGCATGAGACTGGAATTTTTGGAAGGTCTACTTGTGCCGGGAGACTTTCCATGGATACACTGACAGGGATATGCCATGTACTCAACATGACAGATCACATGCAAAATGGTGATACTTACTTATTGCAACTTAAGGCTACAAAATAAACACWACCATTGCTATCTCTTGCAAACAGAAAATCAGATTTACCTCTGTGGTAGCTCTCCCTTTTAAACTGCAACAACCTGTAAAACAAAGAAGAGAGCTCAGCCATCCTGAAATGTGATCAATTCTGACAAGCTTGAAGATAAAAGTCAAAACCTTCATGAATGAAGGCAGTTTTGAGGTAAGGCATGGATACTGTGCCAAGGAGTTGTATTAGGGAAAAGCTAATGTTTTAAGAAGTATTGTTATTCTGGTTATTTTATGTGCTGGCAGGGCATAGACAGTAAAAAAAATGCCATAGTTTACAGGAGATAGCACCATTTCAGAGTTGCTTTGGAAGTGAGAAGCTCAGTACTTCATAATGAAAATATCACAGCACATGTAAGGAGACTATTGTAGATCATCTACCTGAGCGTTGGCTACTGCTTATCAGAGGTTCTGACACCTCAGTGCATAAGTCCCTAAGCGTAAGTGAACAACAGTCTTTTTGTCAGACCCTGGTTGCAATCAGAAGCAAAGAGCTTTAATTCTTTATTTGAGATTATCACATTTCCTGATTTTATTTATGAGAATTCCTGCAGCTAGTAAGACTTAGGCATATTTCCTTTCCCATACACATCCACACCAATGATCAGAAATAGCTTTATGCTTTAGCATCTCATTCTGTGATGGGC
>NW_028186127.1:1399951-1415844 GCF_003343005.1 Rhea americana
TTTTTTTTAACTACACATCCCAGCCTGATCCATCACCTCTGGGCTGTTAACAAAATCCAAGACTGTTGCAAAGGAAGCTAAAATATCGGTGGGGTGACATCTGAAAGCAGTGTAGTTGGCTCGATCTTGCTTATCCTAGGAGAAAAATGTATGGATTTGTACAGTAATTCCTTTCTCCTTTCAACATTTAGTTCTCAGAATTACTTGCAGTGTTGATTTGAGTTATACGCTACCTCATTCAGGAAACAGTTGGGTGGGATGAGCTTGGATGAAGCCTGCACAAAGATCCTAAAATCTTCAGTTGGTTTTACAAGTGTAGAGGTCTGGGATCAAGCCTTTAGTGTACGAGGAAGCATGTAAGATTCTACAGGAAAATATTTAGACACCCCTATTGGTTCTTACTAATGAATTCTTCATGTGGTTCACTGTTGCTGGTATATGTCCTCTCTATTTCTGCCCTAACTTTGCCTTAAAGGACTCCACATGTCTGTATATAAGCTGTCTTATATATATATATGTATTAAAAAAAAAAAAAAAAAGTTTTGCAAAAGGTCTTAGGGAGCCTGGACTTATAAAAAGTTTTCTTATAAAAGTTTTTTTTTTTTTTTAATATAGCTTTAGTCATAAGTTTCATTTCATGACTGGAAGACAGCAGCCTTCCTAACCTGTAAGACAGTGCAAGTGAGTTCCTTACCCAGAAAAAGGCAAGCTACAAGCTCATAAGCAAGAAAAAAAGCGTAGAGGGGAAATTTCAATCCTGGGTTAAATAAACGTGCATAGCCGTTTGATTACAGTTATCACTAGTTGTGTATTAAGGCACTTACAAGTAATGCCAACAACACCCCATCCTGTCTGTGTGAATGCATATAAATCAACTGAATGCATGATTTGCAGTGTTATGAACATTATTTTGCCTAAGGACTCTTTAGTTTAAAATATTTCATATAAACTTGATCCTTTCCATTTTTAAAAAAGATAATTGAGAAGATTTTCCAGCAATTTACTGGAGAAATTGAAGGAGAATGGAAATTAAATAGACACCAGTAGAAAATCAACAGCTGTCTGGATTTGCTCAATGTGTAATAAGGTAAAGTAGCACATTTGTTGTGTTGGAAAACACAGTAAGACGCTGCAACTCATCTGTACACGTAGCAGCCTTGCTATAACAAGGCAATGAAGCTTTTGTTGATGAAGCAATTTAGTTCTGGGGATGGATTTGAGTTTACATTTCATAGATAGCAGGGTTTAATAATAAATATGTCTCCCAACAGCTAATCAAACATAAATCTGTCATTTTATCAACAAGAGTGCAATGTTTTCATGTTGTAATTCCAAGAAAAATAACATGAACTATTATTACCAATGGTCTACATCAAGTTAATTAGACCTAATAGCTGTGTTAAGTGGTGTGCACTGCTGTTAGTATTTATAGCATCATGCACCCACACTCTAAATCTTCAAGCTATTAATTTGCCTATAAACATCTTRTTCAGGGTAATATTCTGTTTTTCACTCTTCTACTGCCAAGAGGTGGATCCTGGTTTTCTCAGGCTACAGTAAGCTTAGTCAGTTTTAAGAGAGCCTGTTTTCCTCTCAGATGTGACCTAGCATAGTTCAAATAAAGAGGCTGTAAAATAACAGCATTTGCTATTTTGAAGCCTTCCAATGTCTCCCTGAGCCATAGCTCCCTCTTCTAGTAAACTGTTATTCAATGACTCTCCAAAGGATCCACTGAAGTCCCCAGTACAGATATCCTGAACAGTACAACAGCAAAGGAAATTCCCTTATAGGAAATCAGGCGTTGTTTCTGCTCTTTCATCTCTGCGTAGTGCAAAGGGACTAGAACTAAAGTGGTGACTTGTCCTTTAGTGTTTATCGCCTCAGCTGACTTCAGCTCACTATGTGATTGCACACCATTTAAAAAAATTGTCCTCAGAAGCCGGAATAAGAAGAATTCAAAAGAAGTAGACTGAGAAAATGCAGAGGGTAATGCGGTCTTGCATCTCGTGTTCTCACTAGCTACATGAAATTATAAAAGTGCAGCATCTTACGGAAAGGTATTCTTATCTCCTAAGTCTGACTGACCTTTTAATATAGGGCCAAAAAATGATGCAATAACTTTTTGCAGATTGCATTCTAAAAATAATATTTCAGAAGCCACCATTTTTAGCAGCAAGTCTATAAATATGGAAATGAATTGCCATTGAGTCAGTTAAAAGCTTTCATTTATGATTCATAGTATGTACGTATTTTATTTGTGCCACTAAAATGATTTTGCATTACTTATTATGCTTGAAATATGACCAAACTTGATGCTTGGCAATAAACACACACACACACATACGTGCACGCGCACRCRCACACACACACACACACACACATATATATACATAACATTTGAACAYTGTATAAATTCGTGCTACCTGGGGAGAGAAATGTAAAGCACAATTCTGCACGTTGAAATCTCACTCTGTTTTACCTCAACATTAGGTGCACATTGTTCTGTGTCTGGGGATCATCAAGTACTAAGCCACACTGGAAGAAATATCTGATCCTAAACCTACAGCATGCTAAGGCAGAAAAGATGTCTCTCTGAGATGTATTGTTCTTTCTCAACYTATAGTATGTTTCCAGAAAAGAATAATGGAAATGAGTGTGACATCTTCAGGATGGGAGTATATTTCCCTGATTCTCTTTAGAGTACGTGTTTTCCAGGACCTTTTATTAGTGTATATTTATTCCACAGCTTTACTGTCATGACATACCTCATCTTGCCAAACATTTTAAAGTTTCAGTTTGCCTTTTCAGCTTTTGTCGTCTCATCTATTTACCGTTACATTCTTTTAAAGAGGTGTCAGATTATAGGGTTTTAGATACAGGATATTTCCCTGCTTCCAAACGTTCATAAGGTTTTGTCAGTCCATATCACACTCAGCCAATGAATTCAAATGCAAGTCTCCCAGTCAGATTTTTTAGAAAGACATAGATCTTTCAAGAAGGCTTGATATAATAAGAGGACATATCATGCCATTAATTATTGAAGGAGAAAGCACTGTGTGAAACAGGAAAAGCATAACTGTCTGTCAGACATCTCAATATTCTGAGGCCACTTCATCACAAGCTGAGTGCAAAGTACTCATTACTTTTCTTTGTACTCTTGGGAACCAGCAGTAGTGGTAGTTTATCAGCAGAGTAAATACGTTGCCTACTAGTAATGAATGTACAAAATAAATTTTGGAAAAGACAAGTCTGTAGAGACAAAGGTTTAAGTGCCTTAAAATTTGTGTGTCTGCATATGGTTTACTTTGTGATAAAAGGATTATAGTAAACAATGGAAACTCTTATGAAAACCACAACTCACAAAATTACTAGCCAACTTGAAACAAAGGTCCAAGGATGAAAATCTTCAGCTTGCTTGTCTATAAATTGCATGTGGTAAAATATACAGGAGTGAATTAGAATTACATAGTAAAGAAAGGGCAAGTTTATATTACKGTTTCAACCTTTTACACCAATTTCTGTACCATCTTTAAGAAGCCTTGTTCTGTATTCTCAGAGATGTAACTAAGACATCTTCCTGGGAGTGCTTCTAAAGAAATTCATTCTATTGATAAATTATATGTTTCTACCAGAAAAAAATAACAATAAATGTATCTGTGTAATGTGGTTTTTAGAAAGCTACACTTTAAAACCTAATTGTATTCCCCCCTCCTTCTGCTTTTCCTGAGTTAGGTAAGTGGTGACAAAAGACACCAGAACAGCTATTTGAATGCGTAGTCAAATTAAAGTTGAATTTCTGTATTATAAAAGAAAGATGCAAAATGTTTTTAATAGCATCCTTTACCTTTCTTTTCTTTGAATTCTTACTTTATCAGAYTTTTTGGCTGATTGGACCTAATCTTTTAAATGTTCAGTGTAGGACTACATTTTTTAAGAGGAGGCTTCAATAACCCTGGTATATCTAGGATATTTTCCCATATACTCAAAATAGACTTTGATCTGCTGAACCCAGCTAGGCTTGTCTCAGCATGTGCAATTCCAGGGATGTTAATGGAACTGCTCGAGTGAAGACTGCTCATGGCGCACTGGGGAACACTAGTCTGTATTTTGTGGGGAGATTAAAAACATCATTTTGTCGGTATTGCTTAATATGTGAGACATGTTTTGCAAAACCGAGTGCTCAGGGGAAGAGCATGCATTTTGCTTTTATATTCCCTTTATGCCAGGAGCTTTGCCAACTCATAAGCAAATGTTCTTTGAATATAAAACAGGCAGTAGACTTGGAAAAAATAATCTCTTGAGTTCTGTGACCTAACGGTTTGAGTGTTTAATTTGTGAAAGGATTCCTGAAAGGTGGAAAATCCTCTGGCCCTGGTAAAATACTTGAGGTTTGCATTGTACCGTAGTAGGTTCAGGAGACTCTCACATTCTGAAATGGTGGTTCACTTAGTTCTCCCTACCCACTCCAGAGAGAGACTTCTGAGACAGTATTCAGAAGTAAAGTTCTGTTAGAAAAGTAAAATGCTAGTTTCATATTCAGAAATAGGTCACTCTGAATTGATTAATGAGAAGGAGAGGAAAAATTGGAAAAATATCTAGAAATAAAAATGTCTGACTCTTTCATTCTTTGAATATGTAAAAATACAGATAAAAATGATATATTAATATAGATGTAGAGAGAAGATTAATATCAAGAAATCTACTCAAGCAAGATCTAGAGCCTGTTAAAATAAATTAAAACCTTTTTTCAACCACGTGTGGATCAGTCTCAGAGAAATTATTATTCTGCATCCAGATGTATGAACTCTGGCTTTTGTATCATCATCATTACTTAAAAATATTCTGTATTTGGGGAACTGTGGATAAATGTATGCAAGTCAGGGTTCTCATTCCCTAGTCTGAATAAGTTTCTTTTTATGTGGATCTCATTTTCTTTCAGCCCTAAAACTCTTGGCACAGCAAAAAGCATCCTCTGTAGATTACAGGAGGTCCAGGGAGACCGCTTTGGATTTGTTTGAATTCAGGTTTTCCTAATGCTGTGCAAACCCATAGCTGGCCAGCTCCATGACTGTGGGAACAGGACCCCACTCAGAGACATTTGGTCTAAAATCTGTTTACTAACCAGGATGGTTAGAGCAGGTGAGCTGTAATTTCATACCGTACACACTTAGAGCAGTTGAGGTCCTGGGTCCTCTAGCCCAGGTTAGCCCGGTGCCAGGGACCCCAGGGAACAGGGCACTCGTGCTGCCTCGTCCATGGGCCAAGTTTTGGCTTGGGGCCTGCCCCCTACGCAGAGTGCCTYGTCCTCGGGCTTGGCCTTCTACGTGCTGCCTGCCAGTCATGTATGTATCCCCCCCTCTGCTGAGGGGCTAATGTCTGAACTATTATTTCTTTCTATATTAAAAGTGGCACAAGGCACTGCTGGCCTTCCCAGGCACGTAGCCCCAGGCCAATCTCTTTGACTTTCACCATCTGTAAAACTGTTTGTAATGTGCAAGGCTTTCGTAGTAATGTAGTTAGTGATTGTCACCGGGGTTTCTATCACCCTCCCGTCTCCTGCCAGCAAATGCGGTTCAAGGGTGTGAAGTTGGCAGCAGTTACATGGCAAAGTCYGTCTATTGTTTCTTTGTTTCCCAGCTCGTATCAAATTAACGTAGTCAATTAGAGCTGGCCAGATGCGATCACGGTCTCATTTGTTTGGGTAGRCGTTCAGGTAGACTTCGCTGCGTGACCGGCATGTGAGGCAGGCGTTGTAACAAATGAAAAGGCAGAGAAAGATACAAATGCTGAAGTCACGAACCCCACAAATATAATCTAACAAATAAAAAATAGATGCTTCACCTGTGAAACTACAAAAAAGAAGACAGTTGAAGTAAACTTGTCTTCAGTTAGGAAAAAAATGTAGCTTTAAGGAAGAAATACTAGAGAGAAATAGCTTGTTAAAGGAGCTGAGAAAATATGTATTTAGTCCATTTGTAAATACTTAAATGAAGGAGGATTTTTATCTTTTTTTGGTTCAACTGTAGTTTTAAATTGTGTAGCCCAAAAAGTATGTCAGAAATCGGTGTCTTTATTTGAGAAGGGGAATTAATCTGATTGCTCTCTTGTCAGACATAGCCAATAGTACAGAGCCTGCCATTTCCACCCCGGCACCCCTGCCATAAACAGACTTTGTTGTCAGGCAGAAGTAAAGCAGATAAGTGAGATATATTTATAAATGTTTTTGGAAGTTTAACACATTAAATTGAACATTTCCTACCTGGCAATCACACGTTCGTTGTCTTAGCTCAGCAGGGAAATAATGTGCAGAGTTGACTGTTTATACAGTTACTCTTCAGAAATACTGTATCATTAATACCCATTTACATTATAACTTACTGCCCCCCATAGTTTTACAATTCTACAAAAATAATATGGAATAAAATGAAAAATGAAAGGAATTTGAGAATATAATCAAAATTGAAAGTATATGGATACAGCAGGAGAGAAAAATAAGTCCCATGTGGTAATGATTGAGTGGAACAAAATGTTAYGTGTGGGAGAGTATATATGCTGGAAGTCACAAGAAAGGGAGTATTTTTTTTTATTTCAAATACATTTTTTTAAATTGTATTGAATAAAACTAATAATTAAAAGGCCCCCAGCCTGATTTAGCAAGCTGTTTTTTTTATTAAGTAAAGCTCCAAACAGGGTTAATGAAAGAAGAAAGAAYGAGGTGTTAAGAACAGACTTTAATTTTCAAATACTTGCCTTTAAAAGGTTGAATAAATGAGTTTTAGCCCAAAGATAATGTATTTTGCAGGGGAAGGACATGCTATCTGGTGAATAAATCATGGGAATGGGAGTCAGACTCAAAGTATGAGGGTTTTTTTTTCCCATTGATTTCTGAGGCAAGTCACTGCCTCCCTTCTCTTTCCCCTTGCTGTCTTGCCACTAATCATCTGTTTAAACCATTTTTTTTTCAGACAGTCCTTGTCTGTCAAGTAAACATCTGTACAAAGTGGAGTCATAGTCTCTGGTGATGAACTTCAGTGCTCCTACATTACAAAAATTATTAGATTCAGACCTATGTGAGCCCTTAAAGCTAAAAACTTGAGCGAGGAAAAGCTGAAGTTCCTTACCTAGCTTATGTAAAAGTTATAAGGGTAGTCAGCAAAGAAAAGAAAACAACATATTATAGTTGATATCTTTGTAATTTAAGGAAAAATATATGTATTTGCATTCTTGCTAGGTTAAAATACAAAAGAAGATCTTAAGTTCTTAAGAAGTGAAGTGGGCAAAATTAATGAAGATGCAGTTAGCTCTTTCTATTGGAGCAGGAATCTTAATTTGCAAGACCTAAGCTGCTGTAGAGCACATATTACCTTATCATGGAATTTTTAGTATTACAATGAAAATCATCTTCTACTTCTTTCTATTTGACTACAGTTTCTTTTCTTTCCTTTCTTTTCAGACTTGGCATTAAAAAAGTAAAAATAAAAACAAATCCAAAGAAGTACTTCTTACTGTCCACTCATTGTTTCATGTCAGGAACATTGGCCGTGCTGTTTAACCGGTATTTGAATACCGAGAGATAACCCAGTCTGTTCTTGTCTTGTATAAAATGCAGATATTATGAAATCACCACCACTGTATTTGATGATAAGCTGATTAAATGTGATGATTTCAAAGTGCTTGATCTTAATGCAGAAAGTGATTGTCAATGTTAGGGCATCACTAAAATAGAGCAGTTTGGGGGATCAACACTCAAAATCATGTTTGTTTTCCACTCTGTAAATTCCTTCCCACAGTTGTTTGGTTTTCTTTGTATCTCTTTAGGTAATAGTGAAGGTTAAGTTACGTAGAGAGTCTGTTAGCTGTTACTATAAACTTCCAACAGTAAAACTCATATTCCAAAAATTGGATCTGATAGTTCCTTATATAGTCAAAGATTTTGGAGATAGAAATAGAATTAGATCCCCCCTTGTTTATCCTAAGGACAACAAATAAACATTCAGACCATGAATAGGTTATTTGCTTTTGACTGAGAGGCAGTATGCATACATACAAGCAAATATGCATATGTATGCACACACCCACAAAGACGCACAAAAAACCCGAGTGTCTGTCTGTCTGTCATGGAATGACACCTCTTCCTGAGGAAGCCAAAGCCCTCCTGTCAACACCATGCTCTCGAATTTCTGTAGTGGTTTCCCTTCTCTTCATCTTCCAACATAAGTAATTGTGTATACATACTTTCTGCTTTTCTTACAGTCAGGTGTTGACTAACATTTCAGGTATATTGGTGCCCTTAAGGTATTCTTTTTGGATATAAAACTACCTGCATTTTTATTGCTTGGAAGTAGTTTTATATATTAAACTATCCATTTTAGTTAAGTTTTTATAAGGCAAGAAAACAGGACATAAATGACAGAGTCCAGTACTCATGCACAAGAAGTCTTAGAGAAATCTTCCAAGCTTAGTCAAGCACTTGTTATGTTTTATCATTCTGTATGGGAAAAGAACTTAGACTGCTGTTTTTTTTTTGTTTTTTTTTTTTTTTCAGTTGATTGATTTCTGGACTTAAGGCAGTGCAGTGATGAGCGTGATGTAGGAGTTCAGGTGGAAACATGGAGAAAGTGTGTGAGTGCGGGAAATTTTAATTTGTGCATGTAGTGGTAGGAACAAAGAATGAAGTGGAACTGAGATCTATTTTTCAAGCCCAATTATTGTTTCTGAAGTCCTAAAACAGGAAAACAGCTCTTGGAGCCATAAATAGTTGCTTGCTGGCTGAGAGCACCGAAAGACCTTGCAGTTAATCATCTGTACATTTGTCAGCAATCGCTTCAGACAATGTGAGCTACTGAAGCACTTCTCAGTTGTGGGYTGTACTGTAAGTCTGCCCATAAAGTAGGGGAAACCTACTCAATGGTAAAGTCTAAAAACARAAACATGGGCATCTCACCAGGAGGCAAAAGGTGTTTTCACAACTCTYAGAGGAAGCCTGTCACAGGTTCTTACTCATTTGAATGAGACAAAAGCCTAGCGACTAGCTGGATGTAGGAATAAAATAATAACACTGGGGAATTATAGTTAAACTGTTACTCCGGAGACGACGAATCATACAGCAGTTGCTAGAGATTCATTTAAAGGGATTTCCAAATCATGCCCCATGCACAAATCAGACACAGCTTTCATGTTTGCAAGAATGTTTCTGAATCCTTTCCCTTTCTAAAATAATCCTTTTCAGAAGTAAAAAACTGTCACTCCTTGTCCTATGCCAGCTGTCATTTCTTGTAAATATGCTGTATCTTAYGAAAATAACCAACATCAGAATCAGTGGCTGGAAATTAAAACGACATGGAATGCCACCATTCCCGTGTACAAAATAGATGCTGCTGTCCATGCTGGACCTTGGTCAGAGGCAAGGATGGTTGTTGCGTGGAGAGGCAAGATATCATCAAATGCTGTTTACTGCAAAATTACAAATTGCAGTAATGTTTGCCAGTGGCTTCCAGCTCCAGCCAAGTTTCCACAAGCTGTTGACTAGCGAAGGGAAATCAGCTGGTAATCATCCGTCTGGTAATAAAAGTTGTGACCTGCTTAAAGGTCCACTTTACATTTTTTCTTATGTTTGGTGCCACATTTTGTGAGTTGTATTAAGTGTATGGAGTGTAGTAAACTAAATATGTTTACTGGAATGAATTTTTATGAAGCTGATTATGCTGTCATCTTACTCATTTTGCCTGAAATGCTAGCTCCAAGGACAACATGCTCATCCATTTCCACAACTATCTGTACRACTTACATATTATAAAAAACCTTACATGCTTATTTTTAAATCATATATTAATTATAAATCTATTAAAAGGATAAATGAAAACACCAATGGAAGTGAGGTTTAGGCTAAAATTATTGAAAAGAGGTGATGTAATGCATGTTAGGGATGATACCAATGTCAACATACATCTAATGTCAGCAGAGAGCTAGAATTCTACCATTCATTTCCCATGACTTTTCTTTGGTTAATACCTGGCTTTCCAAACTGCTTCCCTCCCTCTCAGCAATTTCTATAGAAGCCTCGGGAARGGATTTGAGAGGCAAGAGTCTACAGGAGTCTGTTGAGAAGGARCCTGTTGGAAAGTGAATGCAGGTAGTTTTCTTAATGTAGTTTTTGTGGGATATTATGGGAATATGTATTCTTAGAACAGATGTAGGCACTGAACAAGAAAAGTTTATTCTGTAAGAGGAGTGAAGATTAGAAGAAAATCTTCTTGTCACTGGGCAGTTTAAAGATGCTAATAATATCTGAAAGGTCGAAAGTTGTATAGCAGACATCTGGAATATGGTAAAGTTGTTATGCGCATAAATAAGCAGAGTAAGCAAATTTAGCTGTGTGTTAAGTTTTTGGTTTTTGAATTTCAGAAGGGTGCATGAAGTTGGAAAGGTTGGCATTTGTGGATTTTAGAAGATCCTCTTGCCTAAAGATTATTTTAAAGTTTCTAGACATTTGGACTTTACTTAGAACTGAATTTGGGACTCTGCGCTATGTTATTAGTAACATTCCTTTTCCAGCTGATTAAGGATCTTGCACTGTATGCAGCAATGCAGTGTTTTTCACTATGGAGTGTAATAGTACCAGCATCAGATTATAAACAAAAAGCCTGTACTAATGAATGTCAATTTTGTTATTTCATATTTTCTTATCCCACTGATTTATTTCTATTGCAATTTTTTTCTTAATGAATAGCTAGAGATGGTTTTATCCACAAACTTACTAGATGCGTTATTGTCACTTAGGATCTTTGGAATGTTCTGTCTTCAAATTGTTGCAGGTTGCAAAGATAAAATCTAAGTCATCAAATCCCACAAATGTACACCTTCCAGGCCAAATTTGTCTGCATCCTTACATGGAAATAATTTGTAGCTTGAAATTTTCCTCTTTTCTAAATTCTCTAAATTTAGYGCTATTCAAGCCTAACAATGTTAAAATGTTCAAGATGTAAACAAACTACATTTTAAACGAAAAACATTGCATCTCATCAGTAAAAATCTGTCCATTTCTGAAATGTTTATTAATGATTTTTTCCACTTTTTTTATTTGTGACGTATTTATTTAAAAAGAAGCACCCTTTTCTACATCTGGTACTGTAATTAAGTTTCTCAATGCACAAAAGTATTTATCTTATTATTGCGTTTGAAAAATATCTGGTTGTCCACATTTTTCAAGTTGAGATAAAACCAGAAAAACAGCCTGTAGCATTCTTTGCTGCAAATGTTTGTGATTATACAAAATTATATTTCCAAAAATAAAGTGCCATTATGTCATAARTCTTGTTCCTGCCTTGCATTACAAGTAGCTGAATCCAACTAATATTGTGTTTCCACTGAGATTAGCAGTGGAAAAACATCTTCACTTTGCTCCAGGTTTCTCCTTTCCATCCGGATCTGCTTGTGAAACAAAAATTGTTTCTCAAGCTACGAAGCGCCAGCTACTTAGAAGCAGAGACAGCATTTGTTTTCTTGGGGAATTTCTAACTTTGTGGAGGAGGCTGGGACCTGACCTGGCAAGTTGCCGCTATGGCAGCTTAACTTAAGGACTTGATTCTCTCCACTCRGAGAGGATCCTAGAAAGGAGCAGGTAGTAAAAAGCTGGGTTTTTGCATGAGYTTGCATGTTAGGCATTGATAAAAGATTATAGACTTGAATATAGAGTCTGGAGGAATGAAGACTTAGGAGAGAGGAGAGATTGGCATAAATTGAGAGGCGTGATCCACCTCGTAGTCTTGTTTTGTGTGATACACGTRAAGATGTACTGACTCCTGCAAATAGTTCTACAAAAAGCAATAATGAAACWGAACTATGTTATGTTGATTCAGAGTAGTTGCCTCTCTGTACAGGCATCCAACAAAAATGACATATTCTATAAAAATGAACTCCCTTTCCTTATAAATATCACGTTTGTTTTGAGAAGGGGAAACTAGAGATTTACTGCACCTCAAAAGCAATATTTTTGGTAATCCAGATAGTCAGTAATACACTGTTACCAAATTCACCTTGAGCAAGCAATTTTACCAGGCCTGTTTTTCATGTGGTAAGCACTGCCTATGGCAGATTAGTTGTCTACGTCACCTTGTTTGTTGCTAATCATGATACTAATTCCCCAATGTTACCTACAGTTAAAGTGATTTCCATTTTGAATGCAACTGTGGGGTCTTGAAAGCTCTGCAAATAGCTGGATATTGCATCACCTAAACATAACAAATTTGGTTCACTAACAAATACGGTCCTAATACTCTTGTTAAAGTCAATCTTTTCAGTCAGGGAAGATACACTTAAATTAAGGCTTTGATCAGTTTCTCATAGCTGTATTTTCCAGACAAGTGCATTTGCAATTTGAATTTGCTCTATGGGAAGATTACTGTTGTCATTTTGGGATTTCTTTTTCTAAATGTTTAAAGCATCACTGTAACGGTTATTGTGTCCTGAAAAAGCAGGGATGATTTCCATTAGTATTAAGGCCAGTTAATTGCTTGCCTTAACAGAGTTCCTTTAACTGCTTTAGCAGTGTGACTACTAATATGCAAAGGCTCACTGAACTTTAAATTGTAGAAGCAAAACCATTTCAATACATAGACTATATTCTAAATGCATTCTGCCAATGTCCTGTTCGTTTCTTTAGCTGCAGCTGGAGGTGGCCTTACTGGGCTGTCGTATCTCTGCACCGTTGCGGTCACAGATGTTTGTCTGAAAGAAGAGCAGCATGCGAGCGATACTGTGAGCTRCAGCACATCTTGTTTCACTAAAATCAAGATTGTTGGGTGAATTTGCAAGTTTGCTCACAAACTAGGGAACAAACTGCAGAGTCTAAGCAATCTGATCATGTGATTTTAGAAGTGAATATGTCTGCTTTATTACCAGAGTGTTATATTCATATGTATGAGCRAAAAGGGATGATAAAATGTGGGCTTTTCAACAGAGTGATGTGGTGGTTATTACATTTAAATTTATGACATGTTGACTGACCTCCATAAGAGAACATCAGAGCCAAAGCTGAGTAATTAAGGGATCCCATCTGTCAGTCTGCGTTTCTGAGTGAGTAAATGAGTTGTTTCTACTATAGAGGTTTATCACATGTAGAATTATCTCAAGGATGTCCTGGATTTCTTTCAGAAAGTTTTGCTGCCATAAGTTAACAAGAGCTCTGGAGAACAGCAGTTCGTGCTAGTAATCCTTCACTGAGTTTATGTTTTCAGTTATACTTACGTCAACTGGTTTTAACTGCTCTCGTATTTGTGCTGACAGCTGTCCATTCCAGTGCCTGGAAAACCCAGGRTTTGCACTTCTTCACTCACTGATGTCCGTTTATGGCCTCGCATGTGTCATGATCCGGTGCCACAAGTACCAGAGGGTTCTAATTGTAAATTTTAACCAAGAAATAAAAGCCATTTTCTGCAAACTTATACACACACAAAGAAAAGAAAATGAACTTAGGAACTTAGCTAGTGATTCTTAAAAATCTTTTTTTTTTTTTTAATGGTACTCTATTTTCCAGCTTCCTTCAGCAAGCCTTAATCTGTTCACTCTCCTAGATTTTTGTGTTTGTTCTCTGCCCTTCAGAATCGTGATCCTTCTTGGCACTCTCAATTGCTAGAGAAAGTGTCTCACACTAGGTGCAKTGCTGAAACCCTCCACGGCCTTCAGCAGCTTTCCTGGCTTGGAGCAGGACAGACTACCGTACTATAGCTTTGCTAGTTCAGTTAGGAGAGAAAACATTTATTATGGGAGACGGTACTGCCTGGTAAAACAGATYTTACCAAGTAAAGGGAGGTGGTGGTTTCCACCAGGCATGCTGCGTGACCCTTATCGCCCTGGGTTTTAAGTTTATCTCATCATTTTATCTTGTCTGGAGTTTGTAAGGTTTTTAAGTCAGTGGCTTACRCTGTGCAAGCCGGCAGACCCAAGGGTTCTGAGCAGGACCGAGAGCGGGGCTGTTCTGTGCACAGGGCTATTTGCCATGTGAAAAACAGAAAAAGAGTGTTCTTCATGCTCTAGATCACATTCAGACCATGAACTGTTAGCAGTGGACTTTTTTTATTCTGCTTTGGGTCTGTGTACATTATATTTGATAATAGCATATATATATCCATTGTAAATGTGGTTTCCAGTGCTTCTGGTAATRAAAGATATTACATGGCAACTCATTCATCTTCAGCTTAGAGGAATGAAGGACTTCACAGTTTGGCTCCTAGAATATACTGAGTTAATTTGGCTATAGTAGTAAGTTCTTCGTATTCACATCTGCTCTCCCCATTGTGCTAATGAAAGCTTCTCCTCTGAACTTCGATGTTCATCTTGAGAAGCTGTCTTTGTTCTAAATTACGAAAGCATTTCAGGATTTTTTTTTTTTTTTACCTCTTGCTATTTGAACTGGATGCTTTGGGTGATGGGTTGATAAGCTTTCTCCCACCTTACAGGCTGAAGCCTTAGTTATGTCTTTGCCTTGCAAAGCACTCGTGGCACTTTACTAGGAAGTTGCTACATCATGGTAACTTTTTCTTGTCAACTTCTTATTCCRACCTATAGCACGTCTGCCCTTTTCRGACTATCACTTTYATTCCACCATCTTTTAAAATAAAATGCATAGTTAGATTGTGAGGGCCTCCAGTCCATCACATGAGACAAAGTAGCATAGCACAGTGGCACATTTTCCCTCTGCTATCTGATGTGGGTTTGTAATTATGCATTATACAATATGGTAAATTGTAGAAACTATACCTAAATATTGCGTGATCCGATGAAAAAAAATAGTTTCCTCATAGATTGTAGCACTTCCCAAGAATGGATTCTCAAAYGTTATTTTCATTTCAGCAGATTTAAACAAGCTCTGAGGGCAGAAGTAACCTGCTGCAGATATTTATTTGCCAGGGAAAATAATACTATTTCACTTCTACATTTTGTAATTATACATGATGTCTGAGTTAATTATATTGAAATAGCTAATGATGWGGCATTATTTTACAGATTTTATGTTAACCAAATTCAATATGCCCTAGATAAGTATTGCAAAAAGTGGCTTTACTGAATATAGTTTTAGTTTATATCRTCTCCTTAGTCACTGTGAATTTTCCATGGAAGTGTGAGCTGGAAAGTGTACAMGAAAATCATAAGCACTGTCATAAACAATTAATACTGTATATGTATGTGCCTTCATGAACTGCTAAATATATCACAAAGTTTTTAACTGTTCACCTTTTTATGTAAAACAATTGGGTTTGTCGGAAATTTGTTTTTCATATGGAAAAAAAAAGAAGAGTTCACACAAAAAGCTGATTTTAAAGTGCTACTTTTGAAACTACCCGGTAGAATAGCAAATAAGGGTAATTCGTTTAGATTTCAGTGACCTGGGAAGTTAGGCATTGGTTTGTATTTAAAAAGTATTTCTAATCTAAAAATTGCCTACTACAATTTTTGCCTTCATGCCAGGGCTCTGTTTTTCAAGCCAAATCATTTTCGTTTCCTTCTCTGATAATAAAAGTGAAGGACTGTGTTTTTGCTGTGTTAGTGTAGCAAAGCCAGTTGCAGCTGGAAGCTGCAAAGCAGTTGGAAGAAAAGTGAACTGGGGTCTCCTTTGGCCTGTCCTCAAAGGCTTTTCAATACTAGATCAARGTCTGAAGGAAGCCTTCATCTTCAGTGTCTTGGTTCTTCCTTGATGTTCTTCAGTTTTGTGGGGACTRGTAATAAACAGATGTGGCTACAGTGATGACTCGTGAGCACAACTTGCTTGAGACCACGTAAAGTTGCAGGGCACAGATAAGGTCTGTCTTTGTTCGTTAAATGAAAAGGACTGCAAATAGAAGGAGGAACTTCAGTTTCCAGCTTTGAATTTAAAGCTTGCAAGAATAACTTCTTTA
>NW_028186127.1:1415869-1485052 GCF_003343005.1 Rhea americana
ATAATGTTGTCACAAACTGGGTAAAGTCCCACAACTCCTTAGCAAAGTAGCAGAGAGTGCAATTTTTCTGTATAACTAAGCATGTGTTGGAGACGAGCACTAGGAAGGATAAAGTGTCATTCTGATGAAATCTATGCTGTATTATTCAGATCTCACTTTTCCACATCCTTTCTGGGCATGCCCCCTAATCTTAAATGAAATTAGTCATTATTTGTAGCAGGTGAGAGGCTAATGTTAAACTCTAAACCAGGTTATTCTCTCCTTTTTCTAAACCTTTAATGCCTTCTTTCAAATAGAAATGTGTTTACTTAAAATGATTTTGTCAGCTGTTCAGAATTGGAATCTGCAGCAAAGAGATGAAAAGTTTCTTTCCACATATTTTATAGTCAARTTCATAAAAGAAGAACTAATTGTTCTTTTCTAATCCAAATGGATTGTACRCCATGAGGAAGTGGAAAAGGTTTATCATGACCCCACTAAACCTAATTCCTATTGCTGCTATGAGTTGCACATTTGTTAGCACCAGCTTCTTAATGACAATATTTCATYAGCAACTTTCATCTGTGGATCTTGAAGAGTTTTAATTGTTTAGTAATAATGCTACATTAAATTAATGAGTTACACCTTATTATATACCTTTGTGAAAGACCCAAAAAGTTTTTAATCTTAGATGATGAGAAAAAGAATCAGAGAGACGTTAAGGCTTGTCTTGTAAAGTGCATGTGATAAACTCAAGTGTGGAGGCTTCAGATGACTGACCTGATTTTCATGGATGTTGAATATGTAAAATCTAAATTGACTGTCTGATAAAATGAACATTAGAGAAGGTTGTGCTTTAATGACAGAGCATGCTTCGCTATCATGTGAAAAATGTCTTTCGTTACTGTTAAGACTTTTCTGCCACCTGATAAGTAACTGATACTACCAAAAAATTCACCAGAAATCTATATTCATATAAGACAATTTAGCATTGTTTGGATGGAAAATCCAGTCTAACATGGCTCACATGAAATTGAATAGAAGCAGGGAATAAATATTTTAGAAGGAAAAAGGAGAAAGTACAGCTCTGCAACACCAGAAGAGACATTGCTGGAAAAGGATTGACCAGATTGCTGGAAGATTGTTGGAAAATAGTGGAGTTCTGTGGTGCATAGGATAACTAAGAGAAGGCAGACACTGGCAGTGGCCTGTTGGTGTAATCTATTGCAGATCTGTCTCAGTTAAAGTATAGGTGAATTTAGCTGAGGTTATTCAAGCCAAATCTGCTTTAGAATAAAATCACTGCCACCAGAGCTAATGATAAAAAACCTCCCTGAAGTCAATGTGCTCTCTGTTTTAGCTATATTTTTTGCACAAGATAAAGAGAAAGTTATGAAAATAAAGAAAAACAGAATAACAGTCATCAAGAGATCGTATAATGCCAATCAGAGGGAAAAATTGAGAGCCTGTAATGGCAGTAAGTGCAGGCAAATGCTCTTTCAGTTGTTTGGTGTATTTTTGGACTCCAAAGAGAGACAGAGTCTACTTGTGAGTAGATGGAGTAACTTAAAAATAGGAGTCATGTCTTTTACAATTAGCTTTGGATTCCTGAAGAGATCTGGGGCTGGGCTRTTTTACGGAAGGAAGACCTTTAAGGATACCTAAAAAATAAATACTTTACTCCTGTAAAATATGATAGAAAATACAGTAGATGACATAAAGAACTTTGGTCAATAGTGGCCCTAGCTATTTTTTTTTTTCCACCAAATTCCATTTGAGTGTTCTTTTTTTCTTTTTTTTAAAGTGCACTCCATATTCAAGGCACTTTTAACATGTTGCTTATTTTGCCTCGCTTAACGGAGAAACTCATTTGTTGCATCTTGTGAGAGGCTTTTCAATAATACATAATGAATTAGATAGGAGAAGGTTAACAAAACAGTATGTATCAACACATAAACCTTTTCCATTAAACACGAACTGCATGAATTACCCACCTTGCTTTTCTGTTGGAGATAAGAATAGATTCATTAAAGTAAATCTAAATATTTTATCACCTTTAATGTACTTGTATAGACAAGACTTTGCAGTACAGCCTCAGACATAATTCCTAAATGAGTTTTCCTTCATAAAATCACTCGTTAATCTGTCTAGAAAAAGATACATGACTGTCTGCTCAATATAAGCATTGTCAAACCTGTGATATGTTGTTTTATGTGTAATAAAATAAAGTAGCCTAAACTACATAGACATAAACATTAATGACATAAAATTATAATTCCTGAAACTAACTGAGCATCTATCTTGTTCCATATGGAAAACTATGAGTCTTGTTTTCCAAGGTGGTGAATTCCTCTCAGCATTAAAATGAGTGTCAATAGTGTATGCTCATCACCCTTCTAAAATGACAAGAAAGAATAGAGTGCAGTTCTCCCATGTGGTGTTCTGCTGCACCTCATCAAAGCTATTCTGCATTTACTCTTCACTCCAAGGATATAATCGATTAGCTGTTCTCTTTGGAGTGACTAAAAAGGTATACAGATCACAGGTGCTCCATTGACAGCTAAGAGTTCTCTTCTTCCCCGTAGACTTTGCGGCTGTGTGGCATATTATGGGACAAATCACTCTTAATCTGCAGAAAAAGAGTGCTGTAATCCTGTTTTCTGATGGAACTTGGGACTGAGGTGGCTGGAAGGGGTAAGCATCTTCCTGAGTGTCACTTACTTGAGCTAGGAAGACTAGTAGTGAAGGTTGCCTCACATTAGTAGCACTTYGCACTTCCTCTTTAACAGTCAAATGTCCTTGGGGATTCAARGGGTATGAATCTCAGCTGGCTTTGRATGTTGTGAATCCATTTTTTCAGGATTGCATGGGTTTAATATGGGGGTCAAGAATTTATCTCATCTGTTGAAAGTGTGAACTGATGAAAATGAGAGAGTTGGTCTGCTAAGGTGCATGTATGATCCAACATTTTCACGATATCAGAATGAATATTTCCAGTAGAAATTCAGAACTCTCCATTGTGGTGTGGATAAACACTAGCATTCCCCTTCCTTTATAGAGAGTGGCCAGTGGCAGGGACAGTATAGGTGACTCAGAGCAGCAAACTGAACTAAGCCTGAAATTCTAGTCTTTTCTGATTGATTTCTCTTATTTACACCTAACTGCAGTCTCATTTGGAAAGTCTTTTGGATCTCAGCGGGGTTTGGATTAAGCCTCTCAAATGTTTCTCATTCAAAATAACAAACTGATTCATCTAAAATGTTGGGAGAACATGGCTCCCTTGGTTTCATAAACTTCTTAGTATAAATCTCTTCATCTTGAAGGAAGAGTCTAGTCAGGGCAGAATGCAGCCAAAGTGATTAGGTCKAAATGTCAGAACATTATAAATACCCAGCTTGTTTTGAAGGGCAGATAAATTAAGTTCCACTTTTCTTCATTTCCTAGTCCTCCTCAATAAGCAAGACTGCCTTTTCATAGTCAGTACACCCATCYATCTTCTGTTCTGCCTGCTTATATTCACCTGATACCCAATTAACAAGATACTAATTTTTCACACCTGCAAAGCCTTTATCCTCAGGGCAATGCAATGTAAATGTTAATCCAGTGCTTCCCCTAGGCAAAGCTGCCAGGTCGRTAAGAATCTAATAAATAACTGACTTAGGTCACAGACTGACTTATTCGTCCACTGTGAAACTGGACCAAGGARAGTAACGGACATTAAGAACAAGGAAAACACCATTTTTATTATACAACTGAACTGGACAATTAAGTATTCCTTTGCACGAAGTATACAAACCAGCTTCACTGTGACACCAAGGTAGCTGAAATGAAGATGCAGCCCCAGCTTTTCTCTTRTTTTCCACATATTCCTTACCACAAAGGGTTTGAATTCAATTCCATGCTTGGCTGTGCTAAGTCATAGGCTTGATAATTCCACCATCTAATGGCTCTCTGGTAYTTACTGGACATTAAAATGTAAGAATATTACATTCTTAATTTGAACTGTATGCCTTTTAGGCTGCCAACTGAAAATATAACCAAGGTCAGCCCCTACCAAAAAGCTGTAGGAACAGTACAGTAACTACTTGTTAGTTGTAAAGAATACAACAATCTCCATCTGAACCACTGTTTTTGAAAGCGTGTRGAGTTACATCTGTCTCATGTGTTTGTGTGGTCTTTCAGTCAACTCTACTAATCAGTTGGTCATATCGTCTGCCCAGCAAATGGTGGCTGATTTCCAACAAAATATGGGAACACCATAGAGGGAATTTTTGGAAGCCCTGTTTCAAAAGGRCAGCAGGAAGCCCCATTTTGGTAATATGATTCCAAATCTATGGTGTACATGTTATAACAGAGAACTTGCGAAGATTGCAGGTAGCTCAGGGGTAATGGAAATCTGCAAGGCAKCAGCCGAATGAAAGAGCATCTCCCATTTCTGAAGTGCTAGGCAGGTGTATGAAGAAAGGCAGATGAACAGATGGAGTGTGTTAGGGAGAAATAGCAATTTTCAYGAGAAAAATTATTTCACTTCACCTTGGAAGAGCAGCTGAAAGTAGTGTGTGCTACCCTGTGAATAGAGGTTGATTTTCCTGTAGGCTATCTGTACAAGCAAAGGATGGACATTTTGCCTTCAGTCTCAGATAGTTGCCTCTCACTCATACAAAGCAACCTGTGTSTCTAGGGTGTTGTGGATAAAAAGGTAAACCTCTACTACCATAGAAAGCTTTGCCTTTATAGGCACTCTATTCACAATGTCTTTAGTGACACCTTATAAATCACTACTTGATATGAAGGGTAATGAAGGAAAGAAAACTTTTCTTGTTTTATAGCAAAGTACTTCCAAGTATGTAATATTTCAGTGATGGGTATGAGGCCATGAGGATTTTGCTCTGAGAGGTAGCACAGCTGGTACTGACCCTTTTGAGAAAGCTAAATAATTAAGCTAGGTTGCATGTCGGTAATCCATGCATGACCAAGAGAGCAATAAAACTARAAATAGACCTGAAGGAAGACACTTGAATTGCTACCCACCAATTTTAAAAAGGTGTGATTTGGTGGATGGCATTCAGAGGATGGTGATCTGTGGAATATTCATGTAAGCAGGTTGCAGAGTTAGTGAGCGATTGCTGGAAAAAGAAGGATGCTTWATCTTCATTTGGAAAAAGTTCTGTTGTTGTTTTGCTCCAAATTCATAACATTAAATCTCTCTTTTTTATATATAATTCTAGCGTAAATAGATGTATCTGTTAATTCACATTGCATCTGTTTAGTTTTCCTACCTTTTTCAATAAGGACTTGGACTGGTATATTTATTTGTCTGTAGAGAAACATGATGTGTTGAAAACAGTCCTTTATGCTGGAGCTAATGGCTTTACAGAAGGTTTACAAGCAAATTAAAAGATTACAATATACTTGAATGTGGTGGTAATGGAACACATCAAACATGACATTGTATGCTACACCACTACCTGRTGTTCCCATAATCCTGGCCAAAGAACCCAAGATTTGTGTTTTGAAGGGGTAATAATAGATATAATAAGTACTTTATAGACAGGGACAGTTAAGTTCCACAAAAAATGCTTTCATATTCACATCAGGTTCATCTATTCTTATCTTTGTGGGGATAACACTTCTCTGTTAAGTCTAAATGGGAATATAGTGGAGGGGGGAAAACTTGATGTCACTCAGAAGAGTATGTAGCTGTGGTGTTTAAAGCATGAATGAGTTGGAGTATTTTCAAAAGGATAAGAGGCCAGGAAAAAATAATGTAAGAATAGGATTGCAAGGTGTGGAAGAGAACATTTTACCTGCCACACTCTGGCTACTTTAAAGTTTACACAATGATACTAGAGAAATATTTAAGAATAGTGTGAGAGAAATTACAGTTCCTCCATTCACGATATGCCTACTGGGCAGGTCCTAGAGTTTGTCCAAAGTGAAAGCTGCTCCCGAGAGCCTGTGAGTTCTTGCAGGGTCTCTGAATTCAGTCCAGATTTAGCCAAGAGATCTAACTCATAGCAGGTTAGGTCAGGGTACACTCAGACTTCCTGCAGGAACACTAGAAACATCCTCATAAGCTGGCAAACAGCATAAAGGCACCGCTGCTGTGGCCACGTCTGTGCACAGCAACCGAGATTAGCCTATTCCTTCTGTGTTAAAAAAATCATGGGTAGGGATTCTAGTTGAGGTGGTGAGAAGAAATAATGTAGCTAATTCTGTGAGAATGTACTGCTCAAATTATATCAAATTCATTGATAAAACCAGTGGTTTTATCCTTAGAACRTTGTTTCAGAAGAAAACCAGGAAAAAGTTCTGGCAATTTCAGGATATTCCATTTTAAAACTTAGGACAGTTTCAGAATCGTTTTTAGAATTATTTTTCATTTTCTTTTTTTTTAAGTTTTGTATTATAATACTAAGGAAAAAGGAAGTTTAAAAACAAAATTTTTTTGGCGAAATGTTTTGTGTCCAGATAAATATTTTTCATTTATGCAGTATTTTGTCATCTTTTGGTTTAGAATCAGAGCAAATCCATATTCTGAAATCTCAGAATCTTAGTAAAGTGGAAATCTTGTTTTCCACACAGCTMTACATTTTAAAATTAAGCCTGAGGAAAATCCTGGAAATAGATAATACAAGCAGCATTTAGGATACAGCTCTTAATGTAATTGTGAGAAAAAGAGGGATGCTTCTCTGAAAAAAGACTTGAAAGTTGTTAGTTGTTAGCAGTTGAAACCTCTTCTTAACTAAAACTGTGGGTTTGTTTTTTGCTTTGTTCTATCTTTATGTTAATTTGAAACTCTTATGTTTTCTGGTTTATAAATGAATAAATAAATTATTATTATTTGCACATGTGCAAATAAGTTTTGCACATGCATTTGACAGAAATGGCTGTTCCAGGGGCATATTTAAGACTGTAAGTAGTCTCACTACTAACGGGAAGAAATGTGGTTTTTTCGTAGCTTTCATTTTTTCTTCAGACTTTTAATATTAGAAAAAAGAAGCCTCCAGAATTCATTATAATATCTTTCTAATGGAGGAGGTGGCTTGAAAGGACAGGGAAATGATTGTAGTCACCGCTGTGGGGATATTTTGCTTCTGAACTGAGTATGTATTTGAATAAATTCAAGTAAGAGAGATCCATGGAGAGCCTCGAAGTTGTTGTCTGGGTGTATTCATGAAAATACAACTTGTTGTTTACTCCTTCATTTTCCCTTGCTCAGATGACTGCTGTGATAAAACATCTGTAATATCTCAATAATCTTGTTCTCTTAAAGACTTGCATGCTGTGGCTGTTGTGTAAAGTACAATTGTGCTCTGTCTTTGTTATCTATCACCCCAGTTGCCAAGAGAAGACAAAACAAATCTGCTCTTCGAACAGCTTTGGTTAGATATTGACCTCAGTGATGTTTTCAGCCAGGTTACCTAGACTATAAATTTATTATCAAAAATCACTCCTTGTGTTTAATTGTTCAAAAAGACCTTTACAGTTACAGATACGTTCATATATCTAAATTGCTGGAAAGTGGGTACATGTGGTGCRAATCTAGACTAACTCTTTGCCTAAAGTGTGTGTTGACTAAACAAATGTAAAGTAAGTGGCATGGTATTGCCCCCCTAGGTTTTCAAGACTTACATTTTATTTTGATATCAGAAAAAGACTTTAATTAATTCTTATTTCTTGTTGTTTTCTTTTTCTTTTCCAGAAACCCAAGATAAATTTAAATTAGAGGGAAAAAAATCTCTTTGACAAATACATAGTAGGGATTAAAACATACTTATGTCTGTTATGTCTAAGTGAAAAATTTAGTTGCTTAGGTACCATTCAGTCAATCATTTTGTTTGGTGAGTCACTTTMGAAGCTTCAGATCTTAAAGTATTTTTTTAAAATTAAACATAGGGTTGTGCAGGTARTATTGATGGATTTTTAAGATTTCTTTCAATTTTACATCTGTTACCAAATGAGAGCAAGTTTTTTTTTACTGTAACAAAAGTAGAAAATAAAAATCATTCAACTAAAAGACATTCTCATGCACCTGTAACTAGAGCAGGACGGCAGCACAAGTTCCTCTTCTTAGGACTACACTCTCTTTCTAAATATTTACATATGTTATGCAGGAATTAGTAGCTCCCAAGAAGAGTAACTTAACTCCTCATACCTCATAACATAACAATTAAAAGACCTGCCTGAGAGGTGAAAGAGCTGATCTAAATCAGTAGTTTGGTCCAAGGAGATGGAAGAGTAGGAGGCGACAGCCGCAATCGGTATCAGCCTTGAGGTGGCATTAATGCAGGAGTCTTCAGAGCAGCAGCTATCAAGCTTTTGGCACAGTTTACATAGTGGTCACTCTTCCACAGACTGAATAAATGTAAACCAGGCACTTACCAACTGATGTTTGTTAGTAAAGTAGATTGAAATCTATTTTGTAGTCTGTAGCAGGCCATAGAAGACGTTCCAKTTTTAAAGGATTGCTTGAGGAAAGAGTCCAGACTGCACCCTTTTTTCCTTGGCTGTGTTTCTTACAGTCACAGCTAGAAGTTATTACAGCCAGAAGTACTACTGAACTTACTTCCAGGGAATATTCCTGCCATCATTTCCCATAGCAGCTGGCTTCTGCCTTGTTTGCAGTAAAAAGAAGCTCTAATGTGCTGGGGAGACAAAGCCATCAACTGTTATGAACAGCAGCAACTTGCTTTAGTTTATTATAAGAACTAGTTCAAATGTTTATCTGCAAAATTAATATAAGCAAATGCAAAATTATTCCAAAATTAGGTCTTTTTGTGGCTAATTAACACATTAATTCATTATTTACTGCAAAGGTTAGGCATGTAATAGCTAGTCTAGAGCGTATATACTAGATGTTCACGCTGTTTACTCTTAGAATATGTAGTTTGTTACATGGGTCCAATGTCATCCTTTTCAATTTCTGATTGGAGTATTAATATATAGAATGTGTTTTTACTGAGTTAAAAATGTAAAACTTAAATACTAATTTATGTTCAAAGTGCCAAAGTRTAAGGGACTTAAAATTTACACCCACACTCAGTGGATTTCTGAGTGTGGTGGAGTCTGTGCAGCCTTTCCTTGACACTAGGGAAAAATCTGTGAACTGTAGCTTTAAGGTGATAGATACCAAAAGAAAATTAACCATTGAGCTGTAAAGCAGTTGAGACAAAAAAGGGAATGTTAATGATGACCTTTAAGGTGACTMGCAAGCATGATCTGCTGGAGACTAATGATGATTGCATAAAATTAGGGCAAGAAAACTGATGATATATCTGAGTGGGCAATCAGTTAGACACAGAGCCCAGAGATGACCAATATAAGCACACGTTGGGGCAGGTCGAGTTTGAAGAAGTTCCCTTAGCAACTCCAAAGGAGACCCATCAGTCCACTAATGGGAGTGAGGACGACCCTACCTCTGCAGGTCCTCTACCTCCATGACGTACCCAAGGCTGCTAAGCTGCACGTGTGGCCCCTGGTCTGGGTCTGGCTGGAGGAGTTCCCTCAAGGTCAGGGACAGTTTCTGTCACCCTCAGCATGCCAGGTGGTGCAAGGGAGCATGATGTCCTAGGCGCCGCCATGCTGAGCTGCTGGCAGCTGGAAAGGTCCTGTAGTAATGCAGTCAGTTAGCGTGTGGATGAGCAAATGTGGTTTGTGTGTGCTGTCTTTGTAAGTGCTAGGTTAGATTATTTTGTGCATAAGTGATTCATAAATAGTGGGATTAATAATAATAGCTGGAATATCATAGGATGAAGGATAGTAGAACTCCATATTCCTTTTGTCTCTCTCAGCAAATTGATCTTTTATGTTCCAGAGCTTAGTTGCCCTGTGATGTTGACTGTGCAGATAAAGAATATTACGATTCTATTTGTTATGAAAAGCATCAGACAGTATTTGCATTTGCAAAATAATTTTCATATTAGCTCAGCCTGCTTTATACATTCTAAAGMAATTTTTACAAATAATTTTGTCCATATAACAGGAGAGCACAGATTGATGTATTTGAAGATTCAAAACATAATTTACAAGGAAATCTTTGGAGGATATTTAAGAGGAAAATTGAGTTAGTTAAAAAACTGCCTATAGAGCAATAATCTGTTTCTGTGAAAAAATGTTGAGGTTTCAAAATTCAGTGAAATGTTTTGAAATGAAAATGAGAGAGACCGTATCTAATGAACTGCCAAATAATTAAGACCCTCACCAGGTGCCTGGGGAACTTAGTTCAAAGTCTTTGCTCTGCTTGATTGAGAAGAGGAACTTAACCACTTGTCTCCGTGGCTTCCTCAAATCGCTGGCCAAAGACAAGTCTGGGGAGGTTTTTCTCCTTCTCTTCCCCCAGGTTCATTCCTGAAAACTTCTTTGACAGAGCTTGATCAAAACTGAGGAATGTTACAATGAGGCATTTACTATAGGATAAAAAAGAGAAAGAAAAAGTTTTGAACATTCTCATTAGGTCTGATCAGATGCCATCTCCTGGGTGATTAAAATAACATTTGACTACTCTCCTGTCTTTTTTGGCTTTATGAAATTTTTTCCCATACTTGTGGACTTCTGAAGATTCATAATGAGTTAAAGTGATAAATTTCTTTCTTTTAAACCAGTAATGAAGAGATTCAGGGCTGAACATTTTGTGGGCATGARTATTACTTGAAAAAATGACAATAAATACTATTTATAACATACTAGTGCCACCYACATACTGCTGCTGACGTGCCTGGAGGAGTGCACTGTCTCGAAATGCTGGACTCTTCCAGTTATTCTATTCTCAATTTCAGAATTTCTGATGAGTCATAAAAAACAGCRGTCTTTCCATCTTCCATACATTTAACCAGCAATTGCAATGTTTTACACCTGGTGAGTAAGTCCAGTTTTATTTAGGCATGATTTGTAATCAAAATTTACTCACATTTGCTAAGGCTAATTCAGGCTGGTCCGTATGGTTTTCATTGCTTTCAGTGAAACAGTGCTGTCAGTAAGTTAAAAGAATTACTTACGGCAGAAACAGTTACTTTTATATACTTTGAGTGGTCAAAGCCAGTTGTATTTCTTGGGAAATTCTAGACTGTGGCTTATCTTTTGTAGTCTATTTATGCTCTGCATAATAGCTGCAATAATAATCCCCAAATATCTTAATAATAAGTTATAATAAGTGCTAGATTACCTGCACATTTTTGCATACTTAAAGTAATGTGCTTAAAGCTGTCTCTAAGAGCACTTGATWTTCTGTGTGCACTGAATGCCCAACATCTGGCTGTAAGATCCATTTCTGGATCTCAAGTGAGCAAGAGAGTACTGCTCAGCAGACTCATGCTTGGCTGTTGGCTTATCCACCAGAACAAGGAAGGCAGCAATATTGACTTTGGGGGCTTTGGGGGCTAGCGGTTGTGCCAACTACTCCATGTTTATAGGGGACCCTCCCATGTGACAACRTATGAACTAAGACACTGCAACTGGTGTGCCATGGTGCACCTTACACTCTCTTTTCCCCTTTTCCTCCATTCCTCAGCTTGTCTCATCTCCCTTGCCTCCCCCCACCACCTATCTCAGCAAGGATGAGGTTGAACCACGTGACACGATGTGGTTTGGTATGAGATGCTTCTTAAATCATTTGTTAGGCAGAGCTCTGCGTATTTACATGTTCCTCTGTTTCTGAATTTCTCTCCTCTTTAAAAAAGGGCGTTTAAAAAAAGGAAAAGAAAAAAGAAAGAAAGAAAAAGCCACACATTGTTGGAAGAATCTGGTTGTCCACTCGCCYGCTCACCTTCTTGAGAGTGAGGCTAAATTCAGGCTTGTGATAGGTGAAAGCCTGTGCACAGATCCTGACCCCCAGTGTAGCTGCGAAGGATTCAAGGAATCAGTGAGGAGGTAGGCAGAGACTCACTGGTATCCACAGCCTCAGGGAGCAGAACCAGAAGCCCAAGCGGGCACTGTTCAGTCAGGCTTCTAAGTCCTCCACTCAGAAACCTCCCTGATCCGACTTCAGAGGGATTGCTTTGCTGCTGCTGCAAAACTTTGCAAGCAAGCATTTCTCAGGAATGAGAATAAGATGGTTTCTTTTTTCCTCATTCTTAATGAAGCAGTGATGAAATGCCTTGAGCTGTTTCTCTTACTACTGGATCTTTAAAACAGTTTTGTGTTCCCAAACCCAGCATCTTACAGTGCGAATTACATTTAAGGATTAATGATTCTGTAACAGGATTCATCATTTTCTGTCTTGAGAACAGAAAAAAAAAAAAAAAAAAAAAAAAAAAAAAAAAAAAAAAAAAAAAAAAAAAAAAGTTCCTCACAGAGAAAGTTAATCTCTATGGATTTTTCAAGAAAAAGATTCCTGTTGCATGAAATCTTCATCAGAGTGTGTCATTAGATGGCCCAGTGTAATGCTGAACAGTCTATAACCTTCTGCTGCACTAAGTGATCAACTAGTTGCAGAATTTCAAATGTTTTGCATRATCATGACTCATAATGATTGCTTAGGATGGAAGAGGGAAGGGGGGAGAGGTGTTTATATTCTTTTCATTTCCTCTTTGAAATAGTTTCATCTGACCTTTCCTAAATGACCCTCAGATTAGGTTCCTAATAACCGCTAATTAATATTTTTTGCATAATATTYTACATCATGAAATCTGATGTCTGAATTCTAATACCCAGCAATTATCATATCTCATCACAGCTGGTCTATGAACTTGACTTCAGCATTTTCTGTGAGGTCTTCTAAATTTACTTTTGTAGAAGGTGCTATGTATGTACAAAATACCATTGTAGAAAAAAAGGAAGGCCTAAATTGATGTTAAGTTTACAAAGTGTATTAAAAATGCTCTTTTGCTATGACAGTAAGATTAATTTTTAACAGGTTTTTGCTTAAAGAGTATTAAAGATTATTACGAGTGAATTGCAGTGCAAAATCTTTAGGGACTTGTGATAAATCTCATGCTATCTTTCATCATCGGTGCATGTTAACTAACAAAATGCACATTTATATTGGCGAATCATTTATAATTTGTCAGTAGCAACACTACTTATTGCAGTGTTTTATTGCAGTGTTTTATTGCAGGGGTTATAATTTGGGGAATTTGGGGACATCTGAAGGTAGACAACTCTGTAATAGCAAATTTCTTTTTCAAGATTTCAGAAAGAGACAATGTTATATCTGGTTACAAAATAGTCTCTTTTCTTGTAAATTAAAGAGCAGAAGATATACCTGGTAGTCTCTCTACATTTTGGGAATGGCTGAATGGCTTGTCATATGGAAACATACTTCTTGTGAGTATCTGCCAGAAATACTGTCATAGCCATATATCTAAAAAATGTAATTCTTAAGTGATAACATCAATATTGGGGATTCCTTTAGGTTTGATAGAACTGGTCACTATAAACAAATTCAGTTCCAAATGATAATAAAAATAGCAAGTTTTTAGTTAAAGCTGTTTACAACATGTAGCTAAGCAGGTCATTTGCAAAATCAAATTACAAGCAAGAGGTAAAAGAAGTGTTGCTGGCTGTGGCTTACAGACAAGATTGCTGGTAAATCTGTGACCTTTGAAGTCCTCAATTACTTACTAGAACCTAAATTTTCACTCCTGAATTTCTTTACTGAGCTTACTTAAGAACTTATATCACTCCCTCAGCTAAAGGTCACAGAGTTGTGCTRTGTTATCTGGGTTTTTATTATTTCCTCATAAACTATGACATTTATAAAATGTCAGCATCTAAGGAAATCAGCCCTAGATGGACATGAAGGCAGAATAAAAACTTTTTACTTTGGTAATTTCAGAAGTGGGTAGTTCAGAGGAATAAAAGTAATCACAATGAATAATACAGTGTTCTATATTGTTTACATTAGTATTAGTAATTGTTCTGGATTGACATGCGTGTTAGTATGCTTAAGAATAAAAATTAAGACGTACCAGTTTGTTTAGAATGAGCATGCCGTATTCAGAGACTCCAGAAAGGCCTTGCATGTCAGATCTAACAATAAATCTGATTCTTCGGTTTTCCTCTTTCTAATCCTAACCTGGGCTGATCCTTGGACAGGTAACTCATTTTGGCAGAAGAGCTCAGAGAAAAACAGGTCTGCCACTGCTTGCTCTTACCCCAGACTCAGCAGCAAGTGAAGCTCTGCACYTCTCCTTTTTCCAAAGTCTAACCTTAGTTTTCATCAATTTTTACCTTTTTCTGAAAACGGGTAAGTTTACTAAGGGTTACCAAGACCCTGCCAGCATTAGTCTTCATTTCTCAGCAAGGCTTATAGTACCCAGAATTGTGGAAGCTCTTCATCCTCCCCTCCTTTTCTCTTCCTGAGCTCCTGTTCCTTGATTTGGCTTTAATCATAGGTGAGTGACAAAACTGAACATGCGAGTAGGTCTGTGTTAACACCTACTCTTGCATTAGTAGATTTGACCACAGTTATTTGAATTATCCTTTCAAAAAGGATAACATGAATACCAAGAACAGAATCACTTATCTTATTTGGGTGATACTCTCCAGTAAGAAAACTAACCATTATTTGTTGGCTTTGCCTTCTGCCCTCGGGACAGCAGTGCTGAATTCTCAGCGTCCAATAGGTAACGGGAGCCTCTTAACTGTTATTTTCCTGAAGCTTAACCTGAAAGTCAACACAAGTTCTTTAGTCAGTTTTCACCCTAACTCTATTAGCAATGTGGAATCCAGAGGTAAATTTGCTTTTTCRCCATTTTTCCCCTGATTTCTAACTCTATTCCCAGTCTTAACTGTATTTGCAAGAAATATGGACATTGACCTTGCCGACTCTAGCCATCTTCAAATACCAGAGTCATGAAGAATTGAAGTTTTCAAACCTTCCCCCAAAGTGCAAGCACAACAGAAACRTTAAGGCTAGCTTTTCCTATACTCCAATGGCCCACAGATTATTTTGGAGGGGGAAAAAGAAGGATGGTTTTGATGGCAGAAAGAGGTCAGAAAGTAGTAGACATGTTAGATAACACAGAAGAGGTAGCAGAGGAGCTAGCGGAAGCAACATCAGTGGCTGAGGCAAGCTCCTTCCTCTTGCTACTGCCTCTCCCTGCTGCCCTATCAGTCTTGATTACCAGTGACCCTCTGCCTGAAATTGCCGTCTACATCTCTGTGAAGTGAAAATAAAATTCTAGTGTTTTCTAATCTGTATGCACAGGCATTAAGTGACAACTCTCTGTGCAACCAAAGAGGCACTGGGCACCTGAGACCACACTTTGTGCCTGCATATAGCAATGAAAGTCCACTATCTTCAGTTTTCTTTTTTGGTTGATATACAGTAAGTTTGGGATCTGACAGAGTAAACATCAGCTGTAAGTGCTTTTCCAGCTTTGGTTGGCTAAKGGGTAACTCTTGATGGGAAAGATTAAAGTCTCCCTCAAACCTTTTCATTTTTTTTTTCTGTGGGAGTTAAGAGTTAAACTCAGCAGCCCCAYGGTGAGTGCAGATATTCTTTCAGATGTTTTTTGTGGCAGGCAGAAGGAGAGAGAAATTTTTGGACATCTGATTGAAATTTTAGAGAAGAATTTCATAATCTGAGTAAGATTGAAAAAGTTTCTAGTGGCATTTAACAGAGAGAGAAGCRGGGTAGAAATTAGGTGGTGGAGTGAAAAAATAGGGGGAAAAAAAGGTGATGGAAAGGATGAAGTGAAGTGAAAATAGGGGATTATAGTAGGTATCTTGTGGGGTGTTGCGACAGCTGTCTCAAAAGGAGTCAAGCAGCAAAGGTAATACTTAAGAAGAGCAGGATAAGGCTTGAGAGGCCATCTGGAGTCCAGTCACCATAGGGGCTTCTGATGAAACGGGAGACAGATCTGCATTGTGAAACCTGCTGCAGCAGTCCAGTTCTCACAGAATGATTTTAATTAAGAGAATAATGTCATAGATTGGAAAGAAGCTTGGGAATTGCAGTATGCTTTCAGACAAGAGTTCTGTCTAATCTGCACTACTCTTCTTGTCGCAATGATGCAAGTACTGTCATAACTCGAAACAACTCTGATGATAGGCTTATCCTTCTGTCAGGTTTGATGGCGGTTTGTGACCCGAACTACACAAAATTTTTATMATAATGTAAGTTCCTTATTGCAATTAATGTGTATGTAAAGGGTTTTTCCCTCTCTACATTCCTGGTGTTGGGTATAGTTTTCTGGCAAAAAAAACAAAACCAAAAAAGCCCAAGTCAGCATTCATCCRTTCTGAGCTAAAATTAAATCAGTGCTCTATACACAGCAGTTTAAGTAATGCTTTAGTTGCATTAATTCAAATTAACATCTCTGGAGAYATCCTTGTCTGTTTAAGTTTGAATGTTTCTGTTACATGTAATTAAATGAGTTTTCTTTGTCATTAAATAAAAGATAAAAAATATATGATCTACATTCTAGGGATTTAGAGTGCTTTCTTCCTAACTGCTGATCTGTTGAAACTTTGTTAAAGTACAAATATAAGCATAACTAATAAATGTTGTGTGATCACAGTGTAAAGGAATGCTGAGCATAATGAGAGAAAGGAAGGAGAATGAGTAAGTAATCAGTGAAGGTAGGGCTAGACGGGGATGGGATGTGGCTCAAAAAATGTCAGGAATATGAGATACATTTGCCAACATTTGAACGTGTTCTCTAGAATCCCTTTATTGTCAGTGGAGAGAAATAGGGACAGAGATTCCTCTTTTGGTATCTGAATTTGTTATCATCAATTGGTATCTGAACTAGGTTGGGTGCTCTTTTTCAAAGTTTTTCCTAGTTGTTCATAGTAGGTCCTAGTTTTTCTATTAGCTAGTTCTAATTTTGATACTTAAATAGATAAAGCAGGTTCAGCTGTTTAGCTAATACACACATAGGCACATAAAATAAAGAGGATTCAGCATTGATTGCCAGTGAAAGCAGCTGAATATTCTCCAAGAAACATAAGCTTCATCCGTCTTCACACCTTGCTAATTTGACAGATTTGTGATTGTAATTTGATGCCGCTTAAATTGCATGTCACAGCTTTAGTCATTTCCGATTATTGTTCTAGGGAGTGTGATTCTGATCTCATTGCCATCAGTGTAAAACTCATTGCAGTTTGAGTTGCACAAGTAAGAAAATAGTATATCAGCAGTCAGTATTAGCCATTAAGAATTGGACTGAATACCCAGTTACAGTGTCATTGTAATGAGATAATGAAAAATAAAAGATTTGCCCTAATCTGTATGCTAGAATATTTATTGTTGCTAAAATGTCACTGCTGCTAGGCTGACATAGGGAGTGTATGTACGCACAATAGGAATGTGCAAATTATTTTGAAGTAGTTAATTTTTGCAAAGTGTGTGGATTATGTAGTTGATATATGCTGAGACAATAACCATATTATGCTTGCCACGTTGTAGAATTGCACAGCAAACAGCATATGTATGCTAAAATGAAATGTCCTCAGAGAAACCAATCTACTTCATCCTTCACTAGTTCCTCTGGCTTATGCTTCATATGTCCTTCTTGTTCACCTTATTCTTCTGTTGCACTGCACGATATCATTAAATATTTTAATTTCAAACTTTTCTTTAGTCTCTCTCTTCCAACTCATAAGACTGACAGGTCTTCTTTTCTATTTGACACTGAAAATTTGATTCTGCTGCTTCCTTTGAATATGAAATTTTTGTTTAAAAGTGGTGGGTATATAGGTATGTTTGAATAGTTTTTTGTGGTGCCACTAAATGCATTAGTTCTAATTACTACAGCATTATTACACAGTATTCATCAAGTGATTAGGCAACTTGATGTTCAGAGGAAGCAGGTCCTGTTGAAAGAGGCTTTATTTTTGAACAGTATTGATTTGTAGCTATTTTCTTGCATTAGGAAGTGTATATAGGAAAGGAAATAACTCATTATTTTCCATACAATATCAAAGATTAGAAAAATTGTACTTA
Source organism: Rhea americana (assembly GCF_003343005.1). NCBI lineage: Eukaryota > Metazoa > Chordata > Aves > Rheiformes > Rheidae > Rhea > Rhea americana. Next base: position 1,433,739 of record NW_028186127.1, read on the forward strand.
GTAGAACTATTTATCTTTAGAGATGAAAATATTTGATATCACTAGTATCTATGATCATTTCAAGCCTTTTGTGGTTAATAACTAGGTCAGATTGTTCTTGAACTTCCTGTTCCAGGATCCTTTTTACATACAGAGGTTATATGCGACACTTGGACACTACAGGATAAAGTGTTGACTTTGTGTTCTGTAATTGATCACATAAATCATACCGTGCTGTTTCTGCTTTCTGCTTCAGAACTTTTAAAATCAGAAAATAACATAATATTCAGCAAGTCCTCAGTACTATAATCTAAAAAAAATGAAAGATATGTTTAGTGTTCTGGAAATGTCAGGAATTTGAACATTTTCCTGGATACGAAGGTATCATTTATGTCGCCAGATTTAGAGAGTCCTAATTTGGTTCTGTGAATTGCAATTGAAAGATTGGCTCGCTGGGTCAGCACTGGTCCGATGTCCTTTGAAATAGTTCTGCTGATTTCTTTGTGAAAGTGGTATCTGCATGGGTGTTACACAACCCACTGAAAATCAAGGAGAGTCTCCTCAGAAAGGCAAGTGCTTGGGTTTCCACAGGGACCTGTGTTCCCCCTAGGCTGTGAGACATCTYGCTCAGGTTTGCAGTTATGTGGATATACCTACTATTTCATATTCTCCTTAGTGAAGCAGCATATCCCTCCTCCTGCCACAGTTAATCCTGACCACACTTCCTACAGGTGCACAGCACCTCAGGTGCCTTAGCCTTTGCTATTTGCTCTGTAACTGGCAGTTTTGTAGCCCATCTCTGACTTGCAGCTCTGTAGCCTCTCACCTGAGCTGCTGTGACAGGGTTCTGCCAGAGCCTCTGTGGCAAAATCCCTTCCCTGAAAGGGAAAACCATATAATTACTACTGGAAAAGTAGTATAGAGGGACCAACTGCTTCCCTGGAGAGAACACCCAAAGATAGGARTGCTCCCCCAAGGACCTCAACACTTCTCTTCCTGGTTGACCACTGGAAAAAGTTTTCCTTTTCTCTGTTTTCTCTCTCTCTCTCTCATTACTGTTGCTTTTGTTTTTCCTCAGAAATAACTTTCACTTTTAGACTTGATGTATCCCAATGATTGCAGACCCCAMTAATAAGTCTTGTGCATGCAAACCTGTTTCAACACCTTTTGTGCAGCCCTCAGTTAGTATTCATCTTGACTGCGCCCTCCAAATCCCTGTTCCTCATGAGGAGCCAGGGGAATGCACCAGAATCAAGTCATGCCTCAGACTCTTCCCTCACTACTATTTGTAAACAGGGCTAAGCATGGGAGTCCTGTGGTCGGAATGGTTAACTTCTGTAATGCAGGAGGATTCAAGATCCCCTAACTAGTCCCACGTGAACTTGGTAACTGCAGTGTCAGGSCAGAGAGAGACACCAGAAGAGATCCGAACAGCAGTAAGAAGGTGACCTCTTACTGCTCCCTAACAATTAATGTTGCCTCTTAGCAAAGACAGCTAGCTCAGGCCAATGCCTTGCTGACAGAGCTGCACTGCTCTTGTTTCTGAAGCTGCCTCAATCAGCTCCAGCTGGGATCTCTTTCCAGTGCTCAGGACARACTTTACCACCGCCCTCTCCCCTCTTCAGTTTGAGTGACCAAGTTTGGATTCTGGTGGGTGTTCTCCTGTTTGAAGTGGGCATGGAGAAAGGTCRTGTACTCACAAAACTGTCCTTAACTCTTTGGTGTATTGATGTTCCAAGCCTTGATACTAAGTGGGCAATAGACATGGAAAGAGGGAAGGGCAATTATTTGTGGGAGCATGCAATACTGTTACCAGAGAAGAGGAACGAAGGTGGAAGAGGGCAGAACTAAATCACTAGAGAGGTGGTGCACATCCCTCAGGTGCCCTCCAAACAGCTAGCTGTCCTCAGAGGGGAACTCTAGACAGGCGGTGTAGGAGACTGGCCTCCTGGGGGTCTCCACGTGTACATAGCTGAGCTACGGCGAGGAAGGAGAAGTTCATTGTTATTCCAGCAGACGCTCAGAAAGTTCTGTAAGAAGAACATGGCAGAATTTAATGTTCCCAGTGTGGGATATTTCTACTGACAAGATGAAGCAGGTCCCTATGGGCTTGAACCAACATCTTACAAATTAATAGAAACATTTCAATTGCTCTCCAAACTGTCAGGTGCCTAGCAAAGCATAGCAAGGGGTACTGACATAGAAGAATTTCTCTTCTCATATTGCTGCATGTTTTTACATATTATTCCTTCTGCCTGCAGCTTTTCTATCTACTCTTTCCTCTGTCTCCATATTAGCTTTTTAAAACATTGAAATATTAATGAGTAAATATGCATAGTAAAAGCAATATATGTATTATTTTCACATAAATATTTATATACTTGCATGAATTTTAAATATAAAATTCTTATACAAATTTATATACTTATTTATCTACTTATGTCTATATGTTTTGAATTATTTTTCTAAATTCTTCCAAATTCATGTATGTCCYTAATCTGACCATCAACCAATATTTCTTTCTCCAGGTTTCTCAGTTTTCAGATATACTAGTTAAAATTCCCTGTGCTTTCTAATGTTACTCAGTTAAATGCATCTTAAGCAATTTGCAACATGGACAGTAGGAAGCTTTTTGAGTTAACGCCTGCATAGGTGTGAAACTTCATGCAGCCATAGTTTGAAAATTATAGCTTATAACTTTAATCACCAATAGTAAGAGTGCTAAAGTTACCTTAATTATATATTGGTTGGACTACCAGCAGAGAGAAAAACTGTAGGTATTACTTGCAAAACAACACCTACAAAACCTTGTGAATATTCTTCCAAGTAGATTAAATAAATAGCTTTGTACCTTCGTTTGTATACTTTCTCCATTAATATTGTAGCAGGTGAATTTATGCAAGTAATGCAGCATATTGACAAAAAGCACACTTCTAACTGAATATTACAACATTTACTCCAGAAACCTGACTCTAAATGAAACACAAACGCACAAAGAATAGATGGTAGACCTGGACTACTTGAATGTTGACTGCATCAGTTTGAGTAGTTGGAAAAACTCTGAGACAGGAATTGGTCATTCAAAATATCTGATAAACATTTTCACCAAAAAATTCAGAGAAGTTTGTGTACAAACTGTGAACATAAAGAAGGAAAATATTCATTCGCTACAAACTGCTGGTAGAATTTCCCAAAAGAAGAAGGACAGTACATTGTCAGAGAATATTGGGATCTTTAGCTAAAACTTCTCAGATTTGGTGCTTTTAAATAAACACTTGCAAATGTTGAATTTGAAGATGTAATTAAATAGTCAAGATGTCCTTGACCTGCTTTTCATACAAACATGTTTGTTAGCTTGGGTTATATGTGATTTAATTTTATAATAATCAAGGTTACTATTTAAATAAATTGCATGGCATTATAAAGTCTACCAGAAGTAAAGGGTTACAACAGTAAAACCTTCATGGCCTCACTGAGTGAGAAAAGAATTAATACTGGTTCTGCTCCTCTGGCTGCACAACCCCCTTCGTTATGTGGGAGAGAAGTTGGCATACCTGCCATCTGTCAGCGCCTTTTTGTCTGGGTCCCATTCTTGCTCATGTACTTCACCTGTGAGATGAATGCTCAGAAACACAGTCCCTTATAGGGATCCTATAAGCTCCTATAGCAGGAGCTTTCTGAAGCTGTCTAGCTTCTTAAAACATGCAACTGATTTTCAGCTGCTCCCACAGTTTGCCAGGTCCTCTGAAATATTCTGTTCCTTCTTTGACTTAGTTTGAAGTTGCTGTAATGTAATAAAATACAAAAAATATCCCAGATAAACACTATGCCATAAAAGACCTGAAAATGACAACAAAATTGGATTGAGGTAGTAAGAACAAACCGTTCTGGCAYGTAAGCTATTATCATGGGCAGAACCATTTTCTGAAGATAAGGAACAYGACTTGTAAAGTAGCAAGAGAGGAAGCAAGTCAGTACAAATGAAAGTGAAGACTTGATACAGATCCTTTTGTGTGGTTTAGATCAATTACTAACAGAATATAAACCACTCAGCAAATCATATGCCTGTGTGTATGAGAAATTAGTGGGAGCTCTGAATCTTTTCGCTGAAGAGAATAAATGAACCCAAGGAAAAAAAATTCCTTTTTTCTTCAAAAAAAATGATGCTTTGAGTACTTGTGATAAGCTTTTTGTTTGTTTTAAGAGMGTCTAAAGAAACGAACCTTCAGAGATCATCAGATATGTTCCCCTGCTCTGAAGCATGTTATCTTTCCTGAGAGAAGTTTGTCTAATTTGTTCTTAAAGCTCTTCAGTGACAGAGAGCCCAAACCTTCCTGTACAATCCAGTCTAATGGCAATGCTTYGTGCCTTTGCTGGTAGAAAGTTTTCATCAAGTCTGCCCTAAATCTCCATGTGTATTTAGAATTTATTTATGAATAAAATATTCTTGTCATCTTTGTAGCCACTTTTAACACATGTGAATCTCAGCCAGTTTACCTTAATATGTCAGGCAGGAAATTGTAATAGTGCTGGAGCTGATTCCTGAGCAGATGGGGTTGAGAAGGATTAGATGATAATGGCTTCAGCTATGCAATCGTGAGCAGCCATCCACTGTGATGTGCCAGCCAGAGCCCTCGGTCTGGCAACTACAGCACAGAGAAGAAACGAAAAATAAGCAGATGATGATAAAACAAGATGCTGAAAGAGARAGAGAGGAAGGAGGGAAAGGAAGGGGAGGCTGGACTAGGTGATCTCTAGAGAGGTCCCTTCCAGCCTCAACCGTTCTGTCGTTCCGTGATTCTGTGAAGGGAAGAAAAGGAAAGCAGGAGGGAACTTCTTTGTCACGGACATATTGCAAAGCAGTGTGGTAGCAGAAAGTGCCTGGCTACCGGGCAGTGGCTTTTGCCTCCGCTAGCCAGGAGCTCTGGAGGAAGGCAGAGCACCTACTGTCTCAGGGGAGGCTGGGGGAGATGGTCAGGGCAGTCGCACCAGGCACTCTCATGTGCATCACACCTGCACGAGCAATGAATTCTGCAGTGGACTGAAGAGCTGTTCGGCGCAGCAGGTAGACTAAATAAAAGAAAATCTATTAAAACGTTCTGGGATCAATGCTAAGCCGTGGCTTTTGCTTGACCAGCTGAGCAAATATTAAAGGCATCAAGATTTACTTCCTTTGAGACGAGCTTGCTGTGTTTATATTCAATTTGAGGGAATGTCTGTGTACATAAAGTGAGTTTAGTCCTAGTGCAACACCCAGTACTAATCAGCTGTAATGCAGCATAGACAAAATATGAAACAAGGTGTTTCAGATGGGGAAACACCTCATCTCTCTAGGCACTTCATGTTGTCAGTCTTTTACTTCTACAGCCAGTGGAGACAGGATGACCCCTTGTAGCAAGGTACGGGAWTGCCTTTATCTATGATTCAAATATTTTAGTATTCTGATGAATCACTGAATTAGAAGATCACTACACCTAGTGCTACCTGTTTCATGGAAAGGTAGCTGTACTAGTTAAGCAAAGTGAGATGAGAGAAAAGACAGTTGTAGTTATGAATAACTGATCTTCTGGGTTTTTTTCTGCTTTTTCAGTGGGAGATTGGGGGTTATTAGTAGAGAAATATATAGTTTTGTGAGCAGTTTGCTGTCTCGTCCAAAACACAAAAGCTATAGGCTTTTGTCATGGGGATAAATATTTTCTTACCCCATCATGGTTGATAAGGAATTGAACCCATCAGACTTTGAAAAGAGAAACCTGAAATGTCATAAAAACTCTTTTATGTAAATGTTTGAGATGGCTTTATAGCATGCACTTTGGGATTGCTCCTTGTGGAATGTAGTAACAAAAATACCGTAACAGCAAAATCAGTGTGAATTTGTTTTCTCAACTATGAGGGGAAAAATGAATCTGATTAGCAATAGTTGCACAGTGACTGTTCTGTTGTATTTTGGCTTTCCATAACCGTTTTTCCAAGGCAGCAACAAAGCTGCAGATTTGGTAGAAGCTCTGCATTTTAGGTAGAAAATGAATTAATTTAATAATGTGCAAAAGGAGAGTTTGAAGTTTATTTGGTTATGCTGTTCTGCGTCTGGCCTTCTCTTCTTTCCCATTCCCCCTACGTTTTAATAGCTATGTTGAATGTAAGGATTAAAATGTGAAGTTTCCTTGTTCCTGAAAAGAAGAAGTATTTAGTTTTTCACAGGGAAATTTTACAACCTACGCTGTTTTATGCAGTCTTTTCACAGACAAAAGCCTTATTCTGTCCAGCTGGATTTTGGAGAGAATCTATTGATCTAATGGGGAGGTAATTCAGGCAGCAGGAATAAAAGTCTGCCATTTAGGTCTCCTCTGTACTTTCAAAGAAGAGGAAAGAAAAATGAGTGAAGTCCAAACCCCCAAAAAAGAAAAAAAATCTTTAATTTTAAGGAATTTCAGGACTGCATAGCTGCCAGGAAATACACTTGAAAACTTTAACAGAGGCACTTTACACAGAAAACAGAAAAAAAGATACTTTAAAACACCTGAAAATATGAAAAGAACCTTCTCTAATGCTACATTAGTGAATTTTGATTAATGCTAAAGAAAGGAAAAGTAAAAAAATAAAAAGTGCAATTCTCACTTCCCCCTTTTATTGTACTTTCTGATAGAAATAGATGAGAAAAACCTGTGGGGAGTGGGATGTCTTACTCTTGTGGGTTTGGGGGGGKTTATTAGTTTAGTAGTTCTAAGTTTCCCATAGTTGTCATGAAATGCCTACCAGTTTATTCCCAAGTGAATGTCCAAATGTGTGAGTGTGGTTTACAGGTTCTCATGGCGTCACCTAACCGTGTTGCGTTCTCCCTTTCTCCCTCTCTCCCAGCCCAAGTGATTGTGCAAAAGCTTTGCATCTGAAATAATACTGATAGTAAATCTTTAGAGACAGAATCTTCTCCAATTCAGGACTATCCCAGTGTAAATTAGTAGCCATAGAGGCAAGCTGCTTCATACTGATGGCAATTTCAGAATAATCTCTTTTGATTAATAGGTTTTTTTGCTAACTTTGATTTTCATGAATGCTGGAGGTCCCTTTAATACTTCCTGAGCATAGAGAGTCAAACTGACAAATGCTGTTTTTTAAGGATAAAAGCAAAACCAATGAAGAAATCCTAGGCAGTAGGAATGGAGAGCAAAAGCTATGATCATGATAACCCAGCTGAGAAAAAACAGATACTGATTGATTTAAACCAAAAGAGGGTGAAACTAAGAAGATGAAACATACGGTTAATATAAGTTACATATGGTTAGAAGGTTTCTCTAATATGCAGCTTTATAATGAAAATGGGACTTCGGAAAAGGAAGTAGTAAATTTTCCTTCAGGAAAAGGAACCTGAACTCTTTCAGTCAGACTCTTTCTCCTGTAAGATCAGAAGTATGATATGATTTAAGAAACCAAACACTGAGGTTTGGTTTTGCACTTTGTGCAATAAGAGGAAAGGTACAAAATGCTATATTTTTTGAATTGATTCTCACCCTTCTGTTCTGAACTGAAGCTTTTACACAGACTTGGGCTTCTCTTTTTCTGTGAAAAAAAGTACATTAGGAATATTTTGTAGTTGACAAAAGCATCATTTGCCCATTATTATTGATCAGCACAGCAAGGACACGGTCATTTGTACACGTTTAATCCATACCTGTAATAGATTTTATTCAGAATATTTCTAGAGTATGGGTCAAGAAAACCCAATGTTTATCCATGACTTACTTAGTTCTCCATCCTAAATTTATGTTGATTCTTGTTTTCTAGGATGTGACTTGAATCATCCTATCTGCCTTGTGTCGGTCAAACAATGTTACCACAAGCTCAGAAGAGGTGTGGAGGCAACAAGTCCAACTCAAGGTATTTATAAGCTTGAATGTTCTCTACTGTTCTGCTTCATCATTCTTTGCAGCTTACCCTAAATCAGCACTTCAGTTCTTAGGGCACAGCCGCAGAGACCRCAATCTTTGATTTATAACTCTGCTCTCAGCCTCTTTGTTGCCTGTTTATCACAGTGTTTTATGAATTATTCCAAATATGCCTGACCCTGCCTCCTTTCCTTTCCCCAGCTCCTCAGACAGGGGCAACTAGAGTGGTTGTTTGGGACACTGAAATTCCTCTTGATATCATTTTTTAGCTATAATCATGTACTAGCTCTGATACCTATAAAGTTTGCCTTATCTTGCTGCACAGTTATAACTAAAAAAGAACAAACAATGGCATAACACTGTCCACTGTCTCCACAGCAAGGGAAAAGTAAACAGCTGRGACAACTTCAAAACCATGGATGTGAGTTCTGCTGAAATTGTTTTAGAGCTTGTGATCCTTCTGTCCTTAGGTGTTCAGAGAGGGATGCCTTTGATATATAGCACTGATAAGAGGCTTATTTCCATTAAGCTGTAGTGATTCTAACTTTCATGCATCATTTGACAGAGAAAATGAGAATTTGTAGAAGTAATAGCTAATGTAAAGTATATTAGGCTGCAATGCAGTTAGACAGGTAGGAAATAAAGTTTATGAATGATGTTAAAGGAGCATGCAGATGTTGTATGTGTACAAAAGAGCTCTTTTTCTGTTGTTCTCATATTAAATTCAACAAAATGCAAAGACCGCTATTTCTGGAGAAGGCTGTATCCTCTGTATTTCTTAAGAAATGTTAGCATTTCAAATAAATATTCCTACACAAGTCATAAAGGTTAAATTGAAATTAGAAAAAGAAAAGTGATAAGTAGAAGCAAGAAGGAAAAAAAAAGCAGTTGACTCAAATAATGGTTTTACTACATAATACCTTCATACATACAACCAAAGGCACAGCCTTAATGCTTAAAAATGTTTATGTAGATTTTGTTTCTGGGCTATTCCAAGAGCCTTATCTAAGTACTTCTCTCCCTGCTTCCTGAAGCTTACTTACCCTCAGGAGGGCTTTCTTCACTATATGCTTCTATTTTTGAGGAGATGAAGGGAACATATTGTAAATACTAAGAAAGTGCATGCAATTGAAACTTAATGAATGTCTTTGATACCTGAGAAAAGACTGGTAATAGTTAAATAATTTGCTGCACTGTGAGTTGTGAAAGTGACTTACAGTGACAAAATATATTACAGTCTATTAAAGTACCCAAGCTTTTTGGACACATCATGAGCAGCAAAGTGATAGATATTTCATTCCTGCTGCACTTTAATGCATCTATAACTTGATGGCACTTGTAAGCAATAATTTGAATTGCCTATCAGAAGAAACATTTCCCATTATTTACAAAAAAAATAAAATAAAAAAGGGGGAAATAAATAACTTAACATGTCACCATCTCTGTAAGGAAGTAAAATGAGTATGACAACTTCTGTAATGAAGGAAAGTATTACAGTACTTGAAATCATGCTCTTCTCATGGCTGTGCATACGAAGTTGGTATTCATGTAGTAGTTTAGTGATATCCCACTCTTCAGAATCATAGTCTGAAGAAATAGAAGGCCCAAACCTGCATTCCTTCATGCCTAACCTTTAGAGGAAACTTGGCGTAACAGGATTTTACGAATAGACCTCAATTATTTTTGTTGATGCTGAGAGTTTCCTGGAAACCTCACCCACTTTCAGAAAATATTTGCAACAGCAGTGATAAATGGCCAAAGCCTTTTAAGGTTCTAAAATGAAAATTTTCCCTTCTGCAGCCTCAAAATAGAAATTGCAAAATTCTAGTGTTGGAGCTTTTTGTGTGTGTTTCCCKATTTAGATGACTCGATCATTTAAAGCTAGGAGAGTAAAAAAACCTTTTGATCATGAGGGAAACGTACAATAAAGTACTGGTCTGAGTACTGTGGTGAAGTCTATATGCAGTATTAATGAATTTTGCTTTCCACTGCTTTTTTCTGCTGAACGTAGCATCTTTTTACTACCACATACATGCTACTTCTATTTTTGTGAAAAAATAACTATGACAGTTCACAACTATGCTCTCTTTATATATGATTGATTTACTTGCAGTAATATTCTGAAGTGCTGAACGGAATTGTAGATCCAATAAAAATGCTATGAGAGCTCTCTATGTGTAGTAGCAATTGGAAGAACATGAAAACTCAGTGAAAAGATTTATGCGTGCTTAAATGTTTCTTTCTACACCTTCCTTGAAGAGGCGATTCCCATTAAATATTTCAATTRCATTTCTTACAACTGCTTCACATTTGTTACAACAAAAATCAGTAACAGGAAAAGAGAAAGTATTATTTTAAAAGAATACAAATAATTGGAAAAAGTAATAGGTTATCACCCATTTGATTTCCTAATTTTAGATCATGAAGGTGTTATTGACTTACTAGTTCTGCTGCTCRTGAATAGGAAGTGGTTAAGAATGTGATAGTGAACAACAGCTTTGTTTGCAGTAACCATGAGAGAGTTTAAGATGGAAGTGGGGAAATGTAATTAGCAGAAGTTCCAGAGATTTTAAAAATTTGAGTGATCAGGTCCCTGAGGAGCCCAATCCAATTTTGAAGCTAACGCTGCTTTGATTAGATGACCTCCGGAGAACCCTTCAAAGTGAAATTTTAAGTTAGGACTTACTTCTACATCAACAAATTCAGTTCAGCAGGATTTTATTCCAGTTGTACCATAGGTTTCAGCTCAGTCTTTTACGATCTCAAGATATTTTCATCCAACAGTTCCAAAGTACCTTTGAAAAGATGCTTCAGTATTAAATGCTTGCAGTATTAAATCAAGCATCCTTTCCTAATCTTGTAAATAGTACAGAATGACTACATATGAAGTTGATGCATTTCTGTGAAAGTGCAACAGTGTAACTACAGGTATTTATTTCACAGGGCAATGGACAAATTTGAAAATGTCTAAGAAAATTGTTGTTTCTTTCTTTAATAAATAGTTTACCTTACTCTAGTTCAATATATACAACATGTTCATTTATACTAGCATTAAACTAGCTATTATGTTGTAAAGTATGGTTTCTTTTCTTCTCCTGTAAATGTAGGATGTTGATATGCCCATGAAAACTGAATACTGTACGTATAAACCCTTTCAGAATTCATTTTTCCACAAACTTATGATTACTTTAAGATTACGATTTTAAAGATTGCTAACATAAATGTGATGTTTGAKGAAGGTGCCAGATTAAAATGACAGCTTTAATTTTATTTTTAAAAGAAATATTGTAGAAGATTTCTTATTTTATTACAGCAGTTTTTTAACATGATCTGTGCTAGGGAAAAGTAGTATGGGCATCRGGGCCAGGAAGAATGCAAGTAGGATGGTGGAATAAGACAGTTTTCTAACAAAACCTGAACTGGAACTACTAGCTCATTTCATGAAGAGTGATAATGCATGGATTTTACGACTAATTATTAATATAAGCTGAATATTGGACYGTGACACAAGAGAAAGTGCTCACACCCCGTTGCAGCTCCTTCCTGACATTGTTGGTGGTATTACACTACCATCTAGAGGCCCAGCTGAGATTAAAGTACTACAAATGAATTCCTATTAGACCTATAGAAATGTTAATTCCCCTTTGGATTGCAGTCACATACACCTCCCCAGTACTTTCAGAACATTTCAGTGATGCATTTCCACATGAAGGAGAAAGGTCTGCAGTTCYGTGCAAGCGGCGTATAGGAGCAGGTGCCAGAACGTGGCTCCTGCTTACGCTTGGCAGTTACACCTACTGTCATTAGGAGCACCCCGGGCCTGCAAGCTCCTCATCCCTCGGGTGTCAGCGTGTGGGTAGACTTATATAGGTTTTAGCCTAATGGAGAATTTAAGGCATCTTAATGCAAAATCATGTTTCTCCTTGAATTATAAAATTAAAATAAAAAATAGAAAGTCTTCCTTCCTGACATTTCTTAAACAAATTAAGTCAGAGGGTACTTGGTTTTTAAGATTCATTGCAAGAGGTTGCTGTTTCTAAGTACCTTTTACATACCCAAATTTTGCCCTTTTAAGCCCCTATTTGCTGAAAGTTGTCAAGGCCTGGCATCTCAGCTGCTTGTGTATGCTATGGCAACTTGCTGAAAATCTTAGCAATCCTTCTTGAGTATCAGAGTTGAGAATAACTCCCTGGGGTCTGGCRGAAAGCTGAAAGGGTAGACAGAAAAGGCATAAGATATTCTTACTCAGGAAAGTAAAATAGTTTGGGTTTTTTTTTTTACCCCTGCATTTCAAAATTTTCATCTTTTTGCATCTTCTCTTTATTTTAGAACTAAAGTTCAATGTAGTGGGTTTGAAACAATTATGTCAAAGGGTAGATCCCCTAGCATCTTGTTTTACAGATGCCATTGGCCGAGTTAGATGATGAACAGTAAGTAGATCACTGCGCTGGTATTTGCTTGGAACTGCCTAAAAATTAAGGTTTCATCTGAGTGGAATACATGGCATAATTTCCTAGGCAGAAYAGAATTCTTTATACCAGCTTATTTAAAAAAAAATAACTTAAATGAAGGTGATTTTTCTCCAAATTTTATGAGACTTATATGTAAAGGCTTAAAACAGAAACACAAACCTGAAAATCTAGGTTGTAAAACTCGTGCTTGGATCACATAGTTCCTGCTTAACAATCCTCAGAGCTCTAGTGGTAACATTATCATCTACATGAAATGCTATGTGGTTTTATATGGTGAAAGTATTTTACCAAACACAAAAGGACATGGACAGCCTGATGTGAAATTAAGGCRAAATTCAGGCAAAAATTTCGAAAAGGGCAAATCTCAACTACACTTCAGTCTACCCCCTGACTGCTCTGCCCAGTGCCTCTGGAGCCTGGATGTGGTCACTGTCTGGGAACGGCATCCAGCTCCCATCCATCTCACCTCAAAGCTCACCTCTATCTAGGTCATACTAACCAAATGGGATAATGCCACTTTTTTTTTTTTTTTTTTTCCCTGAAGATAAAACTCCTTACTTCTGAGGAGGTGAAGGTAGCACTATGTGCCTTGATTCAGTTCCTGTCTCAGCTGGAAGGGGTTCCAGATCTCCTCTCCTGTGACTTTGCTTGCTTTGATGGGCCTGTGCAGGAAAGAGCAAAGGYGCTTCCCTGCTGCCGGCACGCCTTGGGAATGGGAACAGAAACACACCTAACTTCCCGTACGTGTGTCCCCTTGTCGCTATGGCCCTAGGAGCCTGGGCATGTTCTAGCAAATAACGAAGCTTTATAACTGGTGTTTTTAGMTGAGTTAAATGATGCAAGTTCAGGATGAACCAGGAGAAGGAGGAAAGACTGAATATTCTGCCAATTTTACAGGAATCTGCATAATAACGCACTGGGAGAGACTAAGTCTGTATGCCAGTTGTTTATGAACTACCCCCACACAAAACCCCGTAATTAAATTTGTGTCAGTTTTTGTTGCACTTGATCTGAATAACTCATTATTGTGAGGACTTCCAATTATAAAATATAATTTAACCAAGATGTCTCTAATGTAAATTACTGCTTTACTCTTAACAGCCACATACTTGGTTTTCATTCAAGAATATCAGTTAGATGGAAAAGGAAAAATCACTTCCATTTTCCTTTTTCCTGCCTCTTTTAAATAATAGTCCAAATGAAGTTACTTGCAGAATAGAAAACGGTCTTTTCATCGTGCGTATTTTGAAGTATTTAACTCAAAAAAAAGTGTAGGGATTTATGGTTAGAAAAATGAAGCTTTTTAAGCACCTTGAATCTTATTCTCATTTTCTATCTCTTTTTTAGTTGAGTTTCAGCAGTTAATAAAGAAAATCAATGAAGATTTGGGTCATGTACACATGGTAAATGTAGCTCAGGAATCCAGTCACAATCACAACAAACTAGTGGAAAACTTGCACACGTCGATGAAGTTTTAGGCTGATGTGCTGTTCCTGGCTTGTGTCTAAGGCTTGCATTTTGTGAATTGTCCTGATATGTTTAAGCAAATGCTTTGTGTATGTGTGTGAGTATTTGTAGTATAAAATATCTGTCTAATACATAATGGGGCTGYGACTGGGTGGAGGATGAATAGAGTAAATATGTTCTGCAAATGACTCCCATTAAGCTGCTGTTAGTATCAACTGTTGAAAAATTCAGCCTTTCTCAGCTGATTTCTGTTTTTTGATCGAATTCTTCATGCTCCCTGTCCCCTGTCTTCTTGTTACATTCACTAGTGAATTCAGACACTGAGCTGCTTGTGAGTAGTGAAGTGCTATCCTCACTGAGGCCCTCTTTCCCTAATTTAAGATGGTTTCTTTAAATCGTAATGCAAACTCTTTATGAGATACTGTTTTTAAAGAAAATTCTGTTTTACTAAAAACTGAGCACTTTAAGAAGTCTGCCAGTTCCACATAGAAAAATATGTGGTTTGCTGTGCTCAGAAACCATAGGGGACCATGTTTGGCATGTCTGTCTGGAGTATCTGTCGGAGTCCTAACCACCTTATGGAAACCTGACCATGGGGAAATAATTTCAGGTCAAGCAAAGAAATGGGACAAAAACTGGTACCACCTGCCTATGTTTTGATCCTAGCATTGTTCGTTCACTAGCTGCCTGAGCCTAAAAATACATGGTAAAAATGAAATATCACTGTATTTAGAGACAGTGTTGTTTTCAATATGATCATGAGATGGCATCACTGCAAAACCCTTAATGTAAAGTAAATAGGAAAAACAATTCCATATGTAGATTTTTTTTTATTATTTTACCATTGTTTAGGCATGTGAGAGTATAGGTTTAATGTAAGATCTGCTTTATTTTGAGTTACTACATGAAATGATGTGTTCATATACACCTTTAAAGTATCAAATACCTGCTGTGACATATTTCTCAGTGTGCAAATGAGAAATAAACATTTTTGCCTAGAAGGGTGGGCCGCTGCTCTGTGTATAGCTGCAGTGGCGGGCACGGTGATTGCACAGCCAGGCTCAGGGAAGGGCCTAACTGACCATCGCGGAAACCAGAACGCTTCTGTGATCTATATAAAAGCACTGGGAGCTTATTGAAGATATTCTTGCTTTGTCAGAAACAAGGAGCAGCTATGCTGGTATGCCRTTTTTGAATAAATAACCAAAGATCGAATTATGGGATGTTTGTCATAGAATAGGGTTGGTGACTGGGACAGAATCAGTGAATAAGGAGCAGGTGAAACTACCTTGAGGTGACTGAAAAATGGCTTGGGAAGACAGACACAAGAGACAGGGGCCGCCGGTGGGCTGGAAGTCCTGCTCAGGTCTCTCRCTGCCCAGTTTTCTGTGGATGTCTCTGCACAGACAGTCTGAGATTCCAGAGGAGCCATAAAACACGATGYGAGAAAATCTATAAAACCGTGAGTTTCAGGCCGAGCGCTTTAGCTTTCTAAAACGGTGGAGTGAGAGCGTAAAGGCACGTGGCGGTGTGAGGTGGTAAAACACAGCCTTGAATACGGAGGGTATGGCTCGAGCACGCCTTGTCCCCGTGACCATTTGTCACAGAGCCTACGGGAGCAACCCGTCACCCACCCTCCTGGCCTGTCCTCGTAAAACGCTGAATGTGACGCAGGAAGGAAACAAAGTCAAAGAGCTGTGGAAAGTTTCATTTTTACTCACAGAGGGTTTGTTGTTGTTGGCTTGGCCTTGCGTTGTATTGCTCTCCACCTTTCCCCTTCCCTTAGCAGTAATATTTTGCTGGTATGGCACACTGCTTGTTGCTGTGCTTATGTTACACTTTCTTCTATTTCTTATCTCTTTACATAGGCTTTTCTCCCGTGGAAGGGACTTGCGCTGGGGTTTTTTTTGTTTATCTGTTTTTTCAAACAAGGCACTGTTCTATTTTAGTCACTGATGCAATATCAAAACAAATACAAATATTTTAAGCGTTGTAGAGCAATCTTATTTTTCCTGTTCTTAGAATCAGGGGAACAGCTAAGTAAATAGCTTGTCATTTAATTGTCATGGTGCTGATGTACCTACTTGTACTTCCCTCTGAAGGAAGAAAAGCAAGTACAATTAAACATCCTGAATGGGGCTACATTTTAGTCTTATGCTTTTTTTTAGGAAGACCTAATTATTTAACCCTTAAAATTATGCATTACATCTCACAGCACACGAGGTAGCTGAAGTAGCTTTGACTTATCAGTCTATCAGGGATTTGGAGGATTTTTTTTTAAAAATGTCTCTCCTTGGGTTATCCCTGCTTAGCTGTTTACCAAGAAGACCTCACTGATTTTCCAGTGAAAGAAAGCATCCTGCTAAAGCATTTTTTCAGATTGCTGGAGAAACAATATTTTAAGATAGAGCTGAAAAGAAATATGGAAATTTATTGATGGTTGTTTATGTTTGCAGGTCAGAATTTCAGAGTTCATGCTAATCTTAGTGCCTTCCAATGAAGTAATGGTGCTCATCTCTTCTAAATCAATGGCATACTGGCTATCTTCGTTTTTTGACCATTTTCATCACAGCAGTGTTGAATTTTACTGGGTGAACCAGAGCAGGACAGACAGCAAAACTGCTGCAGTGTTAGCAAGATCTTTCTTCACACCGTGCTCCCAGGCACACCCGTACAAGGGTAAGGTGTGTGCTGTTCCCTTCTCCAGGTCAGGTGCGCAGCCCTGCAGCCTGGCCGAAGGGCTGCTGCTGTGACCGGCCGCGGGCTCCGTGGGAGCTCCGCGTGCCTCAGGACAGCAGCTGGCCCAATCTGCGTGGCCTGGCCCTGTCTGCCTGGAGCAGTCATTGCTTCATTGGACAGCTAAGATTTGTCAGGCTAACAAAAAAATCTTGGCTCCATGTATGAAGTGGGTTTTTGCCCATGACAAGTTTTTGCATGCAATAGTTGAACTGCACTTGGGTAAAAGCAGTGAACTGTTCTGTTCATGTATGGTTAGATATTAAGCATCCACCTTTCCTTGAGAATGTTAAGAGAAATTAAAATAACAGTAACTAGAGACAATCAAACCTTGGGATAGCTATTGCTGTTCAATTCACCTTTAAGACAGTATTTGAAATCATAGAGTTCGTACGTAAAGAAAGAGATAACCCAGAATATTTCTGTAGCCTTTCACATATTCCTGATTTTAAAAGTTTTGCAAATGTCCCAGTATAAAATAAGAAAGTATTGTTGCTATGCAGAAAGAACATATCGTGGAGATTAACTGAATCTAGCCACAATTTACATGCGAAAAGTGCAAATATCAAGATTTTCATTAATAAAATTTTACCGACCTTTAGAAATACTTTACATGGCTGTTAAATCCACTCACTAGGTACTATTAGGTGTTATTAACATAGTTTTTCAGTATTTATATTTAAAGTATTTATTTTCCTTTATAGAACCATTTGTTAATGAAATTGTTTTCATTATTGTGAGAGAAAGTGATTTTAAAGAGAATACCAAGGCATTAATGCAAATTAAAACTTCTTCCATCTTTTGAAATAATTAAATGCAGATCTTTCCAGCAACATATACCAAGAAATGAAAAATGTTTGGTATTTGTCAATTGCTGAGACATATTAGCTTTTTCCTACCTGCTTTCTTCTTCCCGCTGAAAAATACTGAAGAATTGATAGAATTTGAGTTGTTTTATTTTGCAGGTCTTTCAAAAATCTAGGATGAGATAAGATAGTTATCAAATCCATTGTTTTTTTTTTTAAACAAATGATAACATAAACAGAGTAGGCAATAAAAAGTACCACAGTCATTTTCTCTATTTCTCTTATTCCTTTTCTGTTCTCTATTCCTTTTTATTCCTTTTTTATTACTTTAATAAGGSCTAACTCTGGCTTCTTTGAGCATATGTGACATAAGGTTAAACTCTCAATGGAGATAAAGGTATGTGTCTGTGAAAACATACAGTGAACAGGTCTGGTGGTATGAGCAGAAAGTGTCAGAGAAATTGAAAAGCTTCAAAGACTTGATAGAAAGCAGAGAAATAATACATTTATTGCTCCAGAAAGTTTGAATATTATGTTTTGAAATTTTAACAATTCAAAACTTAAGAAATAACTGATCTTAGGTAAAACCATGAACCTTTTGGACTCAGCTGTGAATTGACTAAGTTAAAAAAAATCAAAGCAGCTGAGTGAAACGAGCACATTAAAAGACTTCGCTCTTGTTGTTTGTAATCGTACCAGTCTCTTGAACTTCTGATTCAGTTTACTAAGTGAATTTATTTTGGGTTTTATTAGGCAATATCTTCTCCTTGCAAAAGCTCCAGCCCAGCAAGGGTGGATTTGTGGAGAGAAACTGTTGGCGCTAATGGCCTGACGTCCGTGTAACAGGCATTTTAGGAGTCTTATTTAAAACTAGCTCTAGCCAGGRCCGATGCCTAAGTGCTTATAAGAGACTGGAGTGCATTCAGGGTGCTCCTGCAGCACATCTTCTGGTTTAGTTTCAGCTGAAAAGAACCAGTTTATTTGCTCAGAGATAAGCAGTGATAAGCTGGCCTTCAAAAGTGCACTCCTRATCGGGATTAAAACACTGAAATATATCACCTTCGAAGTCACCTTGTTGGAAATTCTATATAAGTTGTTGTGAATCCACTGCCCAAGTAAATTCATGAAAGATAAAGGGTGTTAAATCCCCTAGTTTTCATTTTTCTTGCTGATCATAAAATGATTTGCGCAGCAGATTGATTCACTTCTTTATGTTTCCCTGTTTCTAAGTATTCAAAGATCAGGCTTTACTTTCAAACTATTTTACTCCACATGTATTGCACAGTGAGTTCAAAAGTAAATGGGTACCTTGTATATTATTTTATAACATGAATAAATAAGCATTAAGATGTATACTAATAATTTAGATATCTGCTTTTGTTTTTTAAAAATATATTTTTAAATACTTTATAATATAACTACTGGACAAATTTCTCTGTCCTCTGTAGTTATTGGATTCTGTGCATCTACACTAGTGTTACCAGGATGAATATATTAGCATTTCTGCTCTTCTGCTGTTTCCATTCTTTCCTATATCTTACTTATCACTAAAAAGTATGCAAATACAAATGAGGCCCTGAATACTCAGTACTGCCTTCTCCTTTAGCTTTGCAGGGTTTCTGTAGTGATGGTGCACATCCAGTCTCATTGCTAATGGAACATATTACAGAGACTGGTCAAGCCTAAGCCTTATTTTTTGCCTCATTAAGTTTTCTGACATGTTTGTAATGCACTGATCCCGYTTATGCTAGGAGTCGTTATGCCGGGGCATGTCTGTCCAGCATATTACCCAGCCGTGCCTGCTAAGGTATGCCTCAAGAATAGCCTTTCTTGTCTGTCTTCATGATTTTGTATTTTTGGGGGAAATAATTTTGTTTCTTGCTGCCTTAAGATTCAAATTCGTTGCCTTTATTTGTTTTGTTTTGTTTTAAGAGCACAGCATATTTTCCTTTGCGCAATTACTCATTGCTCAGAACATAAAATTGAGAGACAGGAGTTCCAGGTTTTATTCTCAAAATTTTGTTGATGTATCTGGTCAAATTTAGTTTCTCCTTTTCTGCTACTGATTTGCAAAATGAAGTTCAGGTAATAACTATCTACTTTGTCAATTAAACAGATTTTGTAATTTAAAGTTAATCAGCCAGTGCTCCAAAGAGCTAGAGGTCTCAGGATGTTAAACAAATGGAAGCAGATGGAGTAGCTGGTGTGTCACCGAGGCACCTTGATGTACATGGTACTGTTAGTCCAATTTTGCTACCTGTCCTTTTTCAGAAAAATAACCTCTGTGAATGCTAATCGTTTTGATTAATAGTGTAACTAATCCTTGTGGGTAGGAAACTTCTTGCCTTCAAAATGTGTTTTGTTTCTTTCCATTTCTTGAAGGGAAGAATTTTGATAGAAGAGAAGATGGCTATTCTGAGAGCTTCTTAGCATTTTAGAAGTCGTAAGTCAATTAAATGACATTTTTTTCATATATATATTGTGCCTGCTCTTCTGCAATATGAATTCTCTGCTTCTTTTAGTAACTCTATCAAACTTGCAACAACAAACATTTTAGCTGCCTGTTAGAAAAGTCGTCTTAGAATTTCCTGTTCTTTCTACAGTAGAACCAGGATTTTATTTAATAGAATTGTCTCAAATCAAAAGAGATTTTGACAAAGCATTTTTCACTTAATCAAGAAAATCACCATACTAAAATACCTAAATAATAATTGCTTTTTCCTCTCAGGAAATATATAAAGACATTAAAATGTTTGCTGTGTAAAATAATTTTTTTTGCAAAAATGCATAAAGCATCAAGTGATCTTTAAAAAGGAATGTGTAATGCATGTTTATAAACGTGGAGTTAGAAGGATATTCCCACAAGGTGCAGATGATAAAAAGATGTCTAGATACTTCATTGCAAACATTTTTCTATCTGCACTGTTTTCTAAGATAATTTGTTTCTTAAAGAAGGCAGGTAGCCTGTTACCTAGTTTTTGACTGTACTTACATTCACTTTCAGATTAATCAACGTATGTTTTATCCAGATTAGATTATATCTGAGCCTAAGAGAATGTTGGGGATTACATTTCTATTACACGTTCTAAAAGGGCTAAATCTAATCTCATTCTTTAGAATGTCATTTCATTGCTACAAGTGACAGAAAGTAATTTTTCCCTTTCAGATACAGCCACAGTGAATGTCCTGGTGCATTTTCCTTTGTATTAAATTGTATTTCCTCTGTAAAAAAAATAAAAATAAAAGAACTCAGGGACCACCTAGTCCTCAAGTTCTCTGTGGGAAGAGTCGCATCCCTGACTCTTTCAATCTATTTAAAATACCATAGTTGTGAGACTGGGATGACTCTCCCCTTTCAAAGATGATGGTAAGAAGACCCTTCAAGTCACGTAAGCAAAAAGTATGCATATTGAAAGTCCCTAGCAGGAATGTTAGAACTTTGGCCTAAAATATGCACAAGTATGTGTCCCATAATTCATCTTACATGTGATCCAGGCTTCCCCTCTAGTAGAACAAGACATTAGCCATGCATTAGTCAAGAATGGGTCCTTCTTGCGTCTGCTGTTGGAGAGAATCTGTCCTTGTTACTGATCTTTGGCTGGTCCCGGTGGGTGACAGCCATGTGCAATTCCAGCCTGTGTGCAAACAGAACACACCAGTAGGTTTTCTGCTCAGCACTAATGTATTTCATCTAAATTATGCTTCTGCAGCTCACTTTGGTGTGTGTGTAGAGATGCCTTCCGAGCCTCGTCTGTAAAAAGCGGTTTAATACAGGTAACATGAACTTTTTACAAACTGCATTCTTGGCTGTTTGTGGTGTGTTGAAAAGTGATACATGCGATTATCTCCCCTGTCCCTGCAAACTCTGGTGCATCTCCAAGTCTTAGATAAATTTCTGTGTCATTTAGTTGAAGGAAGCCATAATTTGAAGCTGGCTATTGTGCTAATAACAGAGAATTACCTAAAGCTTTAAAAATAGCTACAGTGTTTCCATTGTGCCAGTACCTTTTACCTGACCTTGCTGTCTGTAAGGAGGGATTCAACTTATCCAGTTGCAGCCATTTAGTATGTGTGGATCTAGCCTAAGCTAGTTGTTTTAAATGCTCTGTACAGTCAGCGAAGAGAGGTAGGCACTGCCAAAGGGCGCTTCRTCTCACCTAAGACACCCGTCTTTGGATGTCTGAGTTACCCTCTGGAAATGTTCTCCCTCTCTCTGCATTAACGTTTGACGTAACCTGGACAGCCTCTGTCAACTGTGTATCTAACTTTTAAATTGCTAAAGATACTTGCTGTGTAATTCACCACAGTAGTCCCCAAGGCTGTGAATCCATAATCAGTAGTAGTCTTCCATTAGCTTTGAATTCATTCAATTATATTTTGAAGAACTTGCAKACAGTTAAGCCATTTCCCTCCTCCCCCACTTTGTTTTAGCCCAGGAGTGGTATAGCGATTGGAATAGCAGTTACTTTA
The DNA here is from genome assembly GCF_003343005.1 of Rhea americana. NCBI lineage: Eukaryota > Metazoa > Chordata > Aves > Rheiformes > Rheidae > Rhea > Rhea americana. Next base: position 1,455,552 of record NW_028186127.1, read on the forward strand.
TTGTAGATGTGTATGTTTTAACATGTTTTAATAAATGTATACATTTAAAGTAAGATATAGATTCTACAATATGTTATATATCCTTTACTATTTGGGCTTCATTTTTCAAAAAAGAACAAACTTTTATTGCTTCCATATAGCCACTATTTCATTCTATGTAGCAGTTTACATAACTATGTAAATTTTCTGTGATTAGTGAGTTCTGTGTCAGTTTTTATTCATTTTTGAAACATGAATAATGAGGTAGACTTTCTGTGTTAAGACATGACAATACTGCTTGGTTGCTTAACACATTTTAAAATCTTGTTTTAAATTCTAAAAAGGGGTCATATCATCTAGTTACACTGAAGAAAAAGTAGTAAAGGTGCAGTGAAACTTAATTTTTCATTAACAGGGAATAATAATTTAATGTATCAGTCTAAGTAATATTACATCTATTCATATGGCATTTCAATGTGTTTGAAGAGTAAAGCATATGAGGTGCCCTATGCTAGAGYACCAATAGTGATACAAATAGACGTGAAAAATGGAAGTGGTTCTTTTTCAGAAAATCTAATATCATCAGGTTTTGGCGAATGTCTGTTAGTGCATGCAAATGACTACTCTCTGCAGTTAAATATATGAAGAACACTTCACACACAAGGCACTCACTCAGTTTTTATTATGGAGATAAAATAAACAAGAGAAAAATTAAAATACTGATAGAGTATTTTGACAACAAGGTATTGCATTCCATTAAATGGAATTCAACCATGTATAAAATTTCCTCATAGGTAAGTGAAAAATAAGATGACACTTGCAAGATAACCTTGCAAGGTTGAAAAAAAAAAGAGTAAAAATGTCTGTGCAAGTAAGTTACTTTCCAAATTTCTCTCCAACCAAAAGTATGAGCTAGCTGCTAGTGCCATAAAGAATTGAGACCTTCAAAATAATTATTGGGTAGGCCAACTAGCTAGGTTAATTGAATAACTAGAATACCTGTAACTTTGCAGGRAGCTTATCAGATGCATTTAGATGCAAAATGTCAATCACATAAATAGGAAATGCTTAAGTTGGARCTGAAGTGAGAAAGTGAGAAGGCAAGATATAAATCCCCACTGTCGTTTTGATGTTTGGCAGAGACACCTGAATGAATTATCAGTCTTCCTGTAGAGAAATAACTCTTTTGTGCCATTGCTCAGAAGAATGCAAAATGTGCTTTCTTTAGGAAATGTACCTCTAGAAATCAAGATTACGGATTGAGTTTCCTTTCATAGAATCATATCTTGGTGAGCAGTTTTGTTATTCGATGCATTCACTGAATCCAAAGATTTGAATCATATAGAGAGAGTCCAAAGGAGAAAAACATGAATTACTGGAAGTCTTGATCAGTAATGAAATATGACCAACAGAGAAAGCCTAAAGAAACCAGAGGTCTTTTCTCTATTGCATCTTGTACTTTAAGACTGGGTTACACTAACATGTCGGCAATAGCTTAGGTGATCTGGCCTGAAATTGGGGGGATTAGGAATAGATTGGACTTTCCATCCCTACTTTTTAAGACTCTATGACTACTAATCTTTATCCACACAAATAATTTATTGTCATAACGGAAAAACATCAGATACAGCAGTGAGATCATCTTTGGAAAAGAAGTAAAAGTTGAATATACAAAGAGAGAGATCAGAATTGTCTGTATGAATTGCATGATTTACATACATGATTTCCTTGTTTTGTTGAGTGAAGTTATCCAAAAATAATTGAACTCAGAGGAAACCGATGTTTCTATCTGTAATACAGGAAGTTTTAAATTACTGCATTAAGATTTCTCAGGTTGTGTTTTTGCTAACTGCTATTGCTTGTTTTTTTATTAAGTTGTAAAGAAAAATTGCATGTTAGGGAACACTGTCATTTATTTCAGCAGAAAATGTGATACAGTCATGGAAAACTGCTGCTAAAAACTTTTATTATTATAAAATTGGACAGCTCTAGTCATCATATTTCTAGTAATATATGTTCAATGAGAAAACATTATACAAACTTGGTGGAAACCTCCCTTGGATGAAAAATTTTCACTTTTTTACTTTCAGAGATTTCAACACCTAGATTTACTACACATTTTCACACTTACAATTTAGTAAGAAGAAAAAATATAGTTGGAAGGGAAAAAGATTTGTGTTTCATGACAGGGAAATAAATGAAACCCAGTTATTGATAGATTTTTAGTACAAGGCAAAAAATGTGTTGCTAGAATACCCAGCAACGTATATCATACAGAGTTTCAGAAAAGTAAAAAATAATGGGCTCCTCAAAGTCTCTCATGAAAAGCTAAATCTTTATACAACTTTATTCACATCAGCACATATGTTAGGAAAAGCCTTCTCCCTGTGTGTGTTCTGTAATACCAATTTCTGTGCTAGTGACCGTGGAGGGACCTATTGAACTTTCTCTTCTCTAAAAATGATTTTAAACTTTTTATGATCCATAAATAAATCCTGTATAATATGAGTTTAAAATGGAGGACCTTTGTATTCTGTAGTACATTCTCAAGTTAATACAGCCCAAGATGCTGTTGGCCATTTTTTCCTGCCAGGGCACATTACCAGCTCATGCTGTGTTTGCTGTCTGCTAAGACGCCCGCATCCTTTTCTGCAGAATTGTTCCCCAGCCAGTTAATCCCCAGGTTATATTGAAGCACAGGGTTATTCTTTCTTAGACTTTGCATTTTTCTGTTGAATTTCATGAGGTTTCTCTTGGCCCATTCCTCCAGCCAGTCTAGGTCCTTCTGAACGGCAGCCCTGCCCTCAACCATATCAACTGTTCCCCTGAATTTGGTGTAGTTTGCAAACCTTTTGAGTTCTACTGCAGATAAAGTGCAAGCCATTAACCACCATCCTCATCCAATCAATTTTTACCCATCTAGTTTTCCACCCATCTAGGCCATAATATCCTAATTTGAATACAAGAGCTGTGGGAGCAGTATTGAAAGCCTTATTAAAGTTGAAGTAAATGACTGTCTACTGTCCTCCCCTTCTAGAAATCCTGTCATTTTATCACAGCAGACAGTCAGGTTGGTCAGGTATCATATAATCTTGGCAAATCCATGCTGACTGGGGATGTCACCACCTTCTCCTTCATGTACTCAGAAATATGTTCCCAGGCACACCATGACTTTCGCAGGGACTCAAATGAGGCTAACCAACCTGTTTTCCTAAACTGTCCTTTTTTTGAAGAAGGGTGCAACATTTACCTCTCTCCACTCATTGGAGACCTCCTTCGATTAAAGGAAATAGACCAAGAATACAGACTCAGGCTCTTCCCCGTGCTGCGTCATGGGTGGACAAGACACGAAGGGCAGGGATTGAAAGAAGAGAGGCTCAGACTGGATATACAGAACAATTTTTTTCCCCATATGAACAGTCAAGCAGTGGAGCAGGTTGCCCAGAGAGACTGTGCCATCTCCGTCCTTAGAGGCTTCCAAGACCTGACTGGATAAGGCCCTGAGCAAGCTGGTCTGAGCTCACAGCTGACCAAGCTTTGAGCAGGAGCTTGGGCTAGAGGCCTCCTGAGCTTCCTTCCTCTGAGTCTGTGACATGACATGAGAAKAGGAACTTACCTAGAGCATGCTGAAATTCTGGGTGATTGTGGTGGCATTTGGACCAGAATGCAGGGTACACTCAAGTAATATATATATGTATGTATATATATATATATGTATATATTTACTGAAAAAGGACTTGATTCAGGATGCTGTACCAGCACTGACAATATTTGCTGATGCAAACTTTCCAGTTWAGTCAAAAAAAGAGTGCTTATTTGGAGAAGTTTAATGTGTGTGTCAGACTGCGACCTGTAATATGACTACACATTTAGAATATTGTGGGCTGTGTATTTGGCACTAGAAATAGAGAACAAGCCATTAAATACTGCTTTGTTTCTGTAACTTTTTTTCTTAAGGCATTTCAAAACATTTTTGTTTTGAAAATAAACAATAAAGACTCCTTTAAAAAGGGAGTGAGATTTGATGTGCCATTAGTCATGGTACAAAAGCACTGGCAATATTTTTGTATATGTTGTTGTGCTTGTGGGAAATCTGTAAATTTTACTTTGCAAACGTGGTTGCTGGGTCCTGTGTAAGGGATGGTGCTGGCACTTTAAGGCTGGCTGTAGACACAGGTGACTCTCGTGATCAGAGTGGTTTAGGTACAAGATGAGGGGCTGGGAGCAGGGAGTTGTGGAGATATTTTAAGTGTTGTAGAGGAGGTGAGGGGCTTGCTGGAAAGGAGTAAAGTTGTAGTAATGGTAGAAGGACAGTRATAATTTGAAATCTGAAAGGGCTAGGGTTGTGTGGTAGAAGTTTGCGGGTGTGAGCTGGGGCTCTTTCAAAATGCTAATGGAAAGATTTATGAAGACATTTCCTGAGGAAGAGTTTTTTGGCTATTGGTGAGATAGGGTTGAGTCTCCTGTCTCCTTTAGAGCCTGGGCAGGAGATCAGGAGCTCCCCTTTGCCTGTAGGAGCTGCTTCAGGCACAGCAGGCTGGGCCGGATCTGGGGGCTAAAGGGAGAGCTGCTGGTCCCGCTGGCTGCACCCAGGCTGTGCTCCCTGCAGTGGAGGTGAGAGCTGGGCAGCCCTTGCACCTCCAGAAGCCTTCCTTTACAGGAAAGCCTTAATTACATCAGACGTGCTCTTACTGCTGTGGTCAGAAGGATACTGGAAAAGTAACTTGTGGGCACCCAGCAAATAGGCTCCTGTGCTCAGGTAAGGCTAACTTCAGGAAATACAAAACCAAGAAGATTGTTTACTAATTCTGATGTTGGCTGGTAAAAATGTTATGTGTTTTGTTTCTAAAAATAACTAAGAACTGAACTAATCCAAAAAAGCTAATCAGCAAATAGATTTGGTAATTGGTCTTATGGCTATTGACAGGTTGTTTACTGCTCTGCTTGTTACTATACAGATCTAGAAAAAGTTGTCTCAGAGTTTGTTCCCTTGATCTTTATCTTAGGGATGTCTGTACCCTAGAAGCTATGGGAGGAGGCTATAAAACCTCAGATAAAATTTGATCTGGAATGAGGAATATTCCCTTCCTCATTGCCTATTCAGTGCAATTTTTTTTTCTTATGGAGGTATTCATCCAAAGTATAGAAAGAATGACTAGTGTAATCCAGTTAAAAAAAGTAATCTCTTGCCTCAGATATTATAATGATTTGCACTCATAATCAGGATTGTTTTCCAAGTATTTACATACCATCTTAAGGTACATGGAGAGAACTCATTATTTTAGCTGTTTTTATGCTGCAATGCATTCCTCTTCTTTCTAGACATATCAATAAATTATTTGAAGAGGTCAGCCTTAAAACTGAAATTTGATATAGAATAGTATTTTATATGCTACAAACATTGCCAGGGCATGTAAAAAGTGTCAAGTATGCATAACAGCTTAAAAGCCTTTGGGTGGTTCTAATCTTGGGTCACTGATTCCATTTAATTAAGAAGTTTACAGTTAGCTTATCATAGTTGTGTGGTCTTAAGCTGTATTGAACTTTTAGTTTTCATGCTATATAAATTCACAAATTTTTTAAATACTTCTGGGAAATGTTTATTGCTCCTACCATARTGTGATGGAGGCTTGGCTGTGGGTAGCTCCTTGGGTGACAATAATGAAAAGATATGCTGGGGTGCAGGTGGTGCATTACCTGTAGTACTCAAATCCAGCTGTGGGATTGTTGCTGACAAAGCTCTTAGAAGTGCTAAATCTGTAACAGGAGGAAAGGTAGAGAAGTGTCCGTGTATGTCTGTAGCTGTCATTTGTCCTTGGATTTAGTGGAGTGTTGTGCTTTTGTTCTTGGGGGAAGAGGGGTTGCTTTTCTTTAGGGCAGTAAGGAAAAAGTTGCACATGCCGGCAGGGCTTCCCTGCAGGAAGAATCCCTGTTACAATCAGTTACAGGAGCATCAGTCTGAATAATGTGAAAACAAATTAAACCTTACACAAGCTCACACCTGTCTTATTTTCTGGTTTCAGTCTGCTGGGATGGGTGTGATGCTTCTCCCCATGTGATTCAGCTGGGCTGGACTGGCCAGCTGAAAGTCCAGAAAGAATTTCATTAGCCTATTARTGGGAATGCTTAGCACCTGAGCTGAATTGACAGGACAGACTTTTTTTTTTTTTTTTTAAAGAAAAAAGCTTCATAGCTTGATAGAGGGACATGTCAGAAGCAGCTGAAAATGCTGCATATTCTATGTATCTTTTGACTTCTGTTAGAATAGCATGTCTATTCTAGACATAGAGGGGGAGGATTGGKAGTGGGGCAAAGCTAAGGTAATTGGGCAGCATTGCACAAGTTGCTTCTGTATCAATCTGCTTAGCTTAGAAGTGGCTCCTTGCACACAGATACAGCATTTACTTCGAAAGGACCTGGAGCATGTCCTCAGGTGAGCCACATGCCTGCTGGTATGCAGAAGTTCTCTCTGGTGACATCAAGTTCTTGGGGCTTCCAACTACCCTTCTCTGCAAAAAGCTCCTACACTTTGTCCCATCTGCCTCCTTTGCTCTCCGTTTTATTACTCTGCTGTAACTATGCAGAGCTAGCTCTCTGCAACTTATATAAATATTTACTTTTTGAACTTTTAACAGATGTCCGTATCTCACTAAAAAATCTATTGATGCCTTATTCATTATTTTCCGGAACCTTCATGGTCACAGACTGCACCTCACTACACAGACTAGTTAGAGTACAGTGTTGCAGTAGCTTCTGGAACTGCAATATGATCATGTGTGAAATATTCCCCTTTGCCCCTATTGCGCACGAAGCCCCAGTGTACTGAATGAGGCTGGCAATCCTCTTCTGATACTGTAATGGTTGAAATTCCATACTTGGTAGAGGACCTTTCTTAGGAGCTGGCCTCAGCTGGATCAAACGACAAAGATGATTCTACAACTGACTAATGTCCAAAGTCTCATCTTCGCTAACAGAAATATACTGAATACACACAGACTCTAGTCTACATACTTTTTCTTTGGAAATAAGTTAAGAAAATAGGCACATGACTTATGCTAGGCATCCCTCTCCATGACTGAAGATTTTTCCTGCTGTGAATCTCCCCTTCACACTGTCTGTTCAGCCTGGTCCTGATACGTTTGGAGAGAGAATCCTATTTCTGCTCCAAGTTCTCACCAGCCGTAAGGTTCAACTGTCAAGTGAATTAGGAAGTAGAAACATTTTCAAATCTGTACACTTACTCATCTAGCATAAAAGGCCTAGAATTCAACTATTCTGCATCTTAGAAGAGCAGCAAGACCTGCCTCTTGAGTGTTGTCTCTAGCTGGCAGCTGAGATATCTTGTATAAAGAACTGGCTCAGAGAAGGCTCTGTCTCCTGCCTCTCTTACATCCAAGGTATTTGGATGCTCAGCTACAGGGTATTGGTTCTGGTTGCAATCAATAAAATTTTCCAGACCGTCTCATACAAGGCCGCATCCTGCATGTGTGGTTGGAGAATAGGCCTTAAGGTAACCTGTGGRGAAGGGATAGGGGGAAAGCACCTGCTATGAGACTCACATCTGAACTCTGGTGGAATTTAGGTTTCAAGCAGCTTTGAATTATTAAAATTGCAGTGATTGTGCATGCACACACTGTAGGAAGACTTCAAAGTCCTTAGTGTTGCTCTGGGCTCTGACTGACTTAAATAAAAGTCTTCTAATGTACATAAAATTAGCAAGTTTGGTTTTCCTGAAATGRAATTTACTTTTTTAGGCTGTAGTTGACTCTGAGTTTGGATACAAATAACTGGTTAAATTTCTGGCTAAAATAGTGAAGTATGGATATATTTTAAAAATAGGCAATCTGCTAAGGTTTATTATTGCATCCTGTCTCCATCAGTGGCCTAAGTGTAGGGAGCATGTATGAATAATTTATTTCTGTATAGGTGCCTCAGATAACAGACTAGTATAAATACCGAAGCATAAGCAATATGTGTTCTTGATTAAAGCATCTATCTAGAGAACAACCGTATGCCCAGTAATTCAGCAACTGAAATTGGTATTGGGGGAAAAATTGTTGCAGTAGACCTTTTTACGATTCAATTACATTTGCGAGAAGTCCCTTCATTGGCACTGAATTTTTCCATCTGTCTGACTGGCAAAAAATGAAGCACTAAAGACATGTTTCCTGTCCCTTTCCTGTCCCCAGACAGGACGTTAAGCTTGTAATTGTGCCCACTGATATAGAAGGTAGTAACTACAGTACTGAGAGTTATTATATCAGCTTAATCACATTTCTGCAATTGAAGAATACTGTCATAGATGAGAACAAACAAAAACCTTGACTTAAATACTTCATCTGAGTTAACTGATTTGTCTGAGTGAACTGCATCTGCCTGTAGATTCTTATACTAGATATGTATAGAAACGATGGCTGTGGCTTTCTGAGTAAGTTTCAGTACTGGAATAACTAGTATGACCAACATCAGTTGTATATGATACCTCATCCTTTTCTCCATTGAGTCTGTTGCTTGGGAATTAACTTGAACTTTCTCTAGTATTTTTATGAGAACCTTTAAAGATATCTCTTTGAAATTCAATCATTTTTCTGGTTTGTGATAGGATTTGGTTCTTAGAGTTGTCTTGGGACTGGCCCACCTCCTACACATGCATTCCATCCTGATGGTTGAGAGTTTTGCTGCAACTTTCCTTGTTCGTCATTAGTTGATATTCCAAATACTCAAATCCAGGTCACTGAGTATCCTGCAGATAAGAATTAAAACCTGAAGCTCGAAGAAGCTGATGTAGATGTCATCGACTTGATATATATMTTAGATACTGTTATTGAGAAAATGCATTGACTTGTGTCATGTCTTGAGACAAATGGCACTTCTATGGCAAAAACCGTCTTGGGCTATGCTGCTTTGCGTTGTTGAGTTCATCCAATCAATGACAAAAGCTCCCAATAGACAATAATCTTCTGAATGCACTTCTTTATTCCTTTTGATGTATTCCCTTTATTTGTCTTAGATAGGGAAGAGCTGCTGCTCAGGAGAAAAATGGCTCTTTTTGGCGAGTACAAAGAAAATGACAGTTTTCACGTTTTCATTGGTGAAAATGTAAAACAACTGTTGAATGAGCTTATGGGAAGAAGGGAGTGAAAATAAGTATCTTGACCCTTTACTTTTTGCCCAATGGGACATAAATCCAAAGAAACTTATTTACCCCATTTTACAGTGTTAAAAAAGTATATAGTCTAGCATTTATAGAACAAATGGAAAATTTTGTAGAAACCTCTAATGCTTGTCTTCTCCTTATGAAGCAGAAATATACTTATTTTTAAGCTTCTTTACAGAAGAGTAAAGGGAGTTTTTACTTGTGATGAATTACTGTTACTGGCAACATTCTTATGTTAGATAGTCAGGCACTAATGAATCTGTAATAAAATCACCATTAATATAATCACCATTAATATTTTCAATTAACTTCCCAAGGTGCCCATCAGTGAGGTCTTGGTCATCCTTCATAACATAATATGAATTCATAACACTCTCCAGTCACTTTCCTATCTTCTGCACCAAGCAAATGGAACAGTGGACGAAAACTTGAAGTGCAGTATTTAGACATAAATTCAATATGTGCCTCTTCCAAAGAGGGGTGGGCTGTTCCCAATTTATAATATCAACTATATGCAATAATATTTTATGCACATATGACTTATTTTATAATTCAGCAATCATATCACTGTCTTGAAAAGGGATTTTCTATAACCGTGTACATTTGATGTCACTACATAGTGTTGCCTGTAGGTTTTCATTAATTCATTTCTGGATTGTAATGATCAAATTCCTTCTGATAGGAAGTGAAATTGAATGAAGCAAAACCTCATGCATCAGTGCTCCAAAATTACAAAACAGTTGCAGTCAGTGCTAGCAGCCTACAAACTAYAGAATTGTTTGTTACTGCCAGCACTTCGTATCATTTCAAATTTTCTCCACTGCTGAAACCCTCTATCCATTTGTTCTTTAACATTTTATTGGAGTAATGGTAAACAAAGGCTTACAAAAATGTTTAGTAATATACTTGTGCACTTTATAGTTGTTAAAGAGTAATTATAGTAGGAAGCTATTTGTGAGGGAGCAGGTATGCTGGGAAATAGCTGTTCTTTTACTTTTCAAGTCAAAATGATGCAGGAATGCTATCTYGTTCTGCTGCTGATGCTGAAAATGCAAGCTGTATGCTTTCTACTTTGTACATAAAGACTTGCTTTATTTGAGTTAATATTTGTTCTGGAGCTGGAGTGAAATAGTTAAGGAAATGCACTGTGTTCAACTGTAAAATTTTGTGTGCATTTWTTTAATTGCAGACCAGATAACACACTTTTATAGGTAAATCTCCCTTTTCTAGAGAATTCTCATGTTTGATACTCACTTAGAAGGAAGTAATTATCATCTGCTATCACTTTCTTCACTGGGATTGTGTCTCCCAGCAGCAAATTACTTGGCCTGTCTTACAGAAGCAGGGTGTTGTCAATTTATAGGTAGAAGTGGGTTAGGAGGGAAAAAAAAATATATATATATATATATACACACATATATACACACATATATATAGTTAAATACAGGTTTAATCAGACATTTTCTTTGCTAGAAATAAATAAATTAGGTTATCTGGCCATTTGATTCTTGACAAATAGTTTAGGATTAAATCTTTTGCTTTTGTCAGTGATCATAACTCTTAGTTTCTGCATCCACTGAGTGAACTATCACCAGACAAAACTCCTCTGTTCAATTGCTATTTGGGCACACTGACCCCTAGAGTTTCAGCATACTCTCTCCAGCGTAGCCTGGAGAGAACTGTTCCTCAGCCCGATGTTCAGGCAAGCTAGCCACGTATTGTGCTTCTGATATCACGATCAGAAGAAAGCATGTTAATACAAGACTACCTGCGGTGTGACCCTCAAAGAATGTCCTTCCTGGCCACAAAAGGAATGCCTCACTCGGTGTGAATGTAGATGCTTAGGATGGTTCTTGAAGGTTTGAAGTCCTGCTGGTTTGGAGTCTGTTTGTGAAGATATGCCAGTGGAAACAGAGCTGTTCTACTCTCAACATCAAAGGCGATGTGTTTTGAACTGTGGTTCTTCATGGGTTATTAGAACTGCTGCTTCAAAAGATTTGTTCTTAGTTTTATGGTCTTGCTTATCTTCTGGCGGACTTTGAAGAAAATTGAATGTTGTATCTTATTCAAAAGATTGCCTTCTGCTAATTCTGGAGAAGACTGCAGTCTGTCTCCAGTTGTCTTCCTGTTTGCTTTGAGCAAATCTTCTGGRGCTAATGTGCAATTTTCAATTCATTAAGCATGGGGAAGTATCAGGTGACATTAGATTCACTGTAGCTGAGCTAGGTGGAAAGATGGATTCACCTAACTGCTTGTTTCTGCTGGTTTGTAGGCTGTTAAATGCCAGGCACTGAATCCTAGCTGTAGATCTTGTAGCAGAGAGTCTTTAAATCTGTGATAGGTRCCTTATCCAGTTTACAAGGACCACTGGATGCCTGTAGACAGTGTGTGTGGATCGCACTGAAAGCGGTCAGTCTGGCTTGCCAGCTGAAGGGTAGCCCTGTTTCTGAAATTCTGTCTGCCTGCTGCTGACTCTGTCAGAACAAACCATCAGTATGAAACAAAGGATTCTTCTAACATTTTGGAAAAAACATTTTTTTAAGAGCTCAAATGAAATTCTTTTATTTTGAGAAATCAACTAGAATTGATTTTTCTCACTAAAGGGATTAAAAATAGGTATTTTTTTTCAACATAGTCCCTTCTGAGATAGCCAGGTCTTGTACACAACTCTGTTCCATGTACTGATTTTTTTTAACTATAGACTGGATTCCAAGCAGCTGTGTAAATTTTATTTTTTTCATGGTGCACTGAAGGGATATGATATTTGAATATTTCATCTTCAACCGAGTAACTCGACTAAATGACTAGTGTGCACAAAAAAACCCCACTGAATAATGGACTCTTAAGGAGAACTATTGAAACTATTCTGAAACATAGTACTGTGTTAATATGCTGATACAAAAAAGTGCTGAGCAACTATGCTTTTCAGCTACCTTTTTTTCCCTCAAAGCTTCAACTTTTACTCTTCTGATGATCATAATGTGATGACTTCAGTCCACTCTGAGAATGCTGTGGGGTTCTTTGGGTGGTTTGTTTTAATAAATGTGGCTTTAGGATTTCTGACTTAATAAAAAGTAGTTAAGTTTTAAAAGAATTGGGAAGAAGGGAGAGAGTAATAACAGATTTAGTGTCATTTCTAATGTGAGTGTGACTGGTTTGAACATCCTTCTAATGCTGATAAGCATACTCAGATCCACAAGTTGTTCATCAGGCAATTTGGCATTTTATATTTTAGAACAAAAATAACAATGTAGCTGCATTTCCAAATAAAATAGAATGATTTTCAGACTCAAATTCTGTACATTTAGGACATCAAGGGAGTTCAAATCAACTTTGCAACTGTGGACTGGCAAATTTCTTTTAACAGATGTGTATATATAGATGGTTGTAACAGTAGGGCTTTAAGTGTACTCTTTCCTCCTTCTGTAACAAATGCAAATGAAGAATGTAATTTTGGAAGACCAGGTATAGGCATGCTTATTCTATATAAATTCTGACCAAAACTTGTGGCATTCTGGTATCTGTAGGCTAGAGATCTTGTAGCAGCTTCAGATGTTTGACACTCTAGTAGATGCTTGTGTGCTAAATGCAAAAGCTGAGCAATTGAAACAACTGTGCCTCTTCATGCAACTTAGTATTCTACCCATTTGATGGAACGCACAATAGATTTCTTTAATTTTCAATATGACACATACATTTTCATGTGAAGTTATCAAATTTGTGGTAACAAACTGGGCGTGTATGTGCTTTGCTGGACAGCACTGGTTCTCCCATCTTGAGGAAGATGGGAAGGATCCGTAGTATGAAGTGTTTCCTAGAAGGATGCTCTCACTTTTTCATAATCTATACAAGCTTCTCACCAACAAATCACTTGGATTACAAGGGTCATATTCTACCTGAGCTACCACCGCATATGCAGAAGAGCTGCATTTACAGAATTCCTATATCCCTACAAAAGGAAGTCCTGCTTCTGTTGCTCTACAAACTACTATCATTTAAAATGCCTGTGTGAGATGATGGGAAGTTTCCTCCAACTAGGCTCCTCTGAGTTGCATTTTCAGTGGATGTGCGTCAGATGAGAAAGTCTACAGTATGACTAGGCTGTGTTGTGCAACCTGATCCGTGTCCACAAAATTAACACCCAAGTCCCAGAAGCTACAATGGGACTACTACTAGATTGTTCTAACATAAATGGATGACAAGCTAAGCTTGAAAATTATCTGAAAGGCTGGATTCTTGACACACAAAGCCTCATTGGCACAGACAGATATTAACATAATATTTACTACTAAAAGTTGTGCATGGTCTTTCTACAGGCATCAAGTGGCTTCAGGATGTAGGTCAGGAGCTTAGTCACTGACATGTTATCAATTTGATAAATGTACTTAGCTTCTAAGTGAAACTTATTATGGAATCTGTCACTTCTGAAATCATTTGTTCATATTGGTTAAACAGCAATAGTTTTCATAACTCTATTAAGGTAACAAAGTTTGTTTACTGTATTGAGCAGGCTACAAGTCTGACAGTTTCTAAGATCAGAGTTTCTAGAGGCCATGTTTCTAAAGTTGGTCACTTACCACTGTCACTTTCTCTGGTTCCCAAATCCGAGTGAAATGTACCATTCAAAATAGTTTTCAAAATGGTTACTGAAAACAACATAAGCATATAAAACTGTCTCAATTTTGTGATGAGCTACGTATCAAAGTTGTGTTTCTTCCCTGGTGTCTTGTCCCACCGCATTGCAGAAGCTGTCCTTTCGGCTGGGTGCAGTATTTGGAACGTAAGCCAATGGATCAGGTCGGATCAAGTATCTGTTTTTTTTAAAAAAACAAATTAAAAATTAACTCTTAAGAAGACTTGGCATGAGCAAAGACAAAGTAATTTTCTACTGTTCCTGCTGTAGAAAAGATTTGAGGAAGAACTTAAGCCTTATTTTTGAAGATGCTTAGTCTAGTTCCTATTGAGTAACTTGGGTATAAACAGCTTTTTTTATTATTATTATTTGACATGAGTGGTGTATGTTTTATCCATCTAAACATCATCTGCATATACTGGCCACATCCAAATCTTAATCTTTGGCTCCTGATACTGTTCCTACCTGACTGAGAGCAACTTTGATCTTTTAGGTATGTCAGCTCCATTCCTGGACATTGACTGCAGTTGTTGAACTCACAGTTTTGCCGGTAACTGTATTCTCTTATATATCCCCTCTCTTCATTATGCCTTGAAGAGCAGACAAGTGCTCCACAGACTTATTTCAAGAAGGATTTTTGTAAAGAAACCAGGGATACTTCTTGACACTATGCTCAATAAATAAAAAACCACAATGTTGGTAAGCTTAGTGTGGGCTGACTGTGTGGAGATGGACCCTTACTTTGAGAAAGAACTCCATATTATTAAGGAAAATGCCTCATGAGTTAAATTTAAAGTTCCTCAGTGAGTATTTCAGATCACTTTCCTTAGGATAAGGACGGAAGAGCTTCCCATTAATTTGTAAGTGTAAACTCTACTGTCTTGTCAGCTGTCTCCATTGACAAACTAAATCTAAAAAGTTCTTGGCACTGACTCAGTAGCTGTTTTGTACTACTGTGGACTAATACATTTCAATCTTCTGAACTGTCAGCCAGTGCCTTCCAAAGCTACTATGTTCATAAAAAGAAGACAAGTGACTAGATTCGATCCTAGTATTTTAAATTTGGCCAAAGATGTGCAGTAACATTGAAGGCAGTGAAAACTTTATTTTCAAATCCTGTTTTTGATCAGTTTTTGCAAAGAAAGAAATGCAAGAAAACAAAATGCGAAAGAATCTTCTCTCTCTCATCCTGGAAAAWGTTGGTGCCACACATGTTTCTGTCCTCCTCAGCCAAATGAAACTCCTAGCATTGATAATGCACATACAGAATGTAATCTGCATACTTTCTGGTTCTACAGTGAATGAGAAATTTTTCTGATTATCTGTAGGCTATGATAGAGAAACTAGAAGTCCATGTAGTGCTTGCGAAGTTTTGAAGTATTTTTTCAGTAGCTCTGGAGAAGCAGCCATTTAAAAAAAAAGGCTATGAACTTCTGCCGTTTGGTATCCAAAGGTATCCAGACTGATAATCAGAATATTTAGAAGAATCCTCAAAAAAAGTGAATTGGGAAATATTGATTAACTGAAACTAACGTGGTCTAAAAGTGTGTGAGCAACTGTTGCCATACGTCCTACAGGGCTGCCTTATTTCACCAGCTCGCCTCGTAACAGTGCAGCAGGCTGTTAGTGGCTCCTCAAAGCACGGGCCTCCAASTCCATGGGCTTTTCTTTTCGGTACCCACCATAAAGTCAATTCTCATCTCCACGACCATGATTTAGAAAGACTGCCTACCTGTATTACCTTGWTATTATTTCTGTTTTCTCTCTATAGGGCTTGTTGCTACAATCAAATAGCCTCACCTTTTTGTATAAACAACAAAAAAAGGCAGTTGTCTAAATCATGCTCTCATGCCATCTGTTTGCTTAATGACAAAGATTTAGTACTCTTGCTTTATAACCTTTGACATCTAAGTTTATTCCGATTTCCCTAGCACTACTTAAATGAAACTGGTAAACTTCTGTTTGTGGGCCAGAAGCAATGAAACTGAGGAGTCATGGAAAAGTCTGCTCTCTCCTGTAAAAATACTATCATCAAATTACAGAATCAGGAAGGTTGGAAGGGACCTCTGGAGATCATCTAGTCCAACCTCCCTGCTCAGCAGGGTCACCTAGGGCAYGTTAGACAGGGTTGCATCCAGGCGGACCTTGGATATCTCCAGAGAAGGAGACTCCACAACCTCTCTGGGCAACCGGGTCCAGTGCTCCATCCATCTCACAGGGAAGAAATTCCCCCTCACGGTCAGGCAGAACTGCCTGTGGTTCAGTTTCTGCCCACTGCCTCTTGTCCTGTCACATGGGACAACTGAAAAGAGTCTGTCCCCGTCCCCCTTACATTGGTAAGATCCCCCCTCAGCCTTCTCTTCCCCAGGCTGAAGAGGCCCAGCTCTCRCAGCCGTTCCTCAGAGGGCAGGAGCTCTGGCCCTCTCATCATCCTTGTAACCCTGCAATGGACTCTCTCCAGGAGCTCCGTGTCTCTCTTGTACTGGGGAGCCCAGACCTGGACGCAGTCCTCGAGATGAGGCCTCCCCAGGGCTGCGTAGAGGGGCAGGATCACCTCCCTCGACCTGCTGGCCACACTCTTCCTAATGCAGCCCAGGAGACCATTGGCCTTCCTGGCCACAAGGGCACACTGCTGGCTCATGGTSAACTTGTCATCCACCAGCACTCCCAGGTCCTTCTCTGCAGAGCTGCTCTCCAGCAGGTCAGCCCCCAGCCTGTACTCCAAATTAAGAATATTCTAAATGCATGAAAAATCTTATTTTTTTTCCATGATTAATATTATTATCCTTTCTAGTGTAGAGAGGCAGGATAGTGAAATCGCTCGCTGTGCTAGCAAGTGGGTAAGATGGGGAGTACCAGTGCAATGGCTTGATTTAGCTGAATATGAGAACAGATGACTCAAATATGGACTGTCATTCCTGGTTCACATTTATAGCTCATTTAATACTGAGTTAGATTCAGGCATAGCTGAATATATACGGCTGTTATATAGTCTGCATGTATCTTTACTCACTTAAGGCATTGGAGCAAGTTTAAGGAAACAAATTTGAAGGCCTAAGAAACTAAATTTCAATTCTTTTATATTTTGTTTTGGAGAAATAGTTTCTTAGACTCTGGGCAAAAATTCAGATTTTTTTTTTATTTTTTCTTACTTTAGACTAAGCTAAACCAAGGATTTGGTTTAGTAATTTTTAGTCTTTTTTTTACTTTTAAAATTCAGAAAAAAATTACTTTTTTTACTTCTAGAATTTAGAAAAAAGGAATTTAGGCTCTGAATCACAAGTAACTCTGTAATAGGTAATCCATAGAAGTGCACAGTATTACCTTAGTCATAAGCCTTAATGAAACTGTCAGAAGTCTGTCTATTTTGGTCAACAGCTGCTAGAGCTCTGAAGGTTTATAACTGTATTTCTTACTGCTGCCAAATCTCTGTGATMATCTTTGTCCCCGTCCCTATCAATGACTATGACACTTCTTTATATTGTGCTAGTTCAGATCTGTATGTTGTTTAATATAACTGCAATAAACTAGAAGTATAATATCATACTGAATGCTAAGGACTTGTAAAAGGTGTATAGGTTTGAGAAATCAGAGAATGAAAGTTAAATTTATAGCACTTAAAGTACATGTTTATTTTATTTCTTTTTTTAATCATCGATATGCACAGAAGTGTGATTCAGATGGGGTTAGGTCATGCTGACCTAAAAATGCACTCTTCTGACAAGTTAGATGAATGACTGGAAGAAATCTGGAAAATATACTGTGAGGTGGGAGGAGGTATAGGCATAGTCTGGCAAATGTGCCTGCTTATCAGCAGGAAGGATAAAAAAACAAAAAGCCTTTTACTTGCTCAGGGCTTTTGTGGTTAAGGGAAAAGCTCTGTGGAAAGCGAACAATCTTTTCTTTGCCTTTCCACTAATAATTCTCCACTGCATGAGGGTGAACTGGCTGCCTAGTTGAGAGAACTATGATCAAGCAAAGTAATTATCTGGATAACTGAAGTATTAACTATTATCCAGATACCAATACCACCTTTTCTGTGCCAGTTTAAAAAATAAAGAAGTCTCAGCCTGAACGCACCAGCTGTGAAGTCAAGTCTCCTTAAGCATTAAGGAGTGAATACACATCAAGCTCAGGTAATAGTATGCACATTTACAGGTTATTTCTTAGTACACATCATACTAGGGAGTTCCATAGCAACGAAAATATTATTTCAAGGCATTTCAGCAGGTTTTATGACAACTTCCTTTATATTTGATATAGTTATTATTTTGCTATGCTTTTCAAATACCACAGTGCTACACAGCACTGCTTTCCCTCCTTCCCCCCACTCCTCCCCCTACTGTTACACTACTCAGGTCAAACAGTTTTCCTCCTTGTGAATAGGAAACCTGACAGGTCAGCACTAGTGTGGAGGTGCAGCCCTTGGTATAAATGGGCTGTGTGGTTTCCTTCCTGTGGAGCAGGTAGGGTATGGTAATACAGCAATGCAGAGGCAGGAGATAGAAATGGTATTTATAGGTTTAACCCTGTATCACGAGGGTCGAGCTGTCAGGGCCTGAACATTGCAGTAACATCAGACTTCAGTATGTGAGAATGCCTGATAATCATCTGAAAGGCTTGACTAGTTCAGACTTTGTGTTCACCTATTTCTTTTTCATACATTCTGCGAAATTCCTTGTAAGTAAGGGAAAAGAAACCTTTTCTGTGTTAAGGTCTTGCTACTCATGTTTGAATTATCTTAGGCTATTAATTGCATGTAGGTCTCCCACCATCTTTGCTGAGAAGACTGCTCTTTACTTTAAAGGTCTTTGAATCCATAAAGGACAATCTTACCTAAAAACATGAATCTGAAGGGTTGATCTTAAGACTAGCTGGCTAAATTAAAAGCAAGAATATTAATTCTGTGAAGCTATCCAGCAGACTTGTTTATACTTTCTTTAATACATAAAGAGAAGGAATCACCAGAGAATATGGAAGACAAAGGATTATCAGAAAGMAGTTGTGCGTGTGTGTGTATACATATAGTCTATGTATATACACACACATTATGTGTGTATACACATGTAAACAATATATAAAACAAATTTCTGTTTACATAAAACCTCCATCTTAATTTTTATTGTTTTGCAGGTGCGRTTTTCTTCTAGCGGGAAGGTATTAAAGTAAAATTGAGGCAAAAGTGCAAACTTTGCAGGTTTTTTTTATGCTTTAACTTACACTATGTCATTAAGTTCCAGTCTTGTATCTGGAGAGGGATTGATCAGGATGTAAGAGAGGGTGTTCTGATGATCATTCATTTCATCTAAAGGACAAAAAAAAGATACCAGATTAATTATCTTGTTTACAAAGAAATTGTCAAGAGTATTATTTATGGCAAACTAATTCGATAAAAGATCATCCTTGGTTCATAGAGCTGTCAAAGATAGTGTCAGATGTCAGTCAAAGTGATCTGATAAGTTTCATGTATTTCTTTCAAATATACTTGCATTGGAACAGTCTAACATAGCATCTTTTGAATTACCAGCTCTTAAAATATCGAGCAGGATTATCACAACAAAACTTAGATTTGTCTCACTTTATCATAGGCAATGGTCCTATGTTTACCTTGAAGATGCTTTCATTTTATTTAGTAATCAACACTAACATAGCTAAAGAAAGTTTAATATCTGAAATACGTTCCCCTTGCCACTCCTTAGGTGCATCTCTGATTGCCAAAGCTGTATTTCTAGATTTATGTAGTAACCATCATAAATTACAGAAGTACAAAACCGTTCAGTGATTGTGTCTTCTGGAACAAAGACACTGTCACTGTTATCAGGGAAAAGCGATGCTGGCATTAATGCCTATATTTTAAAACACAGTTAGCTTCCCAGAGTCTCTACAGAGGACAGCCAAAGATGCTCATAGAATATACTATGTGGTGGTGATGRGGAAGCATAAACATAGCTAGGATTTGAGCCTGTGGTTCTAAGTAATAGTTAGTGTGCAAAATTGTTAAGAAGTCCCAGAAGCCCTCTAGCAGTCACATTGTTTGTTTCATCGACCACTCTAGTAAAGTTAATTTCAGACACTAAGCCATAGGGGATGCCTATGTTGAAATATATAAGAGAATGCAGAGCTTTGATATCAGCATGATAAAAATATTTTGAATTGAGATGTTAAGCATTCATACAAGAATATATTAGAAACATGTTATGATGAAATGAAGCAAATAACTATCTGGGAGTGTGAAAGGATTCAATATTCTTTAGTTGTACAATGCAAGCTTAAACTTAAGAGTAGTGATGGCATGTATCGAAAGCAGTCCTTTAGTGCCAGTCCATTGGTAGTAAGAAATGTAATCTCAATGCCACATTCAAAGCTGTATTACATCTGTATTGATGTTATAGCACAAAGTAGAAGTATGGCCTTTAAGCTCCGCATGAAAAGAAAACTGCTTTTGCAAAATGAATAGACACTCCGAGCAGCTTTGTTACTGTGATCGGAGGAAGCTGAACAAACTATCATCACTGAGGAAGAAATGTGTTGTCAACGACCAGGAACAGTTCCACTGAATCAGGAGGCAGAGACAGTTCTCTGGGAATCCTGTTTTTAAGTCACTGAACACTAATAAAGTTTCTAGAATGGTTGAGACCAGTGGAATGCACTTTAAGGCAGGCGCAGGAGGAGAATTTSGCAGCTATACAGGCACTGCTTAGGAACAATGCAGTACTCCCTTAGGCAGTACAGCAGGTTTCCATCTGCAAGAGCAGCACAGAGCAGACTGTGCTGAATTCAGAACCCAGTTATCATCCTTATGTTTGTCCRAGTTGGAACAAAAAAATGGATAATGACTGAGGATTATAGGATTAATTCAGTCTGGAAGGGACCTCAGGGAGGGGGGTTCATCTCCTGCTCGAAGCAGGATCATGTGTGTTTGCTTTCTAAAACCTCAGTACAGGTTCCTATTGCTTCATGTTGCTCTTCACGCCAGAATCAGTGGCGGCAGATAAGTTCTATGGAACAAATACTTCTGCAGGTGAAGAACATATTATCCTTATTTCGCAGCAATTTATCTGTGCGATCAGTATAAACGTTCTTCAACTACACTTTTCATCTCTCTTTGTAAGAGCATGCTGTGCTTCAGCAGATAGTCCTATGGGTTTGAAGGAATAGGGAGACTAAAGTTTCTACCTCACACTTAACGTGCAGCAGAACTTGTAAGGAGACGCTCGTTGTGAAGGTGAGTTAGAGAAGGATGCTGCTGGTGACAGAGGGAGAAGGAGCCGTGACAGTGTGACAGTCCAAGACAGAAGCTGTGTGTGTAGAACTGTGATGTTTTGGGGATGTTTCTGGCATGTGCCAGAGCTTCAGTTCTTCAATTCTGGTTTTCTTGCCTTATCCTTGCCTCAAGAATAATGAAATAAGGAATTAATAAGATATAATAGTTCATGAAATGTATTTTCTTTTTGACTGTTCTAAAAACTTTGTTTTGCATTTTTTACACTCACAGCAATTTTTAATGCAACACAATTTCATTTTAAGGTCTATCATGTATCTTTGGTTGGTATTTGGGAAGTAGGGATTTTCATCTTCTGTTAGAATTAAGTCTAAGTGATAGCCAATGCTAAACACAGTTGCATGGCATTTCCGTCTGCTTTACAAATCTATCAATGTGTTTTTCCACTTTCCATGTGTATCAAGTGATGTTACCTTTTTCCTTTTATGACTCATGCCAATTGGTTAAAAGCGGAAAACTATATAAACATAAATTGATATTTCTTGTTATTTTTAACCATTCTCCTAATGATACATTGCAAATGAAGTAGATCTTGCCATTGGTGTGTTGGAGGGGTTAAGGTTTTGTCTAGTAGTGTCTTACTATACTGATGTAGCTGATATTTTAGTATATTTGTTTAGTTTTCTTTTTGGTACATTCCCTGGAGTGTTGCAAGGAGATGATCTTAATTTGGTCAGCCTTTTAAAAAAAAAATAAAATAAAAAAAAAAATAAAAAAATAAAAATAAGTGAGAGGAGGCATTTCTTCTTTGCTAACTTCTCTTCAGCATCTTAGGGGAAAATCATTTGAAACAAAACAATTCTAACTTAATTTTTTATGTAATTGAAGCATTCTTGATATTCTCTCTGTAGGCTGAGAATTACTATATTGGGTGTTTTCTAGTATGTGTGGTTTTTATACATTCTTGTATCATGTATTTTTGCACCAGTGTAAGTACATCTGCCTAGAAAACAATCAGGTAAACTCATACAGACTCTTAGTATGGATGTAATTAATACAGCTTAAGTAGTGTTTCAGATTACAGCCTATTGTTTTAAGGTTAACCTGATGCAAAGTATTGTAACAAGTACAAGCACACGTACCACTACACTGGCCTAATTATGCCTCTACTAGAGGTTTGTACTGCCAACAACATATTGTGTCTGGTTTGAATTAAACGATTTTGGCATTAACTGAACTTAAATTGGAGATCTTGGGAGTTGTTAGGCTCAACATGAAGAGTGCTGAAGACCAGGAGATTGACTTTAGACATCATGCCAGTATGTGCAAGTACATAAGGGGATGTGGTTCTTTCCCTAATTGTTTTTTCATTGCTCCTGGCACTTGCCAAGAGAATACTAAGGAGCGTCTGCAGCTCCTGCAGGGAACTGGCCTGGTGCCTGCTGTTTTGAAAGAACAGGRAGATTAAAAAGCTTCTACTATGTGCTTAAAAGGTAGTGGAATGAGTGAGGATTGAGCTAGCTCTAAAGGTGAGTGAAAAGCTGATGTGATTTCTCACTGAGTGTGAGGGGGGCAGAAGGATAGCCGTGGGAATGTGACGGCCCAGGTCTGCGACTGGCTGTGTAAAACCAATCCGTGTGCAGACTGCAGGTGTTGCTGTGTTGATCAAAATAGCAGCTTTCTCTACAATGAGACATATCTGTAAAAACAGGGAAGGGATAATGAAAATTTCTAAATGAGATACATTGCAGGTAAATATCATTGGGTGAAGCAAGCCTATCAAGCTTTGGCTGTTCTGTGGGTGTTGTAGAAGTGAATTGAATTTGAAAAATGAAATTTACTGTTGGATCTTAACTGGGATTTTAAGAGAAAAGCAGGGATCCACTGAAGTTTTCTTGTGACTTATTAATATGAAGCAAGTTTACAGTACTTTCCTGTGGCTGATCAAATGTTTTGGGGATCTATATGGCTTTTGGAAAACATTTAGCTGTGATTCTTCCTGCAGAGAGCCATATAGTGGGGTTAGTAAGTGGGAATAGTAATTATCCAGTTAGGGTGCAGGAAAAAGATTGTTATATAATGCCAATCTACTCTGAAAACAGGTTACACGTTTATTTCCATATTTCTCTTATTCAGTAGAGTTCTGCCTAGTTACTTGATTGAGCCCTGTGGAGGCTAATGAATCTAAAGTGAAAATTAGGTGGAACTGTGTTCTGGCATGCACAGTCAGTGACAACAACTTTAATTGCATTTTGATTTGACTAAGCTAGACAGAACTGGGATAACTCCCAGGCCACACAACAATAAAGCTGTGGAATAAACCTCCACAGATGCTAAGAGCTGTCACAGAACTTGCATCTTTGTCTCTTCCTTTTGCTTCATAAAGGCATTTCAGTGTTATATACCCATCAAATAGATATAAATAAAAATAAAAAATTATGGTTTATTTGCTAAAATAATTTATGCACCTCTTCTGAAAGGATGAAAGAGCAGAAAACAACCCAGAGTAGTGTTTAGTTTAGTGTTTCTTAATGCATAACTTGAAAATGTTTGCATGCTACTGTGAGGATGGTGGAGTATCAACCCAAGAAATATGTAAATATGAATTCAAATTATTTAAGTGGAAGTTTTCCTTATGAGATGTTATCCAAATGTAAACCATCTTTTAGCTCACAGAAGCCTGTTATTTGTAAAAATCTTGTACTAGTAAATTGGGGTTGTCTAATAGCAAGTTACTTTTGTATTTGCCTTCTTCAGTAAACCAGTATTGCAAGACTGTCCTTTGGTTATGAATCCAAAATGGATGAAGCAGGCTTCATTCAGCTGGTGTCTGCCAAGTCTAGCTGAACAGGTTTGTTTTGTTTTGTTTTAATTCCTCTAGGAGTAACTAAGCCTGGTGCAGACTTTGCAACTATGTTAAGAAAATCCAGGTAACGGGTAAAATAGAAACTCCTTTTGGAAAAAGGATGCAGAATTTCAGGCTATGGCAATTTTTTTTCCATTCCTTGATTCACTTATCAAATAATTCTAGAGAAATAACTATTCTCTCTAAAACTTCACATTAAGGATGGCTAAGAAAAGATGGATATTGCCACCAGTTCTCCGAAAGTATGACTTATGACTAAACAACAGACATGATAGGTTAACTCATGGCTTTTTGTGCTTTCTAGACTTAACTCTTTTGATCCAGTTGCCAAGCAGCTATGTTTGCATATATTAATAAAGATGTCACAGAACTCTATCAATAGCTTTAAAAAGACAGCATTGGCTTTGTTGGAAAAGGAGTTGTTGGACACAAACAGCACATACAGACCTAGTGAAACACTCTTCAATGACTAATGTGACACCTTTTTACTTCTTTAAAAAAAAAAGGAGGAAAAAAAAATCCTCACGTATGAGTGAACTTCACAACAGTTCTCTCCATTTATATTTCAGTGTGTGTTCAGTTGTTCATTGACGGGGAATGTTTATATATTCAGGTTATACATATCATATATGCAAAATATAACTGACTGACATGCAGTCTTCTGAGTTTTTCATCTGAAAACAGAAATTGACCATAATAGAATTGATTTTTTTTAGAAAAAAAAAAAATCCATCAGGTTTTCCTCAGTAAAAAACATAACATTACCATAAACTTAGTATCATTTATGGCAGCCTTAGTTTGTAGAAGATTAAAAATAAGTATGTCTGGTATAATACCAATATTTATTAATAAAAGTATTATAGTAATTATACCGTATCCTGCTGGAGAAAGGCCCAGATGCTTCATTCTGTTTTTCACAAGTTCGGCAAGTTCCTGTCTTTCTGACCTCCTGTAAAGGTTCATCCGCTGCTGGCTTATCTTCTCCGCTGTTTTACCAGAGTGTCTTGGGACTTTCCTGCTCAGCCGTCGGGCCCACTGCATGCTTTTTCGTCGTAACAAGGGATGATCTGACTGATCACTGGATGTTGAGTTACGATGATTACTACGATAATTAACTTGTTCTTTAGTGTCTTCCCATTCTTCCACACTGATAGAGATTTGAGACTTGAAAGAAAAATGATAGGAGGGTCAGGGCTTTAAGAAATGGAAACAGAAAAAGACATTGTCTCCTCTTGTCAATATGGCATTTGAACATGTGTTTTGGTTGTGGTGGAGCTGAGGGAATTTAACTGTTGATGCTTAGCAAGCATCGCTAAATTGGGCATCCTGTACTAGAAACTTTGACCTGTTATGTAAAATACTCACTTATAATGTAAATATATTTCTCAGTTGCCAAATCAGTTRCACATTATTTAACGCTTGATCTTCTTGATTCTGAAAATAAGGATTCTAGCTGCATTGTACTGCATTTCCTAAATCTAGGGATCTGTTCTGGATCAAATGTCTGCATTCTTCCAAGTCTTTGCATATTTTGAGAAATCCAAGTTATGTAACTGCTTTTTAGAAATATATTGTGGATTCATTAAGTAACAGTTCAACTTTGCAAAATTGAGTGCCCTGTTTAAGACCACAGGTGAAATGTGACTCAGCTATTTCTCAAATTCCCATGTGTTTCTGACTTCCCAGCTCTTGATTTATGGAACACCTGTGTGGTTCCAGGATGTTCCTACAGAGCATTGATTAGTCCTTGATGTGGTAGAGGAGCCAACGAGGCAAGGGGTGCTGCTGGACCTTATACTAATGAACAAAGAAGGACTGGTTCATTGGAGATGTGAAGGATAGGGGCAGCCTTGGCTGCAGTGATCATGAGTTCAGGATCCTGCAGGAAGGAAGCAGGGCAGTAAGCACTATCGCAACCCTGGACTTCAGGAGAGCGGACTTCGGGCTCTTCAGGAACCTACTTAGAGGAATCCTGTGGGTTAGGGCTCTAGAAGGAAGGGGGAGTCCAAGAGAGCT
This sequence comes from Rhea americana, assembly GCF_003343005.1. Lineage (NCBI taxonomy): Eukaryota > Metazoa > Chordata > Aves > Rheiformes > Rheidae > Rhea > Rhea americana. Next base: position 1,481,425 of record NW_028186127.1, read on the forward strand.
GATTAATATTCAAGCATCACTTTCTCCAAGCTCAGGAGCTGTGCGTCCCTATGAGTAAGAGGCCCAGCAAAGAGGGTGGGAGACCTACATGGATAAGCAAGGAGCTCCTGGCAAAACTTGGACAGAAGAAGAAAGTACATAGAATGTAGAAGAGGGGACAGGCCACTTGGGAGGAATATAGGGACACTGTCAGAGTATGCAGGGATGTGATGAGGAAGGCTGAGGCCCATTTGGAATTAAACCTGGCAAGGAATGTCAAGGACAACAAGAAGGACTTCTTCAAATACGTCAGTAGCAAAAGGAAGATTAGGGAAACTGTGGGCCTATTGCTGAATGGGGGTGAGTGCCCTGGTGACAAAGGATACAGAGAAGGCAGAGTTACTGAATGCCTCCTTTGCTTTAGTCTTCACTGCTAAGGCCAGCCTTCAGGAATTCCACACCCTGGAGATGAGAGCAAAAGTCTGGAGAAAGGAAGACTTTCTCTTGGTTGAAGAGGATCAGGTTAGAAACCGTTGAGGCAAACTTGACACCCACAAATCCATGGGCCCTAATGGGATGCACCCATGAGTACTGAGGGCGCTGGTGGGATGTCTTTGCTAGGCCACTCCATCATTTTTGAAAGGTCATGGAGAACTGGAGAGGTGTCTGAGGACTGGAAGAAAGCCAGTGTCACTCCAGTCTTCAAAAAGGGCAAGAAAGAGGACCCAGGAAACTACAGGCCAGTCACCTCCATCGCTTCCATCCCTGGAAAGGTGATGGAACAGCTCATTCTGGATGTCATCTCCAGGCCTATGGAGGACAAGAGGGTGATCAGGAGTAGCCAGCATGGATTCACCATGGGAAATCCTGCTAATCAATGTGATTGCCTTCTATGACAGAATGACTGGCTGGATAGAGGAGGGGAGAGCAGTGGACGTTGYGTACCTTGACTTCAGCGAGGCTTTTGACACTGTCTCCCATAACATCCTCCTAGAGAAGCTCAGGAAGCGTGGGTTAGATGAGTGGACAGTGAGGTGGATTAAGAACTGGCTGATTATCATCAGTGGCACAGTCTAGTTGGAGGCCTGTAGTTAGCAGTGTCCCTCAGGGCTCAATACAGGGTCCACGCTTGTTCAGCTTACTTATTCATCAATGACCTGGATGAGGGTCATTGCACCTTCAGCAAGTTTGCTGATGATCCCAAGCTGGGAGGAGTGGCTGACACACCTGAGGACTGTGCTGCCATTCAGAGAGACCTGAACAGCCTGGAGAGTTGGGCGGAGAGGAACCTCATGAGGTTCAACAAGGACAAGTGCAGAGCCCTGCACATGGGGAAAACTAACCCTAGGCACCAGTACAAACTGGGGGCTGACCTTCTGGAGAGCGCCTCTGCAGAGAAGGACCTGGGAGTGCTGGTGGATGACAAATTGACCAYGAGCCAGCAATGTGCCCTTGTGGCCAGGAAGGCCAATGGTCTCCTGGGCTGCATTAGGAAGAGTGTGGCCAGCAGGTGGAGGGAGATGATCCTGCCCCTCTACTCAGCCCTGGGGAGGCCTCATCTCGAGGACTGCGTCCAGGTCTGGGCTCCTCAGTATGAGACATGGAGCTACTGGAGAGAGTCCAGCGTAGGGCTACGAAGGTGATTAAGGGACTGGAGCCCTCTGAGGAACGGCTGTGAGAGCTGGGCCTCTTCAGCCTGGGGAAGAGAAGACTGAGGGGGGATCTTATCAATGTTGAAAAATACCTGTGTCAAGAGGATGGGACCAGTCTCTTTTCAGTTGTCCCATGTGACAGGACAAGAGGCAACAGGCACAAACTGAAACACAGGAAATTCCAGCTGAATATGAGGAAGAGCTTCTTTACCATGAGAGTGACAGAGCACTGGAACAGGTTGCCCAGAGAGGTTGTGAAGTCTCCTTCTTTGGAATATATTCAAAACCTGTCTGGACATGAACTTGTGCAATGTGCTGTAGGTGACTATGCTTGAGCAGGGGAGTTGGACTAGATGATCTCCAGAGGTCCCTTCCAACTTGAACCATTCTGTGATTCTGTGTGTCTGATGACAGGGAGGTATGCCACAGCTTTCAGCATGACTTGGGGCACCCCTTGCAAAGGAGGAAATCCATAGTTCCTACATGCAAGCAAAGTTATGTTGCTTTTTCACCATGGTAGTAAGAACAACAAAAAAGATTTAGAAGGGCCAGTATCTGGTCAATATCTATTGCTGTAGCTTCCTCATGGCACCCAGTGCCCAAGTATGATGAATAGCATGTTTGTACAAACACATACAAAGGTACTGAAATAAATCAATGGGCTACAGACACAGTTGTAACATACACCAAAAGAACATAGGGAATGTAACAGAAAACATTTCAACAGACAACTTTAAAATTGTTTTAATTTCATTGTCAAATTTAATTTTTTTCCAGAACTATTTTATAATGCTGAACTATCATTGTGATCTTTGGAAAGTAAGTCTTTTACTGATATTGAAGTAATACAAAATAGTGGAGTCCTCATTGGAATCAGTGCAGTCATATTAGCAAGTTACTGATGAGTGATTTCAGGAGGTTGAATGTGTATGTATGGGGAAACAAGCCTGAATAAAATTGTGTAAAACAAAGCTTACCTAAAGTGAAAAGTAAAGCTGGCTCTGTTAATATGAATTGAAAGAACAGAAAGAGTTCCTACAAGTGATTTGTGAACAAAGCAATTTTCTCTGAAGAACTACTGATTTCTTGATCTCTGAGGTTCTAAGGGCCATTCCCCTTTCAAAAAATAAACAAAATTCTGAAGGCAAGATTCTGTTGTCCACATCAGTGTTGGGTATAATCTTTCTGTAAGAGGTCCATTTCTTTCTCTGCCCCCCCCCGATCTGTAGAGTTCCTGGAGTCTATAAGTTATAGTTCAACTTGAGCAAGTCTGACGGTGTGAGGAAGACTCCCCCCTCCCTTGCGTTGACTAACTCTTATTTACAGCAGACTAAAGAATCTAACTCTAGAATTCCCTAGGGACATGCCACCTAGCTCCACAGGGCCTCTCTGAAAGTCCCAGTTTGTCAGCTTTCAGATATTTAAGACGTTTGTGTGAAGAACAACGATGCTTTAAGCTTTATTTAATCAAAGATGATSCATTGCATAGTTTCCTTTCCTGCAAGTACTATTGAAAAATGAGTACATTGCTGTGTACGTAAAAACAGGTGGGCACTAATCAAATATGCTGTCACAAAATGCCTATATTAATCCAATTCTGTTTTTTTTAAAACTAGTAAGGATTTTGCTGCCTGGCTTAAGCTTGGAAACAGGCAGATGGTAAACAAGTACTTGTGAAGCCATTTCTCCTGACTGACGAAGAGGAAAAGGAAAACAAAAGACAATTTAAGCAGAAGTGAATCTAAAGGAGCAAATGTGGATGGCTCAACAGCAAGCGCAGAAAAAAATTACACAGTAATGAGGAAGATTTCTTATCTCCTTTTTTTATGAAATGGAAATAGTTTGAATCATATGACCATATCATTAAGTGGCATGTTAGATGTGCCTTGTTATTTAGCAACTAGACCAGTGGAAACGTCCTTTCTTTTTTAAGGAATAATAGCTATCCTCTTAGACTAACAAGGGCTTCTGATTTGGCTAATTGAAGCTTTTTTTTT
>NW_028186127.1:1485057-1491994 GCF_003343005.1 Rhea americana
TTAAGGAGAGCCTCTACATAAAGCAATATTAATACTTGCATTTTTGTATTCTTACTTGTTATCCATTATCTGATAGCTTTGGGGAAACTATAGTAGTCCAGTACGAATGGTTTGCTATGTCTGTTTCAACTCAAATTGAAATACATTTTGGAGGTTTACTGAGTTTAAACTACAGTTTGAAGCAATTCATTCATGAGAAAAATTAGCAACTCATTTCTCTCTTTCTCCACTCTCATCCTACAATACTTTAAAGCTTTTGTTTTTTTTTTTCTGGCTTAATATATATTGAAAAGCTTTAGCTTTTAATAGTTCAAATGATCACTCGTGCTAATATTGTTTTACTAGTTAAACTAGTTGTAAGTTCCTCTATCGCTGGCAGAATTACTCTGCAGAAAGATTACAGCTTTCACCATATGCGGGATCTACCTATAAAGATACCAGAAGAAGAGCTAGGTGTGATGGTTTCATAAGTGCCCACCCCCAAAAGCAAGAAGCTGCTGAAACGTCTAGGTAGGAAAATATCACATTCACAACCTTGAGCTTTCTTTTTTTCTTCCTCTCCTTTAAAAAAAAGAAAGTTACTAAATCTTTTTGGCTTCAATTAATAAACAACGACAGTTCCACTCTTCCCCTTTTAATCCAATTTGAAAATTTAACTAGAGATTTTTTTTTTTAACTCCAATTCTTCCTCTGATTTAATTAGAACTCTGCCTTTCAAATTACCTGTGAAACCTGGTAATAAGTAACAGTTGGACTTCTTATCTATTTTGTTCCAGGCTGGTTTCAGTGTCTATTTGAATGTTTTAAGAAATTGCTTCTTTGTGAAAGATAATTATTAGCTATCTTGAAATAAATCTGGGCCTAGTCTAATCAGGTATTTCAACACTTGAGCAGCTACACAATTACAGGCTCCAGAGGTTCCCAGTGTTACGGTAAAATTGTGAATTTTCAGTTAAGCACCATTTAACTTTTACAGGTGCCTGATGGTCCCAGGCCTTGTTCTCAGAAAAGCAGTTGAAAGGTGTTTAATTAACCATTTTTTAACTGAAAAATAACAAGCTTTGCCTCAGAGAGCTATCTGAGTGTGAGTTTATGTCAAAAAAGAAAATCACACAGAAAAGATGACTGCTAATCTTATAGCTACCTCTCCTGTATAAATGCTGTGTGCCAGTTAGTAGAAATTTCTTAAGAATATCTGAAAGCATGAGAAAATACAGAGGGGAAGAAAAGCCACCAAACGGGTTCTTTGCTATAGATTGTAAGCTTGTTTCTCTGGCTTCTAGGAGCTGCAGCTGTGAGCATGAGGATGAAGCATTAATATTACTTCTTATTTTACTCCTCTACACTTACTGAATTTTTAATCTGGCTTGTGCTCTGCTTTGGTGAGAGCTATAGCTTTTTTTCTTTTTTTTCTTTTTTTTATTTTTTTTTAATGTTAGTAGTGATGCCTATATTCTTCTCCAAGGGATGATTTTGATGGATTATGCTAGTGCTGCTATGTTGAAAAATATCATCTGCCAGTGCTGTAGTGGCACAGATGACTGGCTGAGCTGTACAAGTCACCTGGAGAGCTATGGGTGCTCCACAAAGACTATAGGGAACTTGGTGGAGTCGTGCATAGACTTTTGTAATCCTTATTTTTAAATAAACCTTAACTGAATGTCTGTACTTGCTTCAAGATAAAACTTACAGGTAGTGGCTTAATGTTTTATAATTAATGCTTACATAAACAAATGGCTTGTAGATGGGAGGGGGAAGCAATATAAATCAAATGTAAAAATCAGTAGTATAGTACAAAAAAACCCCATAGTTATATATTTGCATTGTGAAAAATGTCTGGGCTCTCAACAGGTATATTAAGAAAGGCAGTCCCTCCCCCTCCCTCCTAGATAGGTGAAGAGTTTGAGAATAAAAAGAATATTTTCAGATGCATAGTTATTTAAACAAAACAAGAAAAAAGCAGAGAGAAGTTGAGCTAGCTCCTGTTATTTAAGTAATAGTTATTTTATAGCTGAAAGTGCACTATTTCATTCACTAACCTTTCCAGTACAACTGAAATATTTCTTACCTGTACTTTAAGAATAAAATTCTATAGAAAGGTAAGGGTGCTCTGCATTTCTAAGTTTAGGTATGCTATGAAAACAAGCAACTTTGTTTTCACATTCTTAAAGTTCTTCTGGATACAAAAGGCTTGTGCTGTTTTAATATCACATGTTGGAATAGTTAAATTCCTTGTTTTACTGTAATGTCACTGTCTACTCAGAATCCTAGGTTTAAAATACACACAGAGACCTGGATTCATAACCACTGCTGATCTGCACAGTGTGGTTTGGGCAAGTCAGTTGTCACAATTATTATGTAATGCAGCTCAGACATTTCATCTGCAGTCATTTTGGCACCAAGGTATAGAAGCTATATGTGCTGTAGTTTTAGTAAAATGATTAAACAAACATCCTCAAAGTTCTGTGTGTCATTTGTCTCTCGTAAATAATTAGGAGCACAGTCAGTGGGAACAACCATTGTGCAGCAGAGAGGAGTATTATCTCTCATACCACTGCATAAAAACATTTTAGTCAGGTGGTCATTTTAAAAWACCCTACTTGTAGTGAGAAAATCATATGGAACCTGAAGAATGATATCTCAGGTAGAACATCTAGAAGAACATAGCATTACTGAAAATGAATAAATAGTAAAACAAATTTAAAATCAACCCCAAATTCTTGAATTTCCATTAGCATAGAGGGCTGGAAAATGGAAATATACTTTCATGACAGGTTTTGCTTCCAGCTTTTGTCACAAATGTTTGATTCGCTTTTATTATAAACCTGTTTAGGACATATAACAGGAACCTGTAAAGTGTGGAAATTACTGATAATGGGATGGCGCCTTTCTAAACTGGTATAACGTATGTGTGCAAAAATCTGTTCTAAGTAACAAACTGATTGAAATGGTCATGTTATAATGTTGTGTTATCCTAAATGTTGGCATGGGGTTAATCTGCATCATATTTTAAGTTTGAATGTTGCTGAGTCTATCACTACTGGTTTGGAAAAAAAAAAAAAAAGAAAAAAAAAGCTGAATGGAAGGTATTTAGTCAGTAGCTGAGTAGCAGCCACTCCTGAAAACTCTGAATGGCTTAGCACCTTGAAAAAGCCAACTTTCAGTGTTTATAAAGGAACTGAAACTTCTTATGCAGAGTCTGGTAACTGTCACACACCTTATCAGAATCACTAAAATGGGACAGAACATTCTCAGCTAGCAGCTCCACTAAGACTCCAAATATTTTCATGAGTTTGGGTTTACTTTAGTGTTGTTTTGCTACAGTTGTTTGGTTCTACATCTCTGTGAAATTAGGCTTTTAAAGCCTATTGTTCAGTAAAGCAATTATAACTAAGGTAATACATACATAATATTGTTCTTATAAAGATAAAGGGAACTCACTGTGTATGTTATTGTTAAGATAGAACTATAAAAGGAATTATTCAGTTTGTAAAATGAATGTATGGGATAACTAAATTCATGCATCTATATAGAGAAATGACCTATTTTTTCAAAAGTGCTTAGGGCAGTTCTCATTAACGTCCTACCTCAGGACCATTAAAAATCACTTTAGTCATTTTTGGAGCTCTATTTTTATTTGTGTTTTTAATGTATTAAGTTCTTGTTTAAACAGTCAATTTTTTTAACAATTCAGAATTAGGTAGTGCTATGATGTCATATTAATTATGACTTCATAAGACATAATTAGTGAATTAATGACTTGAAAATATGCAGTGGCCATTGCATTTGAGCTGTTTTAGCCTAAAGCTTTGCATTTAGTTTTTAAATAATAATGCTTCTGCAGAAGCTTTCCAAAAGGAAAAAAATCATAGGTCTGTAAGGGAGTAAGCACGGGAAAAAATCAGAAGTGTGCATGTACTACTTGCAAGCCAATGTCCGAATGGCAGCAGTCAGTTTTGAAAGCATTTACAGAACCTCAAAGAACAGAGATTGGACATGTTTGAAGTGTTTAGTTTTGTTGACAATAGTTACCAAATATGGTTGAGAAGGGAATGTGAGAAAGATTAGAAACTCAGGGTAAAAGTAAACCTTCTGATGATTAAAGAATAATTGAAGAAGAATGTGACAATTCAGAATGAACATTATAAAACAATTTCAACCAGTTTGGGGTTTGAGATTTTAAAGTTCAAAATATCTTTATTTTTTCAGGCAAAATTAAGTGTAAGCTACAGTTGTATAATCTTAGTGTGTGGATTCTGGCAGAAGTTACCATCACCAGCATGTAGATTAAATAGTCAAGAAACACGGTTGTTTTGTCATTCTGTCATGTATAGGTATTGAGAGACTCATAGAATCAGGAAGGTTGGAAGGGACCTCTGGAGATCATCTAGTCCAACCTCCCTGCTCGGCAGGGTCACCTAGAGCATGGTAGACAGGGTTGCATCCAGGCAGGCCTTGAAGATCTCCAGAGAAGGAGACCCCACAATCTCTCTGGGCAACCTGGTCCAGTGCTCCGTCACTCTCACAGGGAAGACATTCCCCCTCAYGGTCAGGCGGAACTTCTGTGCTTCAGTTTCTGCCCACTGTCTCTTGTCCTTTTGTGTGGTGCTACTGAAAAGAGTTTGTCCCCGTCCCCTTGACACCCTCCCTTCAGGTACTTGTACACACTGATCAGATCCCCCCTCAGTCTTCTCTTCCCCAGGCTGAAGAGGCCCAGCTCTCGCAGCCCTTCCTCATAGGGCAGGAGCTCCAGCCCTCTGATCATCTTTGTAGCCCTACGCTGGACTCTCTCCAGGAGCTCTGTGTCTCTCTTGTACTGGGGAGCCCAGACCTGGATGCAGTCCTCGAGATGAGGCCTCCGCAGGGCTGAGGAGAGGGGCAGGATCACCTCCCTCCACCTGCTGGCAACACTCGTCCTAATGCAGCCCAGGAGACCATTGGCCTTCCTGGCCACAAGGGCACATTGCTGGCTCATGGTCAGCTTGTCATCCACCAGCACTCCCAGGTCCTTCTCTGCAGAGCTGCTCTCCAGAAGGTCAGCCCCCAGCTTGTACTGGTGCCTACGTGGCAGACATATATATATACATGTATACAAAAATTACCAGTTTGGCAGCTAAATGCAGAGAGATCCCATAATATTTTTAGTAACACTGATTTATTCTCTAGTTGCTGATTTCTAGTTAGAAATTCACATAAATACTGAAATGCCAGCTCTTGTGGTATAACATAACCCTCCTGTGGCATACCTGCTGCAAGATCTGGTCACATAGGTTGTTGGACATTGCCATTAGTCAGTTTATGCAAGTTCAGACTAGAGCTAGCTATTACTTGTCTTACCTGTGCCTAAGCTGTCCTCTCTGATTAATCAGTTCCCTATACACAAGCACTAGAATAAAAGTCAGTATGTAGCCTGGGTCTGAGTATTCATGAAGTCTGAACTTGAATGCGAGTCCTGTGTACGTGACTATGTCCATGTAGCCAGAGGGATCGTAGGGAGACCTGGTGTGGGGTATTGGAATTCTCTGTGTTTGCAGATACTGCATTCCTGGTATCCTTTTATTAAGTATTTCCTGTATCTGTAATCAAATCCAAAGAAAAAGTATAGTAAACTGACATACCTCAGATGTTGTAAGCTTTTGGGATTCTGTTCTATAAACTCCAATTGGTATGTCTCCTGTAGAAGAACAAAGTTTCTGATACAGTCTGGCGTATGTCCTAATCCATAGATCCTCTTCTGTTATTTTCATCTGAACAAATAATAATAGGAAGGAAGTTTTAATTTCATGAGAGCTCATCACTTGTTCACTCTACTACTGATCAAAAAATTTACACAGCAGCTAGTAGTTACTATTATTGTAGTATTGCCCCTTTAATACAGAAAAAAAATCTGAAATTTCTATTAAATTTGTAGACATTGTCCCTTTTCTTTGTTCTCTACCTTATGGGGATTTATTTCTGTGAAATGGCTGCGTCTTATGAAATGACTTCTGTCTTTATAGTTTTAAAATTAAGTGAAAACTTATGTGGCATCTCTCATCCAATGTTCATGTGTGAGTAAACTGAAAAGAAAAAAATGACCTAGGCACTGGTAGTAGTTTAAAAAAAAATGGTAATGCACAGACCAAAGGATTATTCTGAATCCTGTGAGCTATCTGTTCTTTAGACCAGAAGTTGAGCATTTGCAGAGAGGAAAGGGGGAAAGTAACTTGAGAATTATTGCCTATATCTTATATATCTATATCCATATATCTTGTATGCATAGTGGTGTTAATCTCAAATGCTCCATGACTATCGCACTAGTTTTATGGCAAGATATTCGTGAGTCTGCAGTGTGGGCCCCTTACCTGAGGTTCAACTGTCTTGTGTTTCACTATAACCACAGTTTAATGACTGACCAGAAAATAAGTGTTGGGTATTTTTAAACACTTCTTAAATCAGCATTGGTTTAGCAATTTCAGGAAAATTTGCAGGAATAAGTTCATTTTTGAGAGCAACATCTTGCAACTCTTCAAACTTTGCCAGAAGGCAACTGGTAAATAACTTCTATTCATTTACTTGCCACTGAGGCAATGGGTGTGGGAGAAAATGAAAGGAGGGTAAATTCATCCACTTGAAAACGTATTTGACGAATACTGACATACATAACAAGATGACTTTCATACTTTGATTCCTAAATTAAATTCATCTAGGATATGCATCTTTATATAACATCCAGTCCAGTCCTTTATTACTTCTAGTAAAAATTAGTGCAGTGGAATAGCATAGGTAGTAAGTGCTAGCTGGCTTTATAATTTAGCTAATACTTGCTGCTTTCTAATACTTGAAATTTTTAAATTCAGTTGTCAAACTGCCATTGTTATTTCATATAAAATAATTTACTCTTTTCCAATTTTTCCTCTGTCTTTGCTATTTTCCTTTGCATCTTAAAGAATGTATT
>NW_028186127.1:1492021-1669008 GCF_003343005.1 Rhea americana
TTTGCTTTGGAAGTAATTAAAATGGGCAATTCTTCTACCTAATTTTCGTGATTTCTTCTCTGATGAAAAAGGAAACAGATGGCCTTTCTTGGACTTTCATAAGAGAAACCACTCCACAAAGAAAGTAGTGGCATTTTGCAGATGGTAAAGAATCTTCTCTGGTACTTTTTATTAATCTGATTTTATTTATTTATTTTTAACTTACAGAACARAGAAACCCAGATCCTGGTGTGGTATCAAGTCCCAGCAGAAGTCGTGTGATAGAGATCATATAATCTTTCACAAATGACTGCAACGTTTTTAAAAAGAGAGAAGAAAGAAAGAAAAAAGCTTTAATGAGCAGACAAGCAGGTAACCATGAGCAGCATGTGAATTTCAAAGAAATTGTACATATATATAATGTGTGCGTATGTATATAAAATTTTATATAAATATTATATATTTACAATCACTCTCTTATGTTAATAGCAATTTAGAAATAGCTATTTCTTTGAGTGTTGAATCTATTGACAGAGAATAAGGTTTCCTATTTGATTCTTCGTGTGCATGAATTGCTCACACAGGATTTAGAGACTAAGGCATAATAAGGATTTTTTGTAGCAATATGAAAACTAACAAAGATGAATCAATATAAATAAGGTGTTGTTATAATTTCATACATAATAAGCCTATCTTCTGTGCAAAAGAAATGCTGTCTTATGGTTCTACGGAGCTGCAGCACTGAGTAGTGGATGATACTAAGGGAAGACTGCTATTATTTTAATCCAAACTGGAAAAGTTTGCCGCAGTCAATCCACCTGTTTTTTAGGGTAGATCTGCCTTATCTCAGGTCAGGCTTGTTGAGCTACTGACAGAAGGGTTTTGCTGATTGATTAGAAGGTAGAAATTAGAGATGACTAAGCAAATTAAATGTAAGAGCATAGCCTAATGCCAGAGAGAAATATTGGATAAACATGTGAAAATCACAGATGTGTCTTCCTATCACCTGGGCTACTGGAATGAGAGGGCCATATGCATGCTCTGCTAACTGTGGGAGGGCTGTTAACCTGCCTTAAATGCTGCCCCACTATATTTAAAAGGTGGCAATGATCAGTTGTCTCTGGACTACAACTTGACTTGCAGTTAGTGGCTTTGGCTCAATGCAAATATGGAGCTGGGAAATACCACTCAATAAAGGAATGTAACACCTTATGAAGGTGTTCTGTAAATCCTTTCTAAAGATTTATAATATCTGAATTAATTGAAACACTACATATCAAATTTAATTGCTCAACTCTTGAGTTTAAACAATTTTAGTTAAACTAATGCAAAAAGCAATGTATTGCACTTCTTTCAGTTTAAACTTTACTTAGTCTGACAATGTGATCCAAAAAAGAATGAGTTCAGCTGCAGTAACTAATTGAAGTTAGTAAAATGCATTAGTATAACCCTGTCCCTTGAAGACTTCACTCACATGTTACTGCCTATCATTTTTTATGGGCTAAATACACGCATATCAACTTCTACAGCTCAGCTGGGCAGAACTGCAGTAAGTCGTGCTTTTCTGAACCCTGTGTTAAACAAAAAAATATGTACTGCCTGTATTTATGCTGCATTTCAGCCAACTAATTAGGGACAAACATGTCTCCAGAGCCAAACGTATAAAGTATTTAATTTTCCAGGACAGCATAGAACGAGGATAATTGTCACGTTCTTCATTATTTATTACCTTGGCTGCATCACTTATGCTACAAAATTATCATTAGGCTGCCAAGTATATTCTAAGGGATTTGCATGACAACTTTTCCTTTTTTTYYTTYCYTTTTTTTTTTYCYTTTTTTTYCCTTTTTTTCCTGTCATAAAGGTATTTTAAAGACTCTTTTTGGCCTAAGATAGGATTCATCAGATGGGAACCTCACTGGTTCTCGTGATGTTTGCTTTGTTCCTTCTATGCAGGAGAAAGACGTTGTCTAGAAAAGTATGGGACCGAGAAGAAAAATGATAAGAATGTGCTGTCACAGCATTTGTGACTTGGAATAGAAAATGTAATTCTAGAAAAATGAGACTCCTGAGCAGCAGGAGTCCAAGAAAGGAAGAGTGGTATATAAGGAACAATGAGAGGTTTGATTTCTGTTTTAAACAAAACTTTTTTTTTTTTCCTTAAACACTTCCTGGTAAATAGTTTCACTCTATTTAGTCATAGCATGACTGATCATGGCTAGGAAGAAGTTATTTATGTGCTGGAAGGGGTTGATGATGAAGACAAACTGCTTCTATCCTGATTTATTTACTGTTTTTAATAGTGTCATATTTAGTGTTGATATCTTATGTTTAAAACATGCTTCATAAGCAAATTTAATTATTTTTAAAATATCCAGAATTTGGTAAAGGGATTTCCATCTGTTAGCTAATCTTCTTTTTCTGGTAGCCATTCACATACATGCCTATTCTACAGATTAATGAATTTGTGAGAAAAGCTTAGCTCCAGGAATTTTTCTCTGTACCTTGAGATCTTCTTCAGGGAATTAATTTTTAAGTAGAATTGAACACTTTTAAAGCACCTAACATCCAACTAAATGAGTTTCCCAGAAAGGATGTTTAACGTCTGACTACAAATGCATCCACAGGCTACGTCTTGGCATAGGCAGAGCAGGAACGTGGTTAGATGAGCAGGATAGTGAGGTCCTGGTGCGGCTGCTTATTTTGTGTATCCCGAGCCTTGAAGGTGAGCAGTGGGAGCTGCTGATTGGGAATCTGGATGTGTTGGGGTATGTGGTAAGGTGGCAAGTGCTGGGGGAGAGGGGTATTTTTCTTCTTTCCACCCAAAACCAGCAATTGTTACCTTCATTTGTCCCAACTCTCTATTGTTGGATCAATCGTTTCCCCAGCGGTCTGGGAAGGGCAACAGCTCCTTATCCCCACTGACTTGCCATCACTTCTTTTCGTATGAGTAGCTCCGTCTTGGATTCTTGAGGCAGCAAAGTTTAATGCTGTCTTTCTTCACATTCACCTTTCTAACCACTGCCTATGTCACTTGTTCATACCAGAATGGGGTTCCTTGAATTCTGGTGATCTGGAGGTCTAGTCAACATGAGCAAGARGATAGGGCTCAATGAAGTAATAGAGTCCTGTATCAGCAAATGCAGATGGCTGATAAATTACTCATGCAAACAGTTCTGTTGACTTATCCAGTGCATATCAGAAGTATTCCTGTTACCTTACTCTGGAGAGCTTCACAAACAGTATTGTTTAAAAACAGTGTTGTTAGTTACAGGAGATGGTGATTTGGGGGTGATGATTGACCTAGCACTGTCATGTGGAATATGCTGTATGGTATTTTGCCCTTGTTTCTGGCACAGGCGTGCACATTAATGCCTTACATATAGGAGAACTGACAGGGTCATCTAATATCTAACTGCAGATAGGAAATAAGTGGTGGCAATGCATGTCTGTGTTGAGATGAGCCACATTGTTATTCACAGTACCTGATAAAGCAGCGTGTCCAACATACTGATGCTGAAAACCCTGCCAGCAGCAAAGGGCAGTCGAAACATAAATGCCAGATTAGACCCCTTTTCCCGTTCTTTCTGTTCAGGAATTAAAAAACAAGAATAATTTTAGTACTGTTTTTAAAAGGATTATAGTAATAACATCAAATGGATATTGCATTAAAAGAAATCACAGGTATAAAATCCCTTTTCTCTGAATATAGTTACTTTGCACATGTATGTAGCATCTGTGTTCAGTACTTTGTTTTTCAAGTTAAAAGATTCTGATTAGTGCACATTATTGGTTGAATCATCACATCTCTTGAATTGTATGGGTATATTCTACTAGATCATTTTAGATGAGTGAGGGATTTCAACTGTACTTAAGAAAAGCAAAGCTTGTATTACTCCAAATTTCTTGGTGTCGACTGTGGACTCTCATTCAGGCCCAGGGTGTCTATCAGGATTATCTGAAACCTGAACAGAGTCTGATGTAAAAAGCAAGAAATGGTACTTCAGTGAGTAAGTGGCAGTGTGAGAGAAGATAAGATATGGATTGGGGTAGAAACTCCTTTCTCTGATGTCTTCTGCTTTTCTTCCTCAGAAGCTATAACTATAGTTAGGCTTCTTTCTTCTTACCCCAGCTCACTTGCATAGAAATGGCACTACAATGTCCTTCCATTAACTACTGGAGAGTAAAACTATAGGTTGAAARTGATTTTTGCTATTTCAAGGAGAGATGAAATATCAAACTTTCAGTTCATGATAATGAATGTCATGAAGAATAAGATGTGTTCATGAAGTACAGAAATGTTCCATGTCATGAAATTAGAGGCATTTATATGCAAATGAGCAGTCTGCACCAACTCGTGTATCATCCAAATGTGTTTTTGTTGAATTGCAGGACTCTGCCATGGTTGGATAGACTGGTGGTACGTGTTGATTTCTATAGCTTTAGATGAGCAGAGTTGAAAAGGATGTCGCAAAAAAAGAATTTCCTCTCCAGATAAAAAATACACCGTAAAATAACTCTTTAAAATGTGGCATTAATGCATCCTTTATAAAAATGCCACCTTTGTCAGTCTCTTCAGACTAGGTGAAATTCAAAATATTATGGAAATAAAATCTAATTACCTCCATTTTTTAATTACAAACATTCTCTATATTGTTACCAAACACTATTAGCCTGTATTAGATTTTTCCCTCTACTTTCACTCTCTGCTGACCAATGACCTAACATTAAATTATAAGAGTATGTTGTTTTGAGGGCAAAAATGGTTTGGAACAAGCATTCCCAAAATTAAAGGTATGCTTAGATGATGGATTTACTCTAGACAGAGACATATCTTACTCTTCCTCAGGTACACCTGGTACTCATGTGACAGCATGATGAACCAATGCAACACATTAACTCACCAGAGAATTGTCCACTTTTTCTCCCTGCTCCTATCAGTTTTCTGTCAGTTTAGCAAATTGAATCAGCTTGCCAAGAATTCAGGTTAAGTGCCAAAGTTGTGCGTAAAGAAAGAGGCAGGAATGTCTGGTCAGGAGCAAGAGAGGAGGAAGATGACTTTCTTCTGGCAGCGCTGTGTGGTGGTCTGGCACAAGCTGCCTGTGTGCACAGGGAAAGGTATTTGGCTGTCTGACCCCATTGTATAATACTTGCAGTATGCTGCAGCTATAACCTGATTTTGGAACCTCTAGACAAGAGGCTACTAAGACCACTTCTGAAAACCACAAACACTTTATGCTTAAAAAGACTGAATGTGTTTAGACTGAAGGAGATTAAATCTGGCCTTTAAGATTCAACTTCACTACTAACATTTGCTAATACTGCTTCTATGGAATATTACACCAAATATAAATACAAGTCTGAAATCACAACATAGGCAAAGGAAAGAAGATGAGAGTCTTGCATACACAAACGAATTTGGTTTTGGTCAAGGTTGATTTTTTTCACATATTTTTTTGTTTCTGTGTGGTTGGAGCAATACTCTTTTTTTTTTTCCTGTAACATTTTTCTGAATCTTTGGTTTATCCTTCCTCCAAGAAACAYATGCACACTTACACACACACACACACGTGCTCTGATATTTTGGCCCATAATAACAGCAAAGGGGTATTTTTAGCTAGCTTTGTACTTCTAACAACAAAATACGTAGGAAGTGATTTTACAAAGAAAATTGAAAAAAAAAAAAACTCAGGCAAACTATATGAAGAGCACTCTTGCTTAGAAAAACATATCATTGTGCTTATTGCTGTAAGCCACAGGAACAAGAACTTACGTATTTCTTTTGTAGCGCTTACGTGCTTTTCTTTTTAATGTGGTTTGCGGATGGACAAAGTTRAAGATATTTTTCTTCAGTCACTATTTTGAATTAAAATTTGGGTGTGCATTATGGCAAATGTTGTAGGACTTGTTTTACATCAAATACTTTGAAATTAAAATTACATGCATATTTACCGCACCTTCCATTAAACTAAATCCTTTTAAATTCCTGCTATAAAGTATTTTATAGGGAACTGGCTGTGAATTGATTGTTTTCGCATCAAGTGACTAAAGGTATTATGTTTATCCTTCCATCTGTTTAGAATAATTTGCAGTCAATTCTGGTACTGTGCCAAGAAAGGTAGGGGGTAAGGCAAGCGATATTTTGGGACTAATTTGGTTCATATCCAAAGTTCTGAAGCTAGAGAGGAGGACATCGCTATTTGGTTTGTTTTAAAATGGAAGCTTGCAGGCTTATATTTTTTTCTCTTTAATATAAACCTCTTGTATTACTTCCCCTCTGTCTTTTATTATAGGCTTGCTTTTTCTTCACTCTTGCTTAAAGAGTTTAGTGAGAAGTACAATTTTTATTAAGGCATGCTGCATTGAATTTCTGTTTTATTACCTGCAATCTCATTGGTTTTCCAGAGAATACAGCAGCTGTAGAAGCCAGAAATGTGTCATAATGTCCTTAGCAATTTTATTTTACAGTAAGTATGAGCCCAACAGCTCTTTCCCTGACACTTCTTGGAATTCAGTGATCAGGAAGGGCATATAACTAGTTAGATAAAAAGTACAGATCATCTCCAGAAACATGAATAAAGAGCATGGCATAAGTGTGTCCTGTGGAACTGCAAATATATAAATTGCATTTTAAGATAAAGCCGTTAATAGATGGAGATATTTGTCATCCTCAGTTGTGTCTCTATGGTTGTGGCTTTGCTCAAAGTTATGAGRTTTTAAATTTTTATTGGCTTCTTCCTAAATAGCAACTACTGTACATTTGTGGTCTTGAGACAACGTTCTTAGCACGWACCACACCTCCTACATACACTCTTTAATTTAAAATTAATTACTTTTTTCCTAAGTTTACATGTCATAAAAGGGAATATTAGAGAATTTCTGTCCACAAGATCAAGTTCATAAACTTTTCAGTTTATTTATGTCTTTTCTAGCTCCTCCTTGTATTTGTATCAAATACCTAAAGCCCTGTTTTAGCCAGTCCATCAATAGTTTAAAGAGATCTAGGGTACATCTTGATATTCTTCTCAATTTAGACAGTAATATGGGAACTGCTGTGGTATG
This sequence comes from Rhea americana, assembly GCF_003343005.1. Lineage (NCBI taxonomy): Eukaryota > Metazoa > Chordata > Aves > Rheiformes > Rheidae > Rhea > Rhea americana. Next base: position 1,499,063 of record NW_028186127.1, read on the forward strand.
CTCTAACTGTTGTGAATTGACAATGCAAAAATTTCCACAAGGAAGACACAGGGATATGGTGTGAGGCATAGTTTGGGAGCTGTGCTAGAGTATATAAAGGTAACAGTGTCAGTAGTGTATTAGGGGAAAAGTGAATTGTGTTGTTAGCTTTGATAAGCCTAGGGTGTTGCCCGTGTCAGATTTAAGACTGAAAGCCTCTTGTACAATTCCTCTACATACAGAATTTTGGATTGGTATCATCTCACTTCCAGAATTGTTTATGCTATTTTGGGCTGTTTGYTCTTAATCTCTTCTGTTTTACTTTTTTTTGGCAAGAAGAGATTCATTTTCTATAGCTAATTTGGAAGAGCTTTGTAAAGATCTATCAATTCAGCAGCCAAATGAATGGGCTAATTGTTTATACAGTTTTAGTCAGAACTGTGGCAGATCTAAATCATCAGAGATCCATTTAAAGTTACACCAGTTAACAGATACTGATCTAACTATTTTTAAAAAATGTCATTGCTGCATGCTAACTGATGCTACATCAAATCTGCTTACAACCACAGCAATAGTAAATAATAAAGCAAACAACATGCCCTAGTCTTAATTGAAGCTGACTTTCTGTGCATCACAGCAAAGATATTTGGCTCTCTGAGATAGATTTCAGCTCACCTAACATATATGTGCTTATTCCCGTGAAGGATAAAAATTCAGAGATTAGTCAGTTTGATTAAAACATATATATGTTTGTGCATATTTTTTAAACGACAATTCAAAGGCATAGTGTTTTCATCCTTCAGTGGGTACCCAGAATATTTACACACAAATTAATCAAAGAAAACTCGTGTGAATCTCTTCGAAGACACTATAAATCCTTTCTTTCAAGAAAGGTGGTGTGGTCGCTTCATTTTTTTCTCATTTAAGGTCAATGGAGAAAATAAGTTTGAAGTTCAGGCTATAGGTTTTTTTCCCCTTTCTCCACTGTGTAAAAGGGTTATTGCTTTCTTTTATGTCAGTGCTGAGTGGTTTTTGGCTTTATTTATTTTTAAAATAAGGAAACTTGCAGCTGTAACAGCAGATGGACTTCTCTGATTTGCATATCTTTATTCTGCAGCCCATTAGGTTGCAAAGTCAATTTTGCATGTGTATTTGACTGCTAGCTGAAGGCAACTTCCCTGGCTTTTGTAGTCTTTCTGAAAAAGGGTGCTTAATGCAGAAATAACAATCAACTGTACATTTGACTGCATTAGATAATTTTCACTCAAGTTTTTAATTGCCTTTCATTTTGCATGAGGGAGTTCTGAAAAGTCTAATGAATTACAGCACCACCTGTGAAGTGCTCCCTGCAAATGTTAAGATGAAATGAATGGGAAATATCAACAGCAGGCAACTTCAACTGCAATGAAGAAAATGTTCTTCCTTTAAGATAATTTATCTACCTCTATTTCACCATAGCATAATTTAGATAGGAAGTTAATTAACTCTTCAGTTTCCAACATATCTTCACAACCTAGCATTTGTACAATAAATAAGTAAAGATGTAGAAAAAGTTACAATCTTTACAATGCTATTCAGTGCCTGTGCTATAAAAAGAAGGTGAGGAACCTGTATCAGGCAAAAAAGAAGACTGAGATTAGAAGTCCTGATTTCATGGCTTTGAAGTAGATAGATTTTCAGCCCGTGAGGTATTCCAGAAGCAACTGTAGATATCACATACTGGGATGTGATTACTGTTCTTACCTCCCTTTATAGTTAAACTGTATGGATTAAGAGTGTATGCCAAAAACTTCTGCTGTAGGTGTAGTACACCAAGGAACAAAGCTAGGTTGGAACATAGTCATGAAGGCCTTCCAACTGTTGGCACTATTGATCCCCCAAATAAATTGGCAATGCAGAATTCCAGTCAATTCCAGTTTATTCTTCCTGCAGTGAAAATCTGAGGGAGTACTAAAATGCAGGAACTGCAGGTGCAAACCTTTATGGATAGTGTGTGTGGTGTAATCCAAATGAATTGTGTCTCCCACTACAAACTGCTTCTCTCATTGTATAAGTTTTTTTCCTCACTTCCTCACAGTTGTTTTCGATGTGCTCATGTGAGTAATACCTGAGTAAGGTTAAGCCCTCATTCTGTTTTAGACAAAGGGCAACAAATCACAAAAAATCACCCAAGTGATRTATAATCTTGTGGCTGAATGTAAGCATGATAGTCAACTAGGTAAAAGACTGGTTCTTCTAATGCTTATCCTGTAYCATCAAAAAGGTGTGGRTTTTTTTTTGTTTTTTTTGKTTTTTTTTCAGAATTCCATTCTTATGTAAGAAACTTGTAGTAGCCKGTAGGGGAAAACAGGCTTTTCACTAAATCTATATTAAAATCTGCTAGGTCAACATTGTGCAAATAGTGAAATTATTTGAAATGTCAAATTTACTCACAAATCTATGAAATACCACAAAATTTATTGTACAGCTAGGAAATGGAAAATACATGCCAGATCTGTCTAGCAAACTTGAATTCATGCTGAAATCATTTTCGTTAATGTATATAAGATATATGAGGTGAAGACTGGGGATGCTACATGAGAGAATCTAGCAATAACGTCTAGTTTGATAGTGGAGAAAGATTAGTGGAGTGAAAGATCTCTGTCCTTGAAGACTGGCTTCATGATAACATCTGTCTTTTTCTAATAAAGTAACTTGGAAAAAGGCCTGAAAGATGCTGGTGGAGATGCTGAAAGTTTCGGGGAGTCTGGAGGTATGTAGGTCAGATCTGTGAGAAAAAGACTGTTTTGAAATTTACTGAGTTGAGCAGGTGTTGCAAATCACTTCCTATCTTCTGCCTAATGTTTTAGCAACAGCGTTTTGAACAGGCCTGGGATCACATATTGGTCTGGCTATTGAACTACACATTCCTAAGCAAATTAAACTTACCTCCAGACAGCCTCCCTGTTCCCTAGCTTGAAAAAAATAACACATGCACTAAAATGTATAAAATATGAAGAGTTTATCTATCATTTTAGTAGTACTACTCCTTATCCTTGGTAGGGCAGTCCTGCAAAAGAGGACAACTGATGTTTGCAAACTGTCATGATAAAGCACATACCAGACAGATATTTGGAAGTGTTAACATAATACATAATTATAGTACTTTTGAATTGAATTGGAATACAAAATGCAGTATGTTAAAAATTTGTAATTTAAGTGTTCAGACAGTTAAATATTTTCCACATTCATGGTSTGGAAGCTTCTTGGAAAATTATATCAGCTCTAAATATACAGTTTTCCAAAAATACCAATTTTCATTATGTCAACTGTGTCCACCTATATTATCAAAATGGTTGGTAGATTAATTTTTATCTTGTAAAGTGGCAGAACTATAGAAATCAAATTTCGTTCTTAAATGAGGGTAGAATTCAGGAAAAAAAACTATTACATTAACCCTGCAATCAGAAAGTGATTTCACTGCTTCCACTTGTTTTAAAGAATTTTTACAAAACCAGGAAGAGAGGAGAATGATTAGTTATTAAAAAAAGAGAGAGAGAGAGAGAGAAAAAAAAAGCAGGTTTTCTTACCTTTTCCAGTTTGGATAGAGCAAGAGAGTAACAGTCTTTGGCTCTAAACTGCATAAATCTCATATTGGCTGGATGAGTTAGTTCTGTGATAATGCTTAGGCTTGAAAACAACCTGTATTTTAAAAGAATGCTGCAGTTAGAGCTCTAAGTATAACAATTCACAATTGTAAGGCTCTACATTGATGCTGTGTTTTGTATTCATGTGTATGTTTTTAATTAAGTGCCTGAGAACTATGCCATGCAGCAAAATGAAATGCTGGTATAATAGTAGAGAAAATTGCACAAAAAATTCTCTGTAGATTAACAGCAGCAAACATATTCAAAGATTGAGTTTATAAGATATTTTAATGCTGGAAGGAACTGTGTATTTTCATTACTGTAGATTTTATTTGATAATTTCTAATATGACACATCTGTAGAAAGCAACAACAAAAAACCCCAAACTATAGAGCCTTCACTAARTATCTGGTTGCATGTAAACTACCATTACACTGGAACTGGCTATTGACTTTTTACATTTTATTTTCACTTCTATTTATATGCTCTGTGTCCACAGGCTGAGAAACCTGGACTGAAACTGACGCTTCTTGGGAGACTGAGAATTTAAATTGCTGAGCAAATCAGAYACATACTTGTATTCCCACTTGGCAGTATTTGTGTGTATAAAATGTTTCTAATTTTAAAAAGATACATTATTTAGCAGTTATTCAGACTTTCAGCAATAACAAAAAACAACAACAAAAAAAAGCAGTGAAAAAAGTTAATTCTGATCTGGCTGCATTACCCAGATATTCATGAAGCAGATTAAACAACCTGCCCACCCACACATACAGTCCTCAGGGCTCTGAGAAGCAGAAAGATTTCTGATTTAGGCTACCCAAATACTAAACAATTTAGACGAGAACTCAGATTATTATTTGAGTATTCCCTTTCTAGACTAGTAGTGTCCTCAGAAAATGAGGCATGTACATTTGCACCCTGTTCCACTGATTCTGAAAGTATGTATTTACACATGACAATAGGTCATTATGCAATTAGTGATTAAAGTATCCTGACCTGTGGTTCATTCAGACAGAATAAATAAGAATTCCAGATTTAATATGTATAGTGCTCTTATAGGAAAGCTAGCAGTTTCTGACAAGTTTATTGCCTTGGGTATTTTTGAAACACGGAATATTCTCTCAGCTCCCTCCAGAGTTAGATTATTTGGCTACTTTGAATAGACAGATAGCAATTAGTAACTGTTTTTAGTAACTGTCTGGTTTCATAAGATAAATCAAGAGTACTACCTGAACAATCTGTTTGTGATTTTGCTCCTAATTCCACTTTTCAGAAGCTATAAAGCAATATCTTGTATTTTACTGGGCGCACCACAGTGTACTTTCTAGGGCAGAAAGCCAAGCAGAGACACTGCCTAAATTGTCATACGCAAGGGAAAATCAGCATCCCAGTAAGTAAGAAAATGAGCGTCTCCAAAAGTTCACAAGAGCTCCACTGCACTCTAGCTGTAGCAGCAACATAAAAATAAGTAAGTGACAGGTGTGACATTTGCCTGAAAATACAGAGAGATTTTTTTGATGCAGAWCATAGTATATAAAAGTGAAACAGGACTTCCTATATAATGGCTCCTCTATTTTTAAAGAGAAGAACTGAAATAGAGGGAATGGCACACACTGTGGAGTGATGATTATAACTAACTCAAAAAATACGTAATTATTTATAGATTGCCTAAACCCATAAAGGCCAAAATGTCTGGCCTAAGCATTGAAAATTCATCTTAGAATCCAGATGGTCCTTTCCTTGAAGCATTTTTAGCTTCCATAGCTGTTTTACGGGAAGAAATCCTTAAACTTTATCAGTTCTGAAATGCTCTGCTCTTGTGGAATCTGCATTGATATAGAAGACCTTTGTAAAAATAATGAATATGTTATGAAAATTTACTTAGAAAATAAGCATTAGTATATACATTATCAGTTTGGACACATGGAAATGCCTTAGAAATCTGAAATAGCTTTTGGTAATTTCTTTTTTCTAAAAGTAGATAAAAAGGAGAGGTTGTAAACCATGGATAGAATACTGGGTTTTATGACATCAGGGTATTCAATTTAAAGGAATACTTCCCAGAAAGTACACAACGCTTAACTGTTAAGGCCAAGTCTCTGTTCATTTACCCTGAAAAATGATGCTGGGAGACAGAAGCAAGAGCTGGTAATGCTTTACAACTGATGGAGATATGAACTGCTGTACAGGTATGTTGAAGATTAGTATTAATCTTCAATTCTAACATTTCTGGTTACTCAAAGTGAGCCTCTTCTAAGCAGCCTGTTTTCATTTGGGAATAAATGTTGAGCACTTCTGATGATTTAGTTTCTCCACTGATGCTCTTTCTAAATAAGGGCATGTGGATTCATCAGTTGCTTTTTGAAAAACTTTGCTTTAACTTTCACATTGGCCAGTCTTCACCATCARTATCATCTGTTATTTTTCATGTATAAGACTTAAATGTAGCAGAAAAACAGATCAAGTCCTTCAAGATAAAGATGTATGGTTCTCAATTTTTGGAACTATTAACACATTTAATAAAATTTGCTGCATTTTCTTGCTGTTCAAGGATGGAGGTGGCCTTTTTTGCAATCACATAAGCCTCTTATTTTCCTATCAGACCTTTCCAGAATGACTGGCATGTCTTCTTTTCCCCTTCGCTACACAAACAAACCTAGGAAATATTGTTTACATCAGGATAAAATGACTAGAGGACACTAATGGAGAGATTCTCATTAGGTGCTATCATGAGGAAAAAAGCCAATATGTTGTGCTACTGATTACAGCTTGGAGAACTGTGCGTGTCTTGAAATTACCTTCAGAATCAGCAAGTTCTAAATGGCAACCGCTGCCCGACTTTCCCTAGTACTCAGTGCCAGTGATTCACTATTATAAAGCATTTTCTCCCAAATGATTCAGTTGTAAAGGAAGGTTCTTGGTTAAAACCAAAACAAATGAATGTCACTGATGGGTGAATATGAACAGCTGGTCTAATTAGCAAAGATTTGCAAACATGATTRAGATTATTATAAAATCTAATGAATTCAAAGCTGATGCTGTTTACAGAAAAAGCATGAGATAAATCAGGTTGAAAGGAAGCTAGGAGGCCTCTAGTCCAACCCCCTTCTCAAAGCAGAATCAGCTGTGAGCTCAAGCCAAGTTGCTCAAGGCTTTATCCCATTGGGCCTGGAACTCTCCGAGGATGGAGGCTGCACAGCCTTCCTAGGCAACCTGCTGCACTGCTTGTTTGTCCTTAAGGGTAAAAGTTTTTTCTGTACTGGCTACTGACTGGATAGTCTGAGTTTCTCTTTTTCCAACTTTCTTCCACCCACCAACTCGCTTACACAGCACTGTGAGGAGCCTGACTCTCGATAACCTCCCTGCAGGCACTGGGGGGCTKCTGTTAGGTCCCCATGAAGTCATCTCTTCCCTCCAGGCTGAGCAAGCTTCATTCCCTCAGCCTCCCCTTGCAGGACAAGTGCTTCAGCCCCCGGACCATCTAGGTGGCCCTCTGCTGAACTCGCTCCAGATTACCTGTGTCCTTCCTGTACTGAGGGGGTGAAAACTGCATGCRGTATCTAAACACAGTTTAACTTGTGTGGAGTAGGAGAGGCACAATAACTTCCCTCCATCTACTGGCTGTGCTCCTCTTAATAAAGCCCAGGATAGTGTTGGCTGTCCTTGTTGCCAAGGCACATGGCTGGCCCACGTTGTGCTTGCTGTCTGCCAAGAACCTCAAGGTCCTTCCCAGCAGAGCTACTCTCCTGCCAGGTAGTCCTCAACCTGGATTGTTGCATGGGGTTATTCCTTCCCATGTTCAGGATGGATCCTTGTTAAATTTACTTTCCACAGATGTGACCTCAGTGTGGTATGACCTTTGCTTTTTTTGCATGGTAGACCTTGAAACAAAGTTTTGGGAGGTTTGTCATATTGTAACAATGATAAATGCCACTCATCAACCATTTCTATGTGTTTGTGTTTTTTTTTTTTTTTCCGAAAACTGCACTTACTAAGTTAGTATCAAATGAAATCCATGATGCGTTTTGTCAAGTTTTTARTCTTTTTCCTCAGTTTTGTAGAGAGGAACTTCACTGAAATGGCAATGCAAGCAGAGCCTAGGTGTGGGGAGATGAATGCCAAGGCTGCCTCCCAGTATTTATGTTACTGTCTCCTTATTGCTTATTGTAATACAAATTTTTAGGTTTGCTGATATACCAAAATACTATATGTCTAACAATTTATTTGTACAGTTGTAATGATAACTTGATCTCAAACGTGTTCTGAACAGGCTATGATAATAGGATGGTAGAAATGCTAGCAGTTATGTTAACAGTTATGTCTCTCTGAATAACTAAATATTGAATATGATCRTGTAAGGAAAAATGGAGTTGATAAACGCGGTGAGAATCTGAATCATTTAATGATGACTATTTGTGTGCACTGTAGTTTAAAAAGCATTGTGCATATGCTCAGGATTTTCTGTAGCTTCYTAGCTCTTTTAATCAGACTTCGATGCAAACTCTGAGAGGTGCAGTGCTGTTATGCAAGATTTGCTTATGACCTATTCAGCACCTAGGGAATTAATCCTACATGTATAGATTAAACACATGATAAACATAGCTATGAGATGCAACTGTGGCATCTCTTCACTTGTATGTCAAGTGTTATAAAAATCTGTAAAGCACTGATGTTTATCATACAAGTTCATACATACAATGTGTCTGTTAGGTAGCTCAAGAAACTTGTTAAAGTTCTGAGGAAGAGGAAGGAATTTCCTCTTTAAATTCTGCTTTCGTCTATGTTAATTCTGTATCTTGCAGTGTATAATTACTTAAGCTTTTCTGCTTGGAAAGCTTCTTGTATTACTGTACTAAGGAATAGGCATTTGGGTTTGAATATTAGTAATATAACACTCAGAACTAACAGTGATGGGAGATTCTAGTCAATCTAGTGATAAAGGTACATAATTTACAGAGAAATTCCAAGTTATTAGGTTTCTGTTAAAGCTGGACTTGGTCTATCACCAAGATATGAAAATAGATTTCTATTAGGAAATCAGTTTCAAAAGTGGCATCAGTAAAATTCATACTTTACTTAAAGAGTGCATTCTAGCAGAATTAGGGGAAATGATTGTCCAGGTACATAAGGCTAGATGGCCCCTTGGCTTGAGTGTAATGGACACTGCCTGAAGAGTTTGAGCACCAGGGCTGGTCACTTCCATGCTTAAGTCCCTCTTTTCTATCCTTTTCTGGTAAGTAAGGAGCGAATGGGGAGCAGACAGCCCTAATCAGAGGGATGGAAGACATGAGTTGCTGCTGAACTGGTGTTTGGCACSAGACAAGTGAGAAAGACACTAGGTTTTCCTGAATCAAGAAGATAAACCTAGAAAGCAGAGAGTGTCCTATCTGGTTTCTCTGCAAGTTGGAGCTGACTCAAACTATTGAGTTTTAGGTCTACTGCTATTAATAGATTTCTTAAGATACTTGAAAYGTAGTGACCACGATGTTAGCAACTTAAAACCTAACTGCCAAGCACCAGCAGGTTACAACAAACAATAGAAAGCAAGAGGAAATAGAAAATGCTCTTTTTAGTCTGCCTGAGGAAACCCAGTATTTCTCTGAGGTGGATTCTGGGRAGACTTGATGATTAGCTTCATATTTGATATCAGAAAGTGAAAACAATCTGTAGGACAAAATTAATAAATCTGCAGTGAACATATGGTATGTCTTAGTAAAGTAGTAAAATTAAAAAATTTATAAAATGCAATACTTGTGAAAGTTTACAAAGTTTTCTGAAAAGACAGTGTTAAGTCATAAAGCAAGATATTTGATTTCTTTGATATTTGTAAAAAGAACCTTGTAGTCTTAAAATTATCCTGAACCTGAACATCCTGAAGATGTTTCCTTTATATTTGAGTTAAAGCTGCCATCTAGTGTAGCATTGTGTAAGATAACTGAATGTTTAGATAGCAGTTCTAAGTTGTACTGGTATGGTATGTATTGTAGCACTGATGCTTCTTCTCCCCCCACCTCACCTCTCCTTTTTTTTTTTCTTTTTGGAATTTTAAAAGGTAGARCACAACTGTTTCTTCACTCAATTCCTCCATTTTATATCTGGGGGAAACTTATTGCTGGAAAATTCAGCTATATATGCAAAAGCCTCAGTGAGATAGCCTCGTGAAGTATGGTTAACAGTACACTTTAAGGACACACAGATTAAGTTAAATGATAGTTACTAAATTTAATATAGATGTAATTATGAGATGTAATTATGAAAAACATCACACACCTGTGCACAAAAGGTACATATTCAAAACTCAAAGTTTTTTTTTAAGGACAGAATTAGTTTCTTAGGTAACACTGATTTTGTTTCTTTTCAGCACATGCAGTAATACCAGCTGCATTTAACTACATTGTCACACACTATTGAATTAGAAAAAAAAAAAAACTCTGTTGAAGTACTTTTGTTTCCATGAGTTTGTAAAAAAAAAAAAAAAAGAAAAGAAAAGAAAAGAAAATGGACAGATTTGAAAGACTTACTGTGCATCTTTGTTTAAACTTAGAAGCTTTGACACGGAAAAGGGCAATAATATTGAATTATATTTATCTCCGGCAAAAGACTAATCCTTGAGTCATCCTTGTCCAGGTGTGATTAGAATGAACCACAGAAAGTGCATGACTTGGGCCCCAAATCAGGGAAGCATTTCATACCTTAGTGGTAGTACGTTTTGTGTGTGTGTGTGGTGGAGTTYTTGTTTTAAACAAAGGCATTGTTAACTATTTCATGATTAGAGAAGGTGTGTGAGAAATTGCAAATATCTCTTACCTGAAGAGTGTTTGAACATTTACAATAGTCTTAGCATCTGCCATGTAGTCTTCCTCAGCACTCATTGTACTTTCTTTGTCCACCACTACCATATTAGCTGCAAAGGTGACCCCACATCTTAATAAGTCATCTAGGCTTTTGTGAAGAGAAAAAGGGAGAAAGACAAAAGCAACTTAAATACGGAACTCTCAAATGTTATGGACGGCTGAAATTGGTAAATTATATGTTGAATTGCTGGTTCCCTTCATTTTGTTACTCCATGTACATACCACAACTTCCAGTGTAATCTATATCAAGTAGATTGTTTAATTGAATTTATACATTAAAAATCAGTTTTCTTGACATCACATAGAATGCATTTCAGTGGGTTGCTATAGTCCCTCTGCCTTCATGAAAAAGAAATTTATTTCAACTTTTCAACAAGCCTTTAACAATTTTGTAGGAAGACTGTATGCTCTTGTGCTACAACAACTTATTTACCTCATGGTAGGTACTATTTCTGCAATAAGTAGGTTTAAAGTGGTTAGGGTTGTTTTTTTCCCCACAAACCCATTATATTTCAGTTTCAAAATGTTTAGTAAGATGCTACCAGGAGATGTAACATATTTCTCTCTAAGCTTAGCCTGTGTGCTGGAAGTGYTCTCATGATGCTTTTGGGAGTAGCTGTACATCAGTAGAGCCCTTTACTCTCCTGGACAAGACCTCCTGTGAAGACCAACCACAGGAAATAACATCAGATAACTGTGTTACATTTCCCATTATGCCTCACAGCAGTAGTTCCAAACTGTTTTTTAGTTGTTTCGGGTTTTAACAGTAATATTTTGCAAATAAACCATGCACTYTTCATAAAGCTTAGAAAGGGATTTTTTGTAATGATAAACACTGCAAGCATGGGGAGGGGACCTAGGTATCTAGCAGTTTTTTAGTAAGTGGTAATAATAATAATGTGTGATATTTCCATGTCATCTCATAATTTTTCTATCATATAATAATACAACTGGTTTTTGATAACTATTAACTAAATCTACTAGAAATTTTCTGAATGAAATAGCCCCAAAATATAAAAAAATAATAATTTGATACTTTTGAGTACCTACTCTAATTTTTTCTGGAGGAAGTTTACAAATCATAACTTATTTTTTTTTAACATTTAATGGCAATATTGTCAAGTTTTCTAAGAATTAATTCCTCGAAATGATTCATATTGTTTTTAATTTATAATTTTAATTGAGCTTTACTTTTCCTGATTACATTTTTCTTTTCAACAGTGATGTTTTCAGGTTCCTGAGTTTGTATATGCTATTTTACATATATGTGTGTGTGTGTGTGTGTGTGTGTGTGTGTATATATATGTATGTATTTAAATAAAATTTTGGATAGGAAATTCTACTAATTCTTGGAATCTACTCTACGTTTCATATTTTAACAAAAAGGAGGGGTAGATACAAAATTGAAGTTAATACTGAAATTCCCTCATGGTTTTATCTTTCAGAATATGCCAGTTCATAAAAGGTGACCAAACCACAAAGAYACTAGATACCTAAAAGGTAGTATGTGGCACCTTTGATTACTCTGGGAATTTATTTCACAGCTACTGAATGAGAAATGAACTTTGGAAATTTCACATTGTATTTATTAGCTAAAGATGATAAATGATTAAGATCGACTTTTATTGATTCTGCGTAATTTCAAAAGTTTAAAAACATAGGAAGTAACTGTGAACTGCATTTCTCAAGGTCTTGTTGTTTATACAAACAGACGCTGAAAAAACAAACTACAGAATATGGCTGTTGGTTCTGCTTTTTTTTTTTGAATCTGAGATAAAGTGATTGTATTGCCAGAAATGATCCACATGTTTATTCTAGTGTAACTATAAACTGTAGAATTCTGTATTAGCACTTGTTTCAAAACACTTTATTCATTTGATTCTAAAATTGGTGTGAAAAATCAGCTAGAAAATTGAGAAGAAATCACTTTAAGAAGGATTTAGCTCTTTCCTTTTTGAAAAAAATCAGTAAATTTTRGTAAAATTTAATTTTACTTATTGATAAAAACAAGTCAACGTTTTGGRGTTATGAATTATTTGGTATACTTTGAGCCAATTCAATTATTCTGCCAATATAAATTCTTTTTATAATTGTTGTGGAATTGAGAGAGAAACATTAGTAAATATTCACTAAAGACACCTTTTTGGACGAGAGGGAGGCAATCTAGAAAGTGAAAAATATTTCTATGGAATCATTACAAATCTCACRATGGCCATGATATCACCAAGGTAAATGAGTTTTTAAAGCCCATGTTGTAACAAATTGAGAATTAAATGTATTCAATATTCAGAATTTCTATTGAAAAATTGGATTCCAATAACTCAGAACAGGGCAAAAATTACTTGATTTCCATCATGGAAACCCAATACAGTATTAGCTATGTAGTAAAGCAAACCATTTTCTTGTTTGAATTAACATTCTAGACATAGGAACTTACGAAAAARCTAATGAGCCCATGTTCTTCTCTTGTTTCAGCCTGATTTTTACATTAAAGCTATGTTGCTAAACCTAGATTTGAAAATATGTTGTAGAAGAGATTAAGACAGAAATGTAGGAGTAGGTGATGTTTTAAGTAGTGGAAAGCAAAGACTGTTAGACACACTTTAAACTACCATTATTAGTACTGYCTACATCTTGTAGCTATCTTTACAAAACCTTAGTCAGTAAATCCAAGACAACAAATAAACTAAGTATAAAATGACACTGAAATCAGGGCTATAATCTGGCAATTTCTAGAACCATATTAATGCATCTAAATAACTGTTATTTTAATCTTCTACTTTGAAGATACTAACCTGYGTTCTCTGTCATGTGGAGACATAATGTCAAGTAAAGCTTTTGATAGTATTACYTGTAGTTATGTAAACTACAAATGAGAGATTTTTCACTAATCATTTCCTTTAGTAGTCTGAGATTTGGAATCCCAAATTATAGCGCAGTGACACAAACCATGCATGCAAAAAAGATCATCTTCAAATAYGACACCAAACTTAAGCATGCAATCACGATACACACAACAAACCACTGACACTACAATGTTAAGTTTTCTAACAGTTATTTCACCTACTTGTCGATAGAGCCCACCATGTAGTAAACCATTGGAAACCAACAGATTGCATCCAGAAAATGCATATCTGGCCTAAGCAGCAGATGGGATTACAAAATGAAATACAACATCACAAAAGCAGCATCTCTTCAAACGTATATCAATACACTGGTAGCTTGTTTAAAAAAAAATCTTTTTAAAACTTTGGCAGAATAATTTAATATTGTAAACAGGAAATAAGTTTGCAGAAAGCTGTGAATCAACAGTTTGTTCTGATCATAAAGAGTGATCAGAATTTATATTTATTAATAAATGCACTTCTTAAATCAGAAATTTTATGGCACAATTCAATTCCAAATATCTTATAAGAATGAATGACTGATGACAAAGACAGTCTACAAGCGTGATTCCAATGCATGACATAGGAATAATTAAAACAAGCAGTGAAAATTTTTAATAAAAATGTGAAGTGGAACCCAATCATTATTTGGTTTTAGAGACATTAGCTCCATTCAAGTCAATGGTACAATAATCTTAGATGAAACCTTATTTTTAAACAGGAAGTGGAAGGCAAGACACTATTTTATGGTATTGTTTTTTCAGTCATAAATTTTACTGGATGTCTTCTCACATACTGAAAAATAACTGAAATCTTAAAACCCATGAAAWGTATAGATATTAGAATAAGCATGCCATAATAGTTTGCCTAGATAAAGAGAGAAAATAGGTRTAGAACAGCAAGGAGGAGATATTTTTAATTGGAAATAACTGAAGTCCTAAGTCCAGTGGAGTTAAATTGAAACATTCCAATTGACTTGAATGGCAGCCTGGATCCCACCTTGGGCAGGTATGAAAAGCACCACTGTGCCTTTTAGCTAGATTCCTATAGCCCTATAGTAAGCCCTATASCCTTTCAGAGAGAAACAATGCTAAGAGTGTTAGTTTAATTAAAACACATGGCTTTTAGTTTATGCTGAGAAAAAGCATTTCTAGACTTAAAATGTGGTAATAGCATAAAAATATGTATCAATATGCAAAGTCAGGCACTACCCTGAAAAAGAAAGTAATCACTAGAGGGCACTGTATACTTGCATGTCCTACCATCTAATATGGAATTTGCAAACCAGCAGTCTTTAAAATAATAATTTATACCTTTACTAATTTGTGTAATTCATTTTATGCCATATTATAAATTATAATTAAACCCTTTTCTATTTTGCAAACACAGGTATATACTGCTTGACTAAAGATCTAGACTTTTGTATACTAAATCACTTAAACTAGAATAGATAAAGAAAAAGTGTGACTCTGGGATAAGAGCCTACATGCCACTTTTACTGTTGTCTTTTCTTCTCATCATAGTGTGATTTAATGTTCTGTACCTGCCTAACCTTCATTTTTGTATCTTCCAAATTGAGATTGTAAGTATTTGAGCAGCACCAAAGTGTTTGAAAAAAGTTTTTAGTGTCTGATTATAAATGATTAGTCTTGCCATAAAAGAATTTGTCTGAAATTTTCAATATCTAATGTGAGGAAGTCTAAGAATTCCACGGATTTCCAGGCAAATAGGATAGTGAAAACATTTTGATTAATCAGGAAGATTCAGATACTCTCTGAAGCTTCCTGCGCTCTSAGACCTACAGGCTTAACAAGATGAGGGATGTCTCCCTGCTTTTGAGCATTACCCCTCTCTGTTTTGATATTGTCTGTGGAAATACATGTTCACACTTCCTGATTTTTCTACCTGTGGTAAATACCTTTCTAACTGCAGTTTTGAGAAATGGAAAAAAAAAAGTGCAGTTGATGCCTTAAGATTGCTTTTCTTGTACTTATAGATATATGTAAAACTATATATGCCCTATATTAGTTTTCTGAATCCCGCCTCCCCCATCCCCCCGACAAATACCACGGGAGAGACAACAACTTCTAGTACCCTGGTAGGCTCTAGTACTAGGTTGTGCCTGTGTCAGGGGACGTGCTGCCGTTCTTTCCTTTCCCCCACTGTAGATCCACTGTAGGGATCGTCCTAACCAGGTACTCCAGACAGGCTTCCTGCTTGCTTTCTGCTCCTTGCGCATGCCCTTCCAGGTGCAAAACACCTCTGATTCAAAGATGACCTGATGGCAGACTCGAGAAGAGCATTTCCCAAAGATGTTTTAGGATGTTTGCTGTTTTATACAGACAGATAGATGCACCTATCTATCATGTTATAAGTAAATTTTAAGGCTTTGTGGCAGTGTTTTTATCTTATGTCAAGCATATTGACACTTAGTCCATTCTATGAATTCTGAGTCCCATAAAAAAACAATACAGGGAGTAGAGCTAAAACCCAGTGTGAGCTATAACCATTGCATTTCCAATGCTAGAAAAATCTGGATGAAAAGTAAATATTTCCTAACATGTCTTTGGGGTTGTGAGGAGGAGATTTGATCAAGTTTTTCAGGATTTTTCATGAGGACATGTTCTTACCAGGTGGGATTTTGGTTAAAAGTGGAGGAGAGAAAGTTCCTGGAGTAATTTTTAAAATGATTTGGTTTAGTGAGCAGCTCCTGTAAGGTAGTAGTTAGCCCATTTTAAGTTTTGTACCTGGTAATGTGTAACATTTTACATATCATTCACTTCAGTACAGCCATTTCTGAAAGTAAATGGAAAAGGTCTTTGGCTTTAGTAAGGCACAGAGAGAAGRAAAATGGTCTGTTTTACTATCTTCTTCATTTTTCAGAAATCTAAGTGTATTCTGTTCTACTCATCTTCTCATACCACGTTGTATGGCTGTGCTTTAAGCAACACTATCACATAACTCTCAAATTTGAGAAAAAAACTTGCATATGTTATCTCTTACAGCAAAGGCATGAAATGTATCTTTAGCCTGCAAAATAATGGAAATAAACATCAACATTTACTTTCTAAAGCAATCAATTTACTACCTTTGGATAATATAAAGAGAACTGAGAAATACCAATGTGAGTGTAATGAAGAGATCAAACTTGAGAGAGGAGCTGCTTAATACTGAAAAGGAGAGTATTTTGCCAATTATGTCTATCCTGGTATACTAGCATTGATTATAACACTATGAGTAATCAAGCATCATTTTATAAGAAAGGAGTATGGTTTCTTACCGTTTTTTTTTTTTTGTTTCAAGCCCCGAAGGTGAATAACATACCACAGAGATTAGAAATTATAATTYTGCTTCAATAATTTAGTGCATCTGCATAACAAATATCTTTTTGCAGGCATTACTATAGGGGATAAATTGGCACAGGAGTGTAGGATGGTAACACCTGTAACTTTCATGTCTATTGTACAGCATCCAAGGGGTAAAGAAAACATTAAGGTAGCACAGGAACTGTTCCTCCAGCCACTTTATTTCTCTAATGATAGGAGAAGAGGTCATTGCTATGATACAGCTGCTAAGGAATGGTTTATTTTAGAGCTGCACAGATGGAGAGTGTAGGTTTAATAACAAATAAACTTTTCCATAATTTTATATAATTGTAGACAAAGAGATTTTCTTACTGGTTTATAGAACTGCTTGTCTTAGAGYAATCATAGAATCAGGAAGGTTGGAAGGGACCTCTGGAGATCATCTAGTCCARCCTCCCTGCTCAGCAGGGTCACCTAGGGCACGTTAGACAGGGTTGCGTCCAGGCAGGTCTTGAAGATCTATCTCCAGAGGAGACTCCACAACCTCTCTGGGCAACCTGGTCCAGTGCTCCGTCACTCTCACAGGGAAGACATTCCCCCTCACGGTCAGGCAGAACTTCCTGTGCTTCAATTTCTGCCCATTGCCTCTTGTCCTGTCACACAGGACAACTGAAAAGAGTCTGTGTCCCYGTCCCCTTGACACCCTCCCTTCAGGTACTTTTACACATTGATAAGATCCCCCCTCAGTCTTCTATTCCCCAGGCTAAACAGGCCCAGCTCTTGCAGCTGTTCCTCATAGGGCAGGTGCTCCAGCCCTCTGATCATCCTTGTAGCCCTATTCTGGACTCTCTCCAGCAGCTCCATGTCTCTCTTGTACTGGGGAGCCCAGACCTGGAYGCAGTCCTCAAGATGAGGCCTCCGCAGGGCTGCGTAGAGGGGCAGGATCACCTCCCTCGACCTGCTGGCCACACTCTTCCTAATGCAGCCCAGGAGACCATTGGCCTTCCTGGCCACAAGGGCACATTGCTGGCTCATGGTGAACTTGTCATCCACCAGCACTCCCAGGTCCTTCTCTGCAGAGCTGCTCTCCAGAAGGTCTCCTAACAGGTCTAGGCCACTAAGTGTGTCATGTAAAGTAAGTTTTTGTTGTCTGAAGTACTGTTACATATCTTGATTTTGTACAAAGTTTTTAGTTTTACCATGATCCAATAATATTGATGTAATTTGGGGTATTAAAAGGAATATTTAGCTTTAATATTGCCCACAAAGAACATAGATATTTAAATTCAAAATGGTTATTTGTAATCAGCAAGAAATCAATTTAGTAGATGACAGTTAACACATGCTATTATTTTTGTCACCAACCTTTCTCAAAGATATATGTGCCATAATGTTTTTGATTTTAAGCTGGCCATGTGAAGAGTTACTATCTATCACAATAACGATAAAATAATTTGAAAATGTATCATAAAAAAAMCCCAAATAAATAAATAAATTTAAAATGTACATACGGGTTATCCAGGAGTAATACAATGGGATTTAGTTCTTTCTTTGGTCTGTAATAAGCTCTGAGTGGAACAATAAAATTATATAAACCATTTCCAGCAGTTTCTGCTGCAACTATAATCAATTTATTTTTGAATCCATAGGCTTTCGCATCTTCATAGTAATTATGTTGGCACCCCTAAAATCAGAATAGGAAGCAAGTTCAGTGAATTACAGATAAGGAGGTGTAGCTCTGGCATTAAARAATTTTACAATTAAAATCAGAAAATTATACCAGGTGAGATGATCTTAGACCTATACAAATATATATAATATACAAAAATACAAATATTAGTGGATGAAAAGGGTGAGAAAACAGGTAGCTGAACAGTTGCTAAACAAATCTTACTTCTAAGTAGAAACCAGAATCTAAGTCTGTTGAACATAAAAAAACAAATGTGAATGCAGTTTTGTGTTGTAACAAAGACTCCCTTTACCTTATCTAGTCTTAGACAACAGAAGGGCACTTTTTCATGCAGAAGATGGCAAAATGTGGGAGAACTTCCAATATAAGGAGAGTAAGGAGGATATCCTTTGGCATACCTAGCAGAATAGAACAAAAGTTTTATAGTATAGTTAATTACTAAAACACAACCGGCTAATCAAATATTTTGAGATGTTTATTCCTATGCCTAAGTTTGATAGTTATTTGTAGACTAACAGAGTCAAGTACTGGAAACAAATTATATCCTTAATAATGATCAAAGGAATATATATTTTGTTGCTTAAGGTAATTCTATAAAATTTACTGAAAGCTATCATATTTGTGGTTACCAAAGGAATTTTGGGGGAGGTTGTTTTGTTTGGTTTTGTTTTTTGCATACAGATATCTTTGCAAATGGCCTGATATGAAGTGCTGTCCTAGTTTTTCTAACACGTATATTGGAACTTTCTGAAAAAAAGGAAAAGAAGAARAATAGTGGGCCTTATACTCTTYCTCCTCCTCCTCTTTCTTTCAAAAACTCAAGAAGTGAGGTTACAAGCAAATATTAACTTCAAGTATTTTCTTGTTTGCTTTCTTGCTCTAATAATAGATTTTCAACATGGTTAGAATATGTTTTAGATAATCCTGACTCTGATACATTATCTGAAAATGGCAGATTGTCTTGCTGGCGTGATGCATCAGAAGAGATTTGCATCAGAATATCCACAGCTTTTTGGGGGAGACAGGGAAAATAGCAGGCCTTATAAATCCTGATCTTTCAATTTGAAGATAATTAATTCTATTACTTTTCTTATTGGAGTTTTATGATCTTCCCTGAGGCTTATCATATTTGCCACTGTTGGAGATGGTAGATGGTGCTAGGTGTGCCACAAGCTTTGTTGTGCATATCAGTTTTAATATTCCTATTAGTAATTCCAATAAACATAATTGCTCATGTGTATGAGAGCTTCAGGACTGAATCTTCTGTTTTTGTCTGAGTATCATGTAATGACGTAATGTATCATTACCTTCAGTAACACACTAACAAACATTGTAAATTAGAAATAATAATTTTGTCTCATGCTGTTTTTGTTGTTGTTGAAACTCTGACACCTTCCTCTGAGTGTTCAACAAGCCTGTTAAAGGGTAATCTGATTATCATTGCATTCTCAGGACAGAAGCGTTTATCTGTTTACAGGTGAGTTCAGTCCTATCCTTAGAAGTATCAAATATAAGAAAACTATTCATGCATCTGTGCTATAAAATAAATTGCAATATACAATTAGGTCCTTATTACTAAGTGTAAAAAAAAACTCCACTAAATTGAGACATCAATTTGTTTTTCTCATTTCAAAACAGTCATAACAGTATTCTGCTAACAGATAATAGCATTTCTTGAACAGATAAAATTCTGCAACTGGCCTTTACACGTCCTGCTTGCTGCAGCTGCTTGGATTGAACTGCACATCCAAAAGTTAACGTGAACACTGCTAATCAAATGGTGTTTTATTTTCATTCCTATTGAAATCAGTGCTGTTTTCCACAATATTAGCTTTTCAGATAATGTTTGGTTCATATTAAGCATACATACTCTAAGCCTGCAGAGACTTCATCATCTGATGGGTTAGTTTCATCTTCTGACTGGTCACTTAGCAGGTCACATGTCTGAAGCGAGGATGAGTCTGCAACCTCCAAAACCGGTGCTATGCTGGGCCGTCTGCCCTCTTTACCTCCCTCAGAAGGAAGAGCTAGTGTAGGTCCGCCAGAAGTTCGACATCCTGTATCTTGCAAATCGATAGCCACCGTCCCTGAAGTAATGTTGAAAGTATTTTCTCAGTGTGGTTGCCAAAACACATGATTGAGATTCCTATATTTAGTGAGGATTGTCTGCATTTGCAGCCAAAGATCAAAAGGAAAACTATGTAGATTATTTGTGCTTACTATATTGAAATATAACAAATAATCAAACTACACCYGAGGAAGCGTTTTTCCACAGAGTTGTATTTTTTATGTTAGGTTCCYGACTGTTAATATATACTGTTGCTAATGTTAACTACATTTTTAAACTATACCTCTTAATTAATCCATGTTAGTATGTACAACATTTTTTTTTACTTACCCATGCTAGCTATTATACTGTGTACTGGCAACCTAGAAGTCCCATGATAAGATAATTTTGATTCATGTTTTTTTCTGTGCTTTTCTTGCTTCTTAAAAGCAGAATTCTCTTCTTTAGTGATATTTATATAAAAGCATATATCTGTAGAACTCATGATGTATCGAGGACCTGGATTCAGCAAAATGTTTTTGTTATCTTCCTTTCTAACACCAATGAGGCAGACTCCAAACCTTAATTAAAAAAAGGAAAGGCATAGTTCATTAAACAAAGTTCCATATATACCTGAATTTCCAGGGTCAAAAGTAAACCCCCATTTACTTTTATATTTTGCAGATTATGAATATTTGCAGAGCTCTGTATGACAAATATGTTTTAAAAATGTTATCTCCTAAATAGACCACTTCTGATCAAACACTGTTTTCACAGTGATGAATCCCTAGGCATTTCAGTCCAATATTTCTCTTAATCCCCATAGTATTCTTCTACTGCTGTTCCAGTTAATTTATCAGCTGAATATTCCCTTCTGAGAATATATTAATAGAAAATGGATATATTATATGAGAAAGTATTCATCATGTTGAAGTGTTCCATTACTCATATGTAGCAGAAACCTTTTTCAGAATTCATTTTTGCTACTCACTTTTTAAAATCTACTTGATTGGTGATAAAAAATAAGGAATTAGCAATAATATCATCTTCTCACTTATGAAATACGAGAAAAAACTCAATATTTAAGGCTTGATATAGATTCACTGTGTTAAATATATATATGAATATACAAGATTTATGTTTAGCTTGTTTGTTCACATCACACGCAGCAATGAATAAGCTCTGCATGATCGGAACCTAAAGAAAGAAGATATGTTAATGTTCTTAAGGTTCACTCTAACRGAAGAAATTGTTTTTATTTATTTTGGACAATCACCAGGATATAGCATGTACCACTTTACAATTCAACATTTTGCATGAAATGAGCATGCAATGGTGTACCCATGAAGAAAGCTATTTTTCCAGCTGACTTCTAAGTAAAACAAACAAACAAAAAAACAACTTATATAGATTGTTTTGGACAGTGAAAGGGTCTGGTGTTTTAAAATACTCTGTCTCTAAGGTATGGGTCTTTTTTGTTGTCTGATTTATCCTATATATCCTTTATATTCTATTTTTTCAGACTGAGTTGGGTTATACAAAATCATCATAAGCTTTTACCTGACCACATGTAACTTACAGAAGAATATCCTTGAAATACATCAGTGGCCATATATTTAAACCCAGAAACAGAGTATTGTATAATATTGCAATTTCAAATAGAGAGCTATGTTGTGGACAAAAGAATTTTTTTTTTTTGTTCTTTTAATCCTTGAAAAGAAAATAAACATACTTTTTATGTGCATGGAAAGAAGCGTATGTGAAACTTTTCCCCTCGTACTCAGCAAAAAATGTACTTTCTTCCAGGTTAATGTGATATACTTCATTACCAGAGCATCTGCCATACATTTTCTGCCATTGTTCTGCTGATTGCTGACCCTCCCTGGAACATGTGCAGATAGAGAGAATAATTTAAAATTTAATATAAAATTCTCATTAATCAGAGCAATATCTCATGGCAATAAAAACTACAAATGCCTAGTAGAAAGGTCCTCTGTGCTGAAATATTTGAGATCAACGTTTAGTAATACAGAAGCATGAAGATTAGTTTAATGCATTAAAGAGCATCTTCTGCTAAGTAATAGGCATTTTAAGATTATGTACTTCAGTATCAGGAGAAATATGGCTGAATTCGTTAAAAATCACATGATAATAAGTAGATTCACTGCAATTTCAAGATGAGAGGTGAAACAACAATGTCTGCTTTCTGTTCATAAAGGCATTCTCTCCAGATGATCCATGACAGCTTGTTTGATTTTTGTTAGAAGTAAGTAAAGAGTCATTCAAAATAATTTACGTGAAAAAGACCCATTTGACTTAGGTCACGTTATTGATAAGAAAGACTTTTCCACATTTGCTTGCCAGTTTCCTATCGTCAGTATACCCTAATCCTGCCCTAATCCTAAAAAATGTTTTTAGTTACTGTGCCTTGTACAACAAGTAAATACCCTCTTTCCTCTAGTGTAAGAAAATAAATTATTACTTTAATCATATTAAGACTATCCTGATCTGTTACTACATGCAGCTATGTTCTTTGTCTACATGCAGTGCCAGTGAAAATGTTCCAAACCTTTAGTAACATCAAAACTTGCAGGCTTGCCTTTATGAACCTCTAGCTTTACTAAGTTTTATGTGGAAATAGAGTTCTGTTTGCAAGAACCTGATGGGATATAATGGGTAGATAGATCTCAGATAGGACATAAAGCAGACAGATGTGCTCTGTTTTGCCTCCTAATGAACATTTCTTTTAATGTTGGCACCTGCTCCTTTGTATTGTATGAAATGTATACATTTTCAGTTTCTTAAAACAAGTTCTGCTTTTCTTCAATTTACCATTTTTCTCCACTCTTAGCATAGAAATACTTTATTTCAAGATTAATGGAAATAACGATATTTATTGCAACAATATTAACAGACAGTGCATTAGTTATAGAATAACAGAACTAGAAACGTAACTATAAAAGAAAATTGTTCCGTATTTCACTTTTCTCTCCAAAATAAAATGTTCACCTGTTTAAAGTCTGCTTGGTTCCAGTTAGTTGTCTAAAAGCTTCCCATGGTGCTGTTCTGTAAAGATCACATGAAGTTTATCAAGTCAGAAATGTTATTTTCTTCCAGTATTTTGTATCATAACACAAACCCTAATAGAATTCTATTACTAGATTAAAAATATTTAACAATAAGTATGAAAAATAGTAATGAAGATCAATAATAAAATTATGATTGTGATTAAAGGTAAAATTTTGCTATCTTACAAACTGCGGTCTTGGATTCTGTAAGCAATTGAGAAAACAATTATAGTATTTATATATATGTTTAATCTGAAAACTAGTATGAAAGACCACATTAACAGCAGAAAAACTGCYCTTGATGATTGGATCTGAGCAAAGCTGTTTAGAAAATAAGCATTTTCACAGTCTCCTCACATGTTAATTCCAGAAGATGTTTTTAATTTACATACATGTACTTCTTTTTGTTTACTGTTTACTGAATTATCCTTTTAATTACGATAATACAGAACAATTATTTTTGTTATGTTCTGATGCTATTTATTGTCTTAATTTCTAGCAGTTTCCCAGTGTACTTAACCTTCATGATGATCAGAAATGTATTTGTATTTATTAAACATGTCAAAATRTTTGTTAATAAAAACACGACATAGAATCCTCGTACATATCTGTAGGTACAATAGCTGGCATTTCATTTGTAAGAATTTGGGACAATGTTTTAAATCTATGAATTGTCACTGAACTACTCCTGAATTCTGCTAAAATATAAGCTACTTCAGGTTAAGATCGTATCTCCACTAAATTAACAAATGAAATGAAGCTGAAATTTTGAAGTGCCTTAATGGCTGACTTTTCCCCAGAGAAATACCAAATAGCAAGAAATCTTCTGGCCACTGCTTTGATAGTTGCATGCATCTAAAATACTATGGAAACAGAACAGCCATTTTTGTTGCAGAGAGAGAGAGATCTAGGACAGGGAAAGAAGCTTATGCTCCATGAGATTTCATTAGGAATGTGGAAAACTGTTCATTTATTTGGGTTAAAAGTAGCGGTTTTTTTCATGCTTCTACCTTATCAATCCAACTACCTACTTAATAAAGTCTTATCTGTGATATCAACTTGACCAAACATTCCTGGTCATGCATGCTCTAAAAGATATCCTATGTTTGCCATTTTTCCAGGAAACAATATTCTGGAAACCTATCTGATCTTAATACTCTGATGAGTGCAGAATAAAATAGAAGAAAAGCAACAGAACATTTTTACTTTTCAAATCTTTCTGAATTCTTCTGTAGCAAGTTTGTATGTATCTGTAGGTAGGATTCAAAGGATACTATTGATGGGATAGGATACTGTTTGTATGAAAAATATTTTTCTTGCTCTAGTATACAATAACTAATTTTGAAGCGTAGATCCAGACTAGAAATCAGTTAGATTAACAACTCTGATTCTATCAATTAATTCCGATTACAGAAGAAATAGTAAGTGCTTTTGAATCATACTATGGCTACTTTATATCATAGTTGGGAATCTGTATCAGTGATGAATTTTCCCAASTTAGAAATTAAATGCTAAAGTCTTCAAGTACAGCAGAAGATAGAATCCCTTTCACATGTCATTTGCTGATGTAAAACTCTCTGCCAGCTGTTAAGAATACTACTCTTCTTTCATGTACTTACAATATGGAATAATTAGAAAGAGCTTCAATTTCTATATATGCCATGTAATGAAAGGTAGGTATATGAAGAGAGTATTTCTTCATGATTCTCAGGAGACATGGAAATGTTTTTGTTGTCACCTTATTAACAGATTCTAGTACAGAGAGTGCCATTAAAATCTTGGCATTTTCTGTTCTCAGTAGTAAAATTTCTAGCCATAATTTTGGTGTTCCCTCTCCTGAGTACAGTGAAATATTGCAAATGCCACATAAAAGGTTAAATAATTCTGTTTGTAAATATCAACATATTCTTGGGCCTGTGGTTACTACAATAAAACATACGTATTTTCACTAGACTCTAAAATGTACTGTCCGTATGCATGTACTCTACATCTACAGATACATTTACTCTTTAACACCTCTCTCTGAAAGTGCTGCTTTAATAAGAATACCTTATTATTCCAAAAATGCAGCGTAACACAGCTTGTACTAGATACACTATACCTATTTTGGTAAATACAGAGAGGTCTTACTATGTAGTCTGTAGAGACTTGTGATCTCGTACGATTTCCAGCATCATGGTTACTGTTTTAAACCCTCTCTTCACATTTATGTTTGCTTACTTCTTAATATATATATGCACTGAATAGAAAATTCTGTTTTATATCTTATCAGAAAAAAAATCTCTTAATTTCAGTCTTTAGGATTTTGATATATGTATATAAAAAATTTCCAAATTAATATAGTATTTTTTTCAGTTTTTTATGTTCCTAAGTAGAACTGAATGAAATACCCATAGTTCAATCTACTGAATTGGAAATACCAGTTTTCCCATTTTCTTTTGTGCAATTGGCATAACAGTGTGAAGTAAGTTGTTAAATATTTGGGAGGGATCTCCTTGAAATTATATCTTAAGTAAAACATCTTGACGGGTTTTTCTTCAGAAAATTCCAATTGCTTTTTAAGAATTGTATTGTAGTAGCTGCCTGGGAATTCACAGTAAGATACTTTCTGAAGAATCTCAGCTATAACTTTTGCAAGAGTTTTTATGGTACTATATACTTACTGTCCCCTCGATGTATGAACCAGCAGTGTGATTAATGTAGAAGTGGCTGGACATATACAGTTTAGAGCTAGCATAGCATATTTGAATTCCTCTTCACACACAACATGATCTGTAAAAAAGTATATATAGATTTTCTTACAAAAATACTTTCTATTGCACAAAATTGTCACTTTCTCTCCTAATAAAACAGTGAAGAAAGATACAACGAGCCTTTGGATCTCCCTCTTCCAACTAGGACCTGGATTGTAGCTCTTTATGATTTGCCCCGTGTAGGCTACCTGTCAGATTTCATGACTAGAGTTAATTTTCCATCCAGTGCCTACTTTTGCCTGGCTGCTACACATGGAGAAGATGCGATGACTCTATTAATCCTGCATCCACTGTCTTGCTGCACTGCTGGTAAGAGTAGCCTCTGTAATGTAATCTAGTTTATATCTCTTGCGCCTTCTGCAGCTTTCCATGAACTGGTACAGAGACATCAAGTGTTGTACAGAGATACAGTTTTGTTTCCAGGAAGCAGCATACCGAGGATATTGCAGTGGAGGAGTGCCTGGGCTAACTGGGTAGGCTGTGCTGGCTTGCAGATTGGTTATTTGGCAGTAGCTCTGGGATGTTTGCACGGCACTTGAGTGCACTTGAGTAGATTTGAATATCTCCTCCAGCAACTGCTGCCTCCTTCTCATCTAGGCAAATGGTTTTTGGYTTTTACATTTCCAATTTATTACAGCCTCATGTTCTTTTTATCCCAGTTCTTGTCTGGCTTCCATATATGATAAATTTGCATTTTTTATCTGAGAATCCATCTGAGATGGCAAGTATGTCTGCAGAATAGTACTTCCTCTGATGGAACAGTTCTGCAGATATACCTATTTTTTCTGGGCTTTATGGTACTTAGCAGGAGGGCACTGAGAAGAGAAAGAAACAGCATCATTAGATTTATTCCATAATATTGGGTTATACTTCAAAATGCAAAGTCTTCTGCACATGCTTACAGTATTGAATGAACTATTATTGAGTTTGTATGACTTATGCTTAAAATTCAGATCTGGTGCTGGTGATAGCATGAAAAGGAAAATAAAGCTACTCTTTAATGTCATTAAAGTATACCTGGCAATATTAAAGCAAGTATAAGAAAGGATAAGTGCAAACTTATAATTTAATTAATTCCCCATCGATGTACAAACTCAAAGTCATAAAGAAGGTTCTCAAAGGTAATAAAGGTATTTACTGCACCCTAAGTAAAATTATTTTTTCTGGATTTAGGGTTAGGCACTATTATTTGAATTCRAAACAAGAGATTTTGACAGGATAAGGCATAGTCTGCTGCTTGGATGGAATAGCTGTGTTCTATGAACATTAGTCCGATGCAAAGGTTTATGAAAATGAATACTGACTTCCTGAAATTGAATSAATATGAAATCTTTGTATTTTTGAATTTTTATGGGATTTTGCCTAATACCTTCCCCCTATTTTTTGTTTATAATGTTGTTGTGTTATATCTAATACTTAAACAAGAAAAAACTACAGAGAGAAATTATTTAATCCCCTGTTGTTTCAGATCTTGTACTTGAACCAAAAGGTGCATGCTGACCTAAATACATATAAATGAAACTGAATAAATCAGGGTTGGTGCAATGCAAATGAAAAGTATATCTCAGAGTTAAATCCAACATAAATTCTATACTATCTAATATATATCTGGTTTTATTTTGAATGGGTATGTAAAATATATTTTTATTATATTAGCAGAGAATAAAGCACCAGGCAAATAAGTTGCTGTGCCACAACTGTCATCTTAATATTGTGTGTTTCAGAGATTCAGCAGAGATCATGTCAGGTATTTAAATCAGGAGCCACAAAGCTGGGAATCCTAAGATTTGTTTCCACCTCTCTTGTAGTCTTGACCTTGTGTGAGCAATTTATGCCCTCTATGGCTATTTATCTATTCTGTAAAATGGAGATAGTAATAATATCCTAATTCCTTCAGAACTGTTTTGAATCTTTTGAAATTCTCAGTGGTAGTTTGCGAACAGTAGGTTCCTCAGTGCCCTAATTTTCATCACTAGGTATATTGTTCTAATTCATTGTTAAAAACTAGAGTTTTCAGATTGTATAGAACAGCTCTAGTTGATTCCTGTTCAGGAATTAAAAAAATAAATAAATAAAGGAAATGAAATGCTATGTAAAATATTAATTTGTAAAGAGTAGCATCAGCTTTCAGGCTCAGTAAGTTCCAGATCAGGATTCAGATTTACTTCTGAATTTTATTTCTAAACTTTATCTGCTGTTTCATCAGAGCCTATGTCAAGGTCAGTCTCACAAACTTGCTTGGAAAACTAAGTTTTAGGAAATCTAATCCTACACGTTTTTGTGGATCCAAAATGATAAAGACTCAACAGTCTTATGGAATAGAATTGGATGTTAACTCTATTTATTTGGGACATGTTTTGTTCTTGGTTGGACCAATATAATCTTAAATAATTGGAATTAATGTTGACTTATTCCAGAAACATGCATATCTTTATTGTTAGAATGTGTCTGATTTTATGGGATGTTTATTCTATTTCATTCCATTTCTGGAAATGAATTAGTTGAACACAGAATTTTGTGCTAAAATATTCATTTATCTGTTGTGGGTAAACACTGTTGTTGATTCCCAATCTTCAGGTCCTGTGGTATCAGGTACTACTTATCACCAAATTACCCATTCAGTATGGCAGTGAACCAACAGAGGAAAACGCATGTTGTCTTGAATTGAATCTTAAAGATGTCAAGTCATTTTACCACACAGAAGTATTTCTATTGCATTCATACTAAAGAAATACTCAATTTAGGATTTTCTGAAACTATATTTTCTATTGAAAATATATATTGAGAGAAAATTTATTGCTAACTCTGTCACAAATGAATGTAGTAATGTGGTGCAGTAAGGTATGACTTCTGTAATGTTCCTGAAAATCAAACATACTTGAAGTACTGATTTGTGCCTGCAGCATCAGCCCTGTGGTAAGAACATCCTAGAACTGGCAAAATTATTCTGAGAAACTTTACTTTTCATCAATTTGTAAGTTACCATGATAACTACCAGACCAGATAGAGAAAACTGCCCATCCATTAGCTTACTTTTATCTGTAATTGGATAAATTAGTCATCACATGCATTCAATATCCATTTCATTGAATCTGGGCTATGTTCCTTTGTAAGAAACTACTATAGTATTAATGTCAGATTTCACCATTGTATTCTGAATGAACAGACAACGATAAAATATGTCCCCAGTTCCTGGAATTGTGTTTGTATGTAATTTTTAAATATTAAAGGTAAAAGTGATTAATATATTTTCTAGAAAATATATAAATGTTATAAATAAAACTCAGAAGTATGTAATTTTCTCCAGTATCTGTACTGCATAAACAGAACTGCTAAGGTGTGGATAATTTTCATTTTTCATGTTTGTCCTTAAATGCAGAGCCAGTTGGATGCATTAAGGATACATGGCCTTTTGTAGCCCTGTATGTATGAATAAGAAAAACAAATGCAACTGCTAGTGAAGGAAAATGCAGTATTACTGAAAGARAAAACAGGCATGTCAGTGCATTTGTATGTTGGAAATTACTAAGGGGTAATCATAGTATTTCAGCTCAAGACACAAGATTGTTAACGATAGTGATAAAGTGTTTCCTTACCCATCTGGTAGCTGTTATGTTAGCGACTGTATATTTATAGAGTTTTCATACACTGAATTTGAAAAAGAATTTGCTGGGGCAAACCCTTAGGAAATGTGTTTTTCAGATTCCATTGAAGTGTCATATCCAAGCATAAAAAAGTATTTCCACTGTATTAATGTAAGTTACCATTTTAAACAAAAATAATTAGATTTTAATGTAAAAAATAACAGATGCAAAGAGAAGACAGCATGCAAGGGTGTGTCTCTGRGTTCAGGTGGCAAGACCAAAGCATGCCTTCCTGACAGGCTATATTACCCAGTGCAAAAGTTAGACCTGGAGTCCCTGTCTCCATTCTCTTGCTGTGACAATGAGAGTAAGTTCTAGTACTCTAACTGAAGAGAGGAAGAAAGGCAAAATTTTGTGTGCTGGTTTAAAAAAATTATAACAAGTACTTGTCCTATATATTGTTTCTAAAGTCTAAAACTGAATAGCATTCTGGAAATATTCCTCGGGGTGCTGCAGTCGGGGTCTACATTTCAGAACTGTCTCATGCAACCTAGGGCAGCTGGTCGATCTGTTATAATAAWATCGTAATGTAATATGCAGAGAAATTGGGTCGATAGTTTTAGAGATTTTCCATGTAGTTAAAGTTAGAATTTTGTTTAGGAAAACTTTCTCAAAGTCTTTTTTTCCCCCTAAATTCAGAAACTTTATTTTTGGCAGTTAGGATATTGAAACCCGTGTGTAAAAAAATAAAGAAATTGTATTCCTGAGTACTTCAGGTTTATAAAAATGCACAATATCAATCCAGTAAACCTTCAGAACAAGAGAGTCATTTTTCAAAGGAAAATCAAATTTAAAAGAAGGCTTTTGCATTAAGGCAGTAGTAAAGTAGTCCTGAATCATAATAAGAAAAGCACTTAGAAAAATGTTGCATATGTTTATGACAGATTTTCTTGATAAGGTCTCTGCACAGGGCTATAGACTGCAGCCCCCACTGGGTACATATCTCAGAATGAAGCAGAGCTAGACTAGGTTAGTAACCAAAATAGAGCTCCCTTAGGAAAAGGTACGTGAACAAATGTTGTGATGATTCAAACTGCTGGTGGCCTGACCATTTGCAGTGGGTAAACATCCAGTGATGCTGTTTATATAGGGTTGGTAACCTGGCCGATTTTAAAATTTCATTTAAAATTTCCTTTGTTGTGCATCAGTAAAACTAAATTAACTGTGTATGAAAGCTTATAATTCTCTGGTCTTAACTGTTGTGCAATGAAAATAAATTAAATGATACTGTTTGACATGAGGGARCATGTGGAAATGGATGCTGTGATCTCTGATCAGCTCAAAAATTCTTTTTGGATGTAAGGTGCTATACAAATATTTAACCCTATGATACTGTACTTCCATAATTAATATTAGAGGGAGGCTAATGAAGCTCAGACTACATAATGTCTCCTCAAACCCTTCAGGAACTACAGAACATAAATGAAGACAGTGAGATACCAGATTGGCTAAGCTCAATGGAAGAAAGTATTACAAAAAGAGGGGATGTTTTTGGCTTTTTGTTTTTACTATATAGTCCAAATTCTCAATTTGAGACTTAGAACAAATATGTGTAAGCTCCTACAGAGACAAGACATTAAGAATAATGGAATTCTATTAATAATACAATTAGAACTGACGATTTACCACAGTTATGGATAACGAAATGTCACTATAGCTAAGGAGAAGAGATTATCTTGGTGTTTTTTCTTTTAAAGGGAGAGAAGAAAAAAAACTTTAATTCTTGTCACAACACAAGTCATATTCCCTGCTGTTCCATATCATAGTCTAAGACTACACGTTTATGACTTTGGGACTGGTATTGATGCTTTTTGCCTTCTTTGCAATCTAATGGTAAATCTGGCAAATTTTAAAATTACAGCTTTAACTATTGCTCTGGAATTGCTCTRCACTGAAATTTGCTTTTTCATCACATTCTGGGATGATGAAGGAGCCTAATATTTCTCCATAGAGTTTTTTGAATTTTGCATGAATCAGCAATCTTTTCATGCTCAAAATATACTTCAGGAAAGCTGATTTTTCAAGTTACAGTTGAAATGGAAAGCTTTGCTTCTACTTATATTTTTGCAAAGAGATAAAATGAGTTGTCATTAGGAACATATTTGCATGTTTTCACATAAGCATATATATATGTGTATGCATATGTGTGTATATATATATATATAAAAAACATACATATACACACATACACAAACACACACACACGTATGAACACAGAAAGTGAGACCCACTCACCTACTGCAAAAAATGATTTGCCAAATTAGAGCTAGTAATCTGTTCTTATGAAAGAGGATTTTACCTGTGTTTCTTAACATCATTTTACTTTTTATTCATAGTTTCTAAGATACTCAGTAAAATTACTGATGATACTCATSGATCTAAATGATATTTTTATTTTTAAAATATTTGAAAGTAAATAAAATATTTTTTTAATATCACTTAGGGAGAAAATCCACTGGAAATTTTCCATTTTTTCAATTGTTTTCAATTATTTGTATGGATGAAATTTAGCCTTTTCTCACCTCTTCTCTTCATATGGCCCTTGGTAATAGTATGGTTTAAATGACAGAAATTGTTTAAAGACATGGATACAGCAAACTAATCTGGATAGAGCAACCTGGATCTCTAATTACAGAGCAACAATGTATTATATATGAAATAATTCTAGATTATATATTATATAACACAACATATTAATAGAGTAATCCTTTAAATGCTTATGAGTAAGACTTTAATATAAAACATGACATTTTACTATTGATATGACATTTACAGTGCGTGGACTTTTACAATATTTTGATCTTACATTTTTTAATCTGTTTCCAAGTAGTAAATATCTCTAGGGAATCTGACTTTGCTTATGTGTTTACAAAAACAAACTGCCAAAGAGTTTAAATGGCTGAAATCTCACACTTACCTGCAAACTTGATGTGGAATTTATTTTCAGGTTTCAATATTTGGACATACAAAGGACAATTTGGAGCAAAGTCTTTAACTGCCCATGCTCTTAAAATGGTTTGATGATCCTAAAATGAAATAAAGAGTATGAGGTGATGACAATGAAATACAAATAATGATCATGTTAGAAAAAGAAAGAGCTTTCTCTGAAAAGGTTGATGACTTTCCAATTGCTGATTGCATTAGTGAGGTAACTCACTACAGAAAGTGTGATAACTCACTTTAATCCCATACAACAGCAACTGATGTGTGCGTTTATGTACACATCCATATATATATTTATGCACACAGACAAATCCATAACTCTGCAGATACCGAAAAGGCTGAGGTACTCAATGCCTTCCTTGTCTCAGTGTTCACCAGCAAGGTCTCCCAGAACTCTTCAAGGTGGGTTTCAAGGAGCGGGAGAACGACCAGCAGTGGATGACTTCAGTCAGGGATTATGTGGGAGAACTTAAGTGTTACAAGCCCACAAGATCAGAGAGGTGCAGAGAGAACTGGCCAGTGTCCTTGTAAGGATGCTGCCTGTCATCTCTGGAAGATGGGAAAATTGGGGGAGGTCCCCAACAACTGCAGAAAAATAAGTTGTTGCACCTATCTAATAGGATGGAGGAACAGGCCAACAGGAACCTCAAGAAATTCAACAGAGAGTCCTGTCTCTGCGATGGAGTGACCCCCTGCACTGGCACATGCAGAAGACTAGCTGGGGAGTTGCTCTGCTGGGAAGGATCTGGGGGTCCTGGCAGCCAGCAAGCACAGCATGGGCCAGCCATGTGCCCTGGCAGCAAGGACAGCCAACAATATTCTGGGCTATATTAAGGGGCACAGCCAATAGATGTAGTCCATACAAGTTAGACTGCGTTTAGATACTGCATGCAGTTTTCAGYCCTATACTGAGGTACAGGAAAGACATGGGTAATCTGGAGTGAGTTCAGCAGAGGGCCACCTAGATGGTCCAGGGGCTGAAGCACTTGTCCTGCAAGGGGAGGCTGAGGGAATGAAGCTTGCTCAGCCTGGAGGGAAGAGATRACTTCATGGGGACCTAACAGCAGCCCCCCAGTGCCTGCAGGGAGGTTATCGAGAAGACAGAATCAGGCTTGTCAAAAGTGCTGTGTGGTAGGAGGACAAAAGATAAGGAATGCAAGTTAAAGTAAGGTTGAGACTAGGTATAAGGAGAAACATTTTCCCTATTAGGACAGTCACACAGTGGAGCAAAGTTTCCCAGGGAGGCTRTGCAGCAGGTTTCCTAGACCTGACTGGATACAGCCCGGAGAAACCTGGTTGAGCAYACAGCTGACCCTGCTTTGAGAAGGGTTGTTGGACTGAAGACGTCCTGAGCTCCCTTCCTACCTGTAGTATAGTATGATCCTATTATGATCTCCTATTTTATTTGTTGGAATGAGCAAGAGAGGGTTTGTTTCCAGATATCTTCTCCCAGTATTTTGTCTCTCTTTTATCCTTCTGCAAGTATCAGCAATAGCATAATTTAAAAGGGATGACATTTGGATGTGGAAGAACTGTGTGAAAACTCTTAGATGGTAGTGATAAGCCATGCATAATTAATCCAGAAGGATGTATTAGACAATGTACTTCAAAAAAGCCTCCACATTTGAGTAACATAGAATGAAGACATCAGGATTTAAGATGTTAAGTTAATAAGTCTCACAAATTATCAGCTCAACACCAAGAATCCAAATCTGTATTTTTGTGCAGCTAACACATATGCATAACTGATGGCAGAATTTAGCCATCTACTGACCATAGGATTCCAACAGATTCACAGATTTAAGTTCTGTGCTTGTTACTATGTATGTCAAGTGAGAGTTAAACATAGGGAGAACTCTGCTATCCCATAAAAGTATTTGAGAACATACTCATATATTGAATTCCATGAAATACAGTTATTTTTCAACATATATTAATCATCAGTTTTTACTTATTTCAGAAATAAACAGAAATAATTGAGAGTTGCACATAGGAAACAATATTTGGCTTGAAATGCCTTGCCTAGTCATGAAATTGGTGCTATTAAATGATAGAATATAAAGAATGATTCATTATGTTTGCAGCATCAGCAATAAGGAAAGCTTTCAGACTCACGAACACAAGGGAAAATCTCTGTCTCGAACAGCATGTAATTGACATTTTCAAACCATAATATTTTAATGTCTACTRAGATGGTACTGAGTAGCTTTTCCATTAGAAATACTGGAATGAAGTCATATGAGGAAGACCTTTTGAGGATGTAAAACAAATTAGTTTATATTCAATCTTATTAACACTTCTATGAAAGATAATATGTAGGATTGCTATGCCCATCCAGCAGATTTCAGAACTTGCTATAAACTTTCCTCTTATGCAGTCACTTTTTCAACCCTTTTTCAGAACTTGCTATAAACTTTCCTCTTATGCAGTCACTTTTTCAACCCTTTTTCTTCTGCATAGGACTTCTCATGACCCCCCCCCCTTTTTTTTCCTGTCTCAAGGGAATGAAATGTCAATATACCTTAAAAGTAGCAAATGGCTGGGTAATGGGATAGATGGAGGTGATACAGCACTACAAGATGAGCAAGAAGTTTGGAGGCAGATTTGGGACAGATGTGAAAAAMCTATGTCATTGCAGATATGTTATCTACTCTTTTTATGCAAATGGTATCAGGGAAACATAATCTTCAGTGTCATTTGCAGTGATGATGTGTGACATGAGCTAAGATTAAATTTGCTGTGATAAACCAACTGTACCACAAATATCATTTTGATAGTACATTTTAGTCCTTTTCCTTTTTCTCCCTATGTTATTCAGATATTTCTACGAATTTTAAAAAATTATTTTCTCTTGAAAGCATAACTGTTGTCAGAAGGTGAAAGAATGTTAGAAGAATGCTTAATACATCCTCCATATGTGAAACAGATGTCTGCYCTGCTTACTGTAGCAGATAAGCAGCTTACATCTTGGCCTGGGATGTCAAAATGACATTTGAAAAAATAAAATTTAGCACAGCTTTGTCTTGCCAGAGAAGAGAAAATGTATAGTAAGAGACTGTGAAAAGCTGGCAGATTCTTGGTCTGACTACTTATCCAGGGAGCAAAGGAAGAACTAACAATTTTTTGAAGTAACTGCCTGTCACCTGGTATTGTACTTTCCTTCTGAGCTATAATTGAGAGTCATGGATGAGAAGCAACAAATGCTAGTACTAAAATTTATTAAGAACAAAACAGCAAGCAATGAACAACCAGTGGCAGCCATGGCAAATGAGGAGATTCTGTGCTGAGGTCTGTAGCTGGGGAGAGAAAAATCCTCATGGACTTTGAAAAATCCCCAGCTGTTCTGGATAGGGATCTCCTAAAGTATCTTTTAATTTTTATTTTGACAGCTGTCAGATGTAGGAGAGGATCCAAGGTACTCTTAACACTTTATCGATTTCTCRGGCAAACTAGGGTAAAAAATCAGTTGCAGTTATATTAACAGATACTGGGATAGACTTAAAATTGAACTTTCTTTAGCTCAGAGACAAACTATAACTTATATTAATATATTTCTTAGCAGTGACTAGAGGAAATTATTTCTATTTCATTTCAAAGCTCTAGAGGGCAGTAAGATAAAACAAAAATACAGATATAAAAAGCTGTCTTTATTTTCTACCTGAAGTATAAATTATTGCATTCCCTGTGAAAAAGATATCTGTAAAACAACAAAAAACTGAGAGGAGGAGGTGATATCTTGTATAAAAAGTTCAAACCAACTGACTCTCAGAGCCCAAYTTGACTGATCCAATTCAGATTCCTGATCTATGCTATTTGCTATGGAGCCACAGAATAAATGATATCTCTGAATCTTAAATATTCTAGGASTGCCACGCTCCCAGGCCTGTGACAGACTTGAGAGTTGAGACAGGACTAGAGCTAGCAGGACACTGCGTAAGAAGTTGAGTCTGGAAATCCTGAGGTTCCTAGCTCTGAGGAGCCCTAATGGCAAGCTTTTTGAAGGAACTTTTTAAGCATTCTTGGAGATCTCAAATCCCAGGGCAAGCTGACCTTATTCAGACATTTTTGAAAATGATAGACTTTCTGGACACATTCCAGTTCTCATCAGCTGGTATTTCCCAGCAAACATTCCTTGTTTGGAAAATTCCTAACTCATTCAAATACTGATATTTACTGAAGTTGTAGTGGATACTTGACTTTGATAAATATGTGACATGAGCCTAGGATAATACCTTCTTTTGAACTATAAGCACCATTTGAATAGCTTATTCTTAGCTGCCATACTCCTGCTCTCCTGTGTTCTCTTACCATTTCTTTTTGCCATTTCTCTGAGAAATGCTGTTTTTTGCCAGAGTGAAAAAGAAATTGACAGATGGCACTTACTATGTACAGGATGAAATAAGGGACAGAGAGTTTGGACATGCATAATCAATTCCTGTCTGCATTTGGCAAAGTGAACACCTGAACTAAGGGGTCAGAATAGTTATACTTTGCTTTACACAGATAGCTACAAAAGATGGAGACTTGTCACGCGGGGAGAAGATTTTTTACATTAAGCCTGGATAAGAAAACTTTCTGAAAGCACAATTCCTTATAAAGAGTGGTTGTTGATTTCAATAGTAGACATTGATTTCTGGAGCACAGCAGGTCATGAGAAGAATATTATTTGTTTTATAGCAGATTGTTGAGAACCATATTGCAAAAGGGGGAAGTGTTGGCGTATGCAGTGCTGCCAAGACAAGGGCCTTCCCCATAAGCCTTGATTATAAGGGAGGAAAGTCCTTTAAATGGATAAAATTCAAATAAAAAGGAAAAGAAAAGCTTGATTCATATTATTTACTCTATCTGGGAAACAATCTGCTATCTGCTGCCACGTTATGACTAGCCACCCAGAGGAGAATTCTGTCCCAGCAGAAAATAGCAGGACTGTCTCTTCAGTAAGATTTGCCTTTTTTGATAATGGTCTCTACCGGAAGAGACATGCCAAACAGTGCCAGGTCCCATTTTCCTATTCCCTGGGGCACGCTGGCCGTGAGGGCGGAAAGGCTGCATGGAGAGAGTTGTAGCTGGCTGTTAACTCTGAAACCAAAAATGAATAGGATTGGCCAGAATAGATGGAAGATATTTGGAGTCCACTGGCTGCCCTGTGGGAAAGCTTGGCAGAGCTGAAAATTGCCTTTTCTTGGTATAAGCTTTGAAGAGGTTATGAGCGGAGTTGAGATGCACAGCTTACATCTAAGTGAATCCTATGTCAGTGCAGGATGTCCTTACAACTGTGGAAAGGTATGAAGTACAAAATGGCCATGAATCACATCCTCTGATGGTATGGGACTTCTCATTTCTGAACTGTTTTATAACTGTCCAGTATATTCTGTGAAACAAGATGTTGTAGCTGAATCAGAATCAGATGATTCTGCCCTTCATGGCTAATTTAAGCAAGTCAGTTTAGTGTTTTTCTTCAGTGTCACAGAAGTAACTGATATTTTCATACATGTTTACAGAAACTAATATCTATGTTTACTCTTAGATAGGTACATTAGTACCTCTGTAACTTCTAAATAGTAAATTCTGAGTATTTGCCTTGCTTGACTTTGTCTAGGACTACTTGTTGCCCATTCAGTGGCTTTCAGTACTGTGTTTTCATGAGTCTCTTGCTGATTAATTGAATTCAGTGCCATTAGTTCAAGAAAAGTCTGATATCATGGCGGTATCATAGATTCAGTGGCTTTATGCAAGTGAAGAGTTTGGCCTAGGGTCTTTAGCTTTGAAATAAAATASTTTTTACAGCATTGTGATATTCTACAAAAAATTAACAGTTACTTTTAACAAAATTTGCTTCTAGGGCTCATTTTTCTCCCAAGGAAACAATCYTTTCTTCTTGCTAACTACAGCTTTTGTTGCTTTTGTCATTCTTTCTCTAATAAGCTGTATGTATAGGTATGGTAATAAGTAGGCTTTGAGGGCAGAGGAAGTAATTTTGACAAGTTACAGGCAATATATTAAGAAACCCTACATATTTGATGCAGTCTTCATTTTCTATGTTTTTCTGTCCCTAATTTTAATTTTTAGAAAACTCGCTATTCCTTATAATCTATCAGTAAAACAGTAGGCTGAGGCAGATAATATATTAACAGGTATGAATTGAACTAAAATTCTTCATATAAGCACATTGCTTTGTTTCTGCATATTACTATCTTAACTTTTTAAAAATTGAGATAAGTTGAAACTTACAATTACTGAATTGAAGAACACAAATTTGATCTTGTCAAGTAATTTGCAACTATCTTAATTTAACCCTGTGCATACTTAAACCTATTTTGATCATTCTGCTTTGTAGTTCAAGATTGAACTGAACGAAGTCAGCTAGGCATGCAATAATTTAGTTTGTGAATCATAGTGAAAAAAGTGAAGTTGTGTTCATAAACACTTCTTCCTCAGTGACTTTTYCCTGATTATTTGCAATCGGTAGGTAATTTTTATGAATTCTAATTGATACTAAAATACTTTTATTCTTTTATCAAAGATATGCTGAACAGTTGCATCAGCAGTCTTCCTTTGTAGACAGTAAAATTTTTCACATCTGTAATTGGCAAATAGGAAAAACGGTCAGATATTCTTAGAGTATTGGTTATTTGATATTAGTCATAAATTAATTTATAAAGTTGAATTCAATTCTTACTTTGTGCATAATAAGCATTTGATACTCTAAAGCTTCTGAATGGAAATACCAACCAACTGATATATTTCATTTCTGCTTTAATAAATATAACTTTCTGAATTAGATGTTGAGAGCAAATAGTGCTATAGTCCAGGTAAATTGAATAAAACTTTTGGTTTTGACTGAGTGCTGCTCTTTGGAGTGATTAATGACYAAGTGCCAACAAACCTGTAAGGTACCAGGTTATTGCTTATATATATAAATACAATATCAGAAACGATACCTAAATGTTAAAATGATACTCTGCCATTCTTCCATGAAAAAAGAGAATGCATAAAAACATATTATTTATCATGTAAAATAAGCTTTTAAGAGAAAATGTATACATATAAATTTTTAGGCTTTTTTACAACTTTTCCAAATATATAACTAATATACAGTGTAAAATCCTAACTTTATTCGTAGAGTTCATATAATGTAGTTTCTAAGAAAGCAGTAGTAGATATGTTATGTAAAATGAGACATTAAATATAATTTCCTGAATTTGTGAAATCCCAGCTATAGCAAATCCAGTAGAAAACTTTTCATTAACTTAATTGAGATCAGAAATTCATCCCACTCATGCAAATTCTCTGTGCAAATCAGCTAACTGTAATCTTGAATACACAGAAGTCTTAGCCTATGGGATGGAATATGGGTAGTGAGAGTGTAAACAGCATGCATACTCATTCTTAGTTATTTATTCAAAACTTACAGCTGCTGTCCTGTCCACCTCACAGCGGCTACTCAGAATGAAACAAGCTTCAGCATCATCCATTCTAGAAGACGGGAGAAAAACCTGTTATATGCCAACAAAATACTTCAGTGGAGTGTGTTTCACAGTTCATAGTCTTACATATGCTTAGAAATAGAATACAGAGAAAGTTTAATCTGTTTTTATCCACTATCTGTCTATCTTGTGCACAAATGCACAGCTTATCAGTACTTCTTGATTAGGTTCTAGCAAGCTAACTTCTTCTGATGCCAGGGGAAGTTGTGCCAAAATAAGAACATCAGTGTGGCCTCAAACACACTTACTTTGTAAAATATTTATCTTGCATATTTATCTATGAGTTTAAAAGGTAGATAAGTAGCCCCAGTCTGTTTACCATGTAAAAGTACAATATTGAGGAGTTGTTATTGATAAGAATGAATATGAGAGGGCAGGTAATAGCCATAATACAGAATTGTCTTGTCTGGTGCTAGTGGAATGATGGGTAGATGTAGTGRAATAATCTGTTGGGATAAATAAAAAACAACTTTGTATGCATGTATTGAATTAACTGTTTTCAGTTTTTAGTCTCTTTGAAAACTTTCAATGTGTAATTATTCTACAGTGGTTACAAAGGTCATGTAATCAAAAGAGCTGAGGTGGAAGCAGAAGTGAACAACTGCCTGACTGAAAGTCTCATGAAAGCTTGCTCTTGCGCTCTTGTGTCAKTTCTTAGTATCTTCCTCCAGTGAATCCTACTTCAATTACTGGTGTAAGGAAGTAGAGGAACAGGGACTTGGTCAACCTGCTTGAGAAAACAGGACTTTCTGAGCAAAGAGTAACAGCAGGATCTGAATGGATTTCCTGGAGAGGGGAACAATGAGACAGAAGTTTGGGGAAAATGAGCAGGTAATTCACTGCCCTTTCGAGCAATTCCATTCTAGAGTCTGGAAAGGGACCCGAGATTCCCAAACCTTTTGTCTCTCTGTTAGTAGAAAATGGAAGTGATGGTTGCTAGTAATAGTCTAGCACACTGGGACCCTACGCTTAGACTAGGACTTGTTCTTTGGGGTACTTCACAAACACAGAACAAAATTAGTCTTGCTAAGCTCTAAAGTGATGTAACGATGGSTAACAAAAGCGCGTGCGAAAATGGGCAACGTAAGGAACCAGTGTGAGAGTTCCACAAAATTAGCATGAAAGAAAGTGGTCTCATTAGACATGAGAGCAGAAAACAGGCTGAAGAGAGCTTGTTATGGAAAACTGGGGTTCCATTGCAGTTGTTTCTGAGAAATTCCTCCTAGACTGAAGGGGGAGTGCAGGTGAAATCAGAATGAGAGTTGTCTGCTAATCTGTTCTGTGTGAGAGGAGTAGTATGCRCGCCTAAGAAGGTTACCTCTCTGTGAGGACTGAGAGTTGCAAGTCGTAAGTGCCTTGATGCAAAAAGGAGGGTAAGCCAGGGAAGGCCGGCAGTAGGAGGCAAAGTGATGCACTGTGAAAATAATATTTTCAAAGCGTTCTGAAACAAGGGTTGAAAGATGTGAGACCATGTTTGTGAAGAACACAGGAGTAGTTTTAAGTGAGGCAAAAATGAGAGTTTGCATGAGAAAACACTTGCACTATGCAGGTATAGTCTGCATGGGATGCTCTGCAAGAGCATCCAAGGTTAGGACATTTGTTTTAGTTTGGTAGCAAAAATTAAGATCTATCTAAAATTATCTTCAACTAAACTGAAGTTGATTAATAAATATCCACAAAGAGATGCCTGAGAGTGGCCAACATTTTAGTTTATCCTATAGAAATAGTGACTTAATGTATATGTTTTGTGTGAGGTCATTCTGAGAAAGCATAGAAAAAAGCGAAGGGTAAGGACAAATCCTTATAGATTTCCAGCTGCTAGCRGCCTAGGGGGAAGATAAGGGGAAGCCTCAAAAGAGTGAAGTACTTGAAAGGGAAAAATCATTGCAACAAAGGCAAATCAATATATAGGAACAGTAATGCCAAATGCAGCTGACGTAGAGGAGCGAAGAGGGTGGAAAGTTAGTTCTGAGTTTTGATTAGGAAGAAATCACGGGAGGCTGTGTGAGTAGTTTTAGCCAARCACAGGAGCAGAAGTGGGAAGGTAAGATCTTTAATTAAATTGTAGGGAAGAAGAAAATTCAGTGACATTAGTGAGGGAACAGATTTTGATGAGAGCTGATGAGGTGACTGGGATCAACATTATATTTGGATGGTTTCGTAAGGAAGTGAGGCTTGTGGGATCATAGTCACTCTTTTTCTTTTTTCTACAATGTTTTTTGAAACTTCTTGAGTCATTTCAGCCACAGATGACAAGGATAATAGCCTGAGATTAATTTTCTRTAAATGTCATGAATGTCAACAACAGAAATGCTAATAGCATCTCTGTTTAACACATTTATTAGAAGCCAGAGTATCTCTATGAAAGAACAGTGTTATTAATGTCCTAACAATTGGAAAAGATTTTTTTTGGCAGTTGCACTATTTTTATATGCCAGAAAATCTGAATCTGAGACAAAAACCAACAGTTTCACTACTAGAAGATGCCAGAAATTAAAGGGACTTTGTACATTGAGGAGAAAATGTGAGAGCATAAAATACAAAGAAAGAGAGTGGATGTTAAGGGTATTAAGATTTGTGACAGGATTACTAAAAGAAAGTGGAAGAGTACAAGGAGAGAGAAAAAAAATATTTGAGTTCATGACAGAACATGGGAGAAAGCTGAAAAGGAAAGAAATCAAGCCATGGCAGTGTTACTCACTTTCTACTGCTGAATGGAGATTTAGAGCTATTTTATTCAGTTACTGTATTATTTCAAATGCTTAAGTAGAAACAAAGGTTCCAAAGTAGAAACAAAGGTTCCAGTCTTGCTGATGAACAATGTAAGCATCAGTGTGCTATCACAAGACAGAATTTATTCTGTTTATTAAACCTGGACACACAAAAACTGTTCAGAGAACACCAAAAGATCACAAAGCGAGGCTCTCAAAAGGTAGGA
This sequence comes from Rhea americana, assembly GCF_003343005.1. NCBI lineage: Eukaryota > Metazoa > Chordata > Aves > Rheiformes > Rheidae > Rhea > Rhea americana. Next base: position 1,542,285 of record NW_028186127.1, read on the forward strand.
AGCAAGAACGGATATAGTATTTGTAAAGTCAAACTTTGTTCTAGAGCATATAAACTAAAATACAATTTTTAATTTTCTGATCATTTACTAACAATGCAGTCAGCTCACTTTGGTATTCCTTTACTTTTTCAGTGCAACCTTTCTCATCTTATTTTGACATTGCATTTCACGTAAAATACACCACTTTTTTGATAATAAGGCACTTCTTGATTTTTTTTGTTGGTAATCGTGACTTTATTTATTCAGAGAGTTTACTGTGTGCCTTGTTATCTTCTCAGTACATTATGTTCTCATTAAAAAGAAAAACAGCAAACACCTTAGGTACTGGGTTATATTTCATATTAAATATTCTATTAAATTCCCACTATGCTTCTTCCCTCAGGAGAGGTTAAAAATTATTCTGTGACAGGTACATTCAATTACATGTTCTGCAGGAAAAAGCACAGTTCCACAGTTGACTACCTCCAGGTTATTATAAGTGAAATTCATGATTATCTTTAGGGAACAGCGTAATTTTTCTTCTCCTAGAGTATAGAACAAATGCCAACTAAATCCCACCATTAAATCCTTCTTAATATCAGCAGGAAAGCAAAAATGGAAATCCTCTTACAACTTTCTTTTTTTAAAAAAAATCTTAATCCTGAACAAAGCTTTATTGAATTTTCAAATTTTAAACAGATACAGACGTAGCTGTATTTTCAATGTCAGAAAATTGAAAAGAAAAAAAAAAACCTGCTCACTAGACTCCTCAGATTAATTTGATTCCTGGAAACAATTCTGCTGACTGTCACAAATTCTCAGGCAGGTATTGCCTTAATTTTAGATATCTGCATTAGTTGCTTAATTTAGGTGAAGATAGAGAAGTTATAAAGAGCAATGCGGATTACCTAAATCAGTTATTTGCTAAGAATCACCTTTATCTCCCTTTGGAGTTTGAAGAGACGATCCTCCTACATGAGTTCCATTGTGAATTCCTTCCCACCTTCAAGCAATTCAGCAATGGTGTTAGGTTTTTCTTTCTTTTTTTTTTTTTTTTTTTAAGGAACTATGACTGATGTGTTTTGATTAATGTTATTGGATATTAACTAACAGAGAAGATTTTCTAGAAGTGGAAATGTATGGTAAGAGGAAGATCCTGAAGGAGGAGAATATGGTAACACAGTGGAGTAGTTGCTTGCAGTTATCAGTCTGGACAGGGCAAGGAAACAAGACTGTGAGATGGGTTCAAAGGGTAATCGTTACTTTGTTTACTTTTTTTCCCTTCAGTTGATCAGGAGAACAAGCACTGACCTCTACTACATTTGCTCAAGGAACAGAAACAAATTCTAGCATTGCTGGCAGTTTTGTAATTTTCCGTACTGTTTTTGGAATAAATTGTTTTGTTTATATGCACTCTGTTTTAACATCTTTAAAATTTGAGACAGAAAAGACAGTGAAGAAAAACTTGGTAAAATGAAGTAGCTTACAAATACTTCTTTCTTGAAAATTTTCAGATATTAGGAAAAACAGACTATATAAGAGATCTCAACTGTCTAAATACACATGCTTTCCTTCTAACAAAGCTTGTGTTGTCTGTCAAACTTATTAAACAGTATGATGTGAAACAGAAGTAAAGAGTAAGTATTAGTCAATATTTGCCTACTTTGCTCTCAACAGGTCTTGATCTTTTAGTGCTGAGCCTTGCAGATAGATAACTCTTTGGGACCACATTGGGATTTGTAACACCCTTCGGACCTGAGCATCCATTTCAGTAGGACACAAAATAACGACATAATAGTCCTGTCAAAAACATAAGGGGGAATAGGCATGTTATTCTTTGATATTACCATCTGTTGTTGCTAAATGATAAGTCACCAGAGGCTCAGAATGTTAAAAACATCTGTGATAATTCCCAAATTTCATTGACAAAAGCTATTTTATGAATACAGGTGTTTAAAATACTGAATTCTTCTTTAATAAAAATGGCCGAAAAATTGTCCACTGCTTGCAAAACACTTCAAGGTGGCCGCTAAAGTACAGATATTTTCTTTGGACAACTCTGACATTTCCATATGAACATAGTTTTTTAAAACACAATTCACACTTCTGTCATTCTAGCTAGAAAGTGTAAGAAGTTTTCCATAATCCAAACAAAATTATCTTCCTCACCTCTTTAATACCCACTCAGTTTTTTCCTTTACATTAACAGGCAAATCCAAACCCTATTTCCTGTGCTACAGTCTCTGTGCAGAAAAAGTAATGTTGTTCTGAGATGTACGTGTGTGTATTTATGAAAAAGAGATAAATGGAAGGTGCAGGGAAGAGAAGGACCAAGAGCTTAGGAAAGGCTCAGTATAGAAGCCTTCCTTACTACACACAGACATTTTTGGAAAACAGTGCATTGGATCCAGTGCATCATTTGTACCCTTCAGCTTCCCATTATGACCATAAAGGGAACATATACAAAGCTCTTTTAGGCTACAATAGTAGTATTAGGAACTTTTTTGTTTCCAGCGTATCATAAGAGGCTGACTCATTATTTGCACTAGTTACTAAATTTTGGGCTTCAGTTTCTGCATACCTCTATAAAAAATGGATTTCTTTGTACATTTGCCTATGCCTCTTACTAGCTAATTAATTGGGGGAGTATTTAAGATTTGTCAAACTGCTGCTCATCCACTTGAGGATTTTCTTTTTTGATTTTTTGCACTATTTAATGAAGTAAGGTACCACAGGTAACTTAGTAAAAGATATCGAAATAGAAGATGTAGTAAAAGAGATGGTCTATAGCAAAGCTAACGATACTGAATCAAAATCACTAATTAATATAAATAGGTTTTATATGATCAGATCTGACTATGGATTTTTGGATGGTACTTTTTGCATTAAGAGAATTAGGGAATACATACACTGAGAAAATCTTGTATGTAATCTATCTAGATCTTTGTAATTTAATGTATATCTATTTCTTAACTGCAAAGGATCTAACCTTCACAACATTGGTGAAAAATGAAACAAAATGCCCAAACCAAAAGACTCTCTGACTTGTGAGGAGTTCTGATGCAGTCCCAAAACAACAGGAAAAATAATTTGAAAATAATTTTTTTTTATTATCTATTTTGAGATAGAATAAAATTAAGCTACGTGAAAATATTTGTTTCTAAACGGACTAGTATAATTCAACGAGATAGTAATTCTATCATCTGTTTAATCCATTTATCTCGATTTAAAATGAAGGYATGCATACTGTATCTCTGGGTCGTATTGCAATTACAGAGTCCCAAGCCAGTCAGCTATTCCCGAATGCAGTTTTACAAATTAAATGCCATTTAAGAAGGCTGTCTGCAAAGTAACAGTGTTTAACTGAGTTTTKGGGKKTTTTTTTATTGTAAAAATACCTGCAATCTGGGGTGAGCATAGAATTCATTTAAGAAATCCATAAGTAAGTCAATCTTCAGAGAGCTGACACACAGCACAACGTGTTTTTCCGTCTGAGCTCTGTGCCGACTGTAATTACCACCAGACTTTTGCCTCTCCATCCACAAATATGCCAGCTGTTCAAACTGCAATAGATGCCAAACGTCAGTGAAATACAGACAACCAGATGTGCAGTACAACTGGATCATGACTTAACAATATCTCTTTGTTCAGCTCATGTCTGTATTTAGCGCCTGATACCTTTTCTCTTAGTGAAAAATTTGCTAGTAAGTGGGTGAGATGAACGATAGGAAGGTGGACAAACCTAGCACTATGGCCATTCTCTAACATTCGGAAATTGGGGGGTGAGTTGGGGGTGGGGGACAGATAAGAGAGAAGGGACCATTAAAATATGATATGACAATAATTACAAAATTTTAGAAACATAATAAAGGCTGTACCTTATTTATTTTCTGTATTTCACGTATCTGAGCTGTTTTTTTCAGTGCCATGTGGCCTAAACACTGTCATAAACTCAGGTCACTGTAAGCATAGATACTCTGATAAAGGCACCGTTTTATTTATGGTCTGAGCAATGACTTTCATCACAGATTCTATAATATTCTGAAGGTGACAATGTCTGTATATTACCATCAAATCTGTATACGCTCTCCTACCTGTTTTACAACTACCACTTAAATACACGGCAGCTCTTCATAGAGCTATTTTATCTTTGCCAGCTGAACAACATAAGCAGACTAATAGTGAAATCTGTTTTGTGCTCTTACGAATGGGAGACCTAGTATGCAATATGTTGGGAAATACGAATCAGAATTAAATATGTAAGAGCATTGCTTTAGCAGACTGAATTTTTCAGGCAAAAGAATATTTAAACAATCTGTACAACATATAATAAAACATATAAATACCATTTCAAAGCTTTATGGAAGTTATATATAGTTAATACTGAGTTCAATTTAACTATATGCCTGTGTGATAGCTGTTTTTCCTCATCCCCATTCAAATGATGGAGAGACTGAATCATGACTAATAACTGGTTTCATATCATAGCAGGACAAAAGCTCAGGAGAGAATGCCTCCCACGTTCTGTGTGGAACACTATATGAAGCCCCTTTATCACTACAAGACTATGAAGTAAAATAGCTAATCATAGTAAATTGGTGTAAAAAGGCATTAAATTCGAGGTCATAAACTGGTAACGCAGAGATCTTAGGTTTTACCAATCTGGTATCAGGTACCTGAAGTGCATATTAGAATTACTTGAAAATTGAAATTTGTATTTCTTAGGAAGTTTAAGAGTTTTTCAAATTTCTTAAGCAAAACATTTTACTTTTCAACAGAATATATATTCTACTAAATTTCCACTCCATTCAGTGGGAATATAATTGCGTTAGTGCGTATATTTGTGTATGGTAGATATTAATTATTTAGATTTAAGTAAAATGTTCAAATAATTTCAAGGGGGTTTCATGCTGTGCTTACAGTGAGCTTTAATTCACTGCCAAAGAGGCAGAGTTTGGAAACCACAGCCATGTGAGAAACACTGGAGCTTTACACTCTAGTAGGGCTACTGCAGGTTTTGATAGCTGTGCACAATGTCTTCCCACATCCCTCTTTTTTGGCAGGAGGTCCAGGTCATCTGTGATGACCAAGTATGGGACAGTCAGTGTCTTGGCAGGGCTGCCCTGGAAGCCGCAGGGTTTCTGCCAGCCAACAATCAGACAGATGTTTGCTGCAAGTTTAATGAAACTGATAACGATTCAATTAAGTAATTGGATTTTAACAAATTAGCCTTTTACCCTTGAAAGTGTTATAAGTTCTGAACCTGTGCAGGAATTGCAAGATCCTGCATTGCTGGCAGGTTGTGTGTGTGCATGTGTGTGTGCATATGTGTGTGTACCTACACATACATCTGTGAAAATAATTTGCTTGAGTTGCAAATTTATTAAGATTTTTTCAAGTTAACATTGGGCTGTAAGTATAACAGAGGAAGTGGAGAGAACCAAGATTAGAAACAGAGATAGCCTGGAGAGGAAATGCTACACTCATACAGAAAGTGCTGGCTACTGTTGTTTTTAAAACTGCTCCATTAATAACAAAACCAAATCTTAGGATGAAGAGAAGGGCTCTCTGGTACACAACAGGCACCAGAATCATTCAGCAGCACTTGAAAACTGTTGTTTGTGCTCCTTTTTTTATTATTTTATTTTTTTTACTATAGTTATAAATTAAAAGAGGACAGACAGAGGGAAAAGAAGGGGGGAAAAGGGAAGAAAATTTCAGTTGTGTGTGCACAGAATAAGAGGTATAAAGACATCTCTTCTTATCTTCTTATCCTTTCTGACATTTTATATGCCATAGTAACGATAACAATAAATTATTTCAATTATTATTCATTTTAAAAGTAACTCTAAAGAGAAAAAAAAAATCCACATTTACCTGAATAGGCAACACCACAAGAGCAACACAGATCATAATGACAACAAGCAGCTTTGAAGGCCATATCTTGGGTGTAACATCCCCAAAGCCCACCGTGGAAAATGTCACTATGCAGAAATAAAGGGAGTCAAAGAGAGTCAACTTGTTTCCTGCTCGTTCCAGATGCTGAATTCCACAAATACTATGTAGAAAAGAATGAATAAAGACATGAAGAATAAGAACTGTACTTAGGGTCAATTCAAGTTCGATGATTATGTTATGTATGCAGAGAATTATTTATTTTAGAATGCATACATCAGCATTTCTTTCAAAGAAGAATCAGTATTAAATCACAAGAGTTATTAGTATAATTTTCATGTGCCATTTATGTTAAAAATATTCATTTCTTCATTATTTCAATATGACAGTCACAACTATGTTGCTAGGTTTTGCTTAGTGGTTGTTGTGAATAAGAGGTGATATGTAGAACACCATGGATCGATGCAATTTCTTTCTAAACCAGAACAGAACAGATGGTGTATAGCTGCCACCATTCAGAAATTTTTTAAAAACATCTTTTAAAATTTTCAGGGAGAGTTCACTGGTATGACCAAGCAACTGTATATAATATTTTCCTTAAATCTACCAGTTTTTATGTTGGTCTATATCCCTTTGTGTAGCAAGAGCTACTAGCATAAGCTGGGTACAAGAGTAACTGCTGCATACTAGAAGGATAATGTTTGAACAAATGGGTACTGACTGTTCAGAATAAACTGAATGTAAGAATTGCAGGGTATCCAACTGCCAGAGAAATAAGTGCCCAGGGTCAGCCTTCAGGTACGAGATTCAACGTATAAAGAATAGAAATATAAGCATAGTTGTCTTTCATAGCAGAAGAAGAAATGACGCAAGAAGACCTGCCAGTCATACACTCCTGTGAACAGGTAAATGGGAGCATGTCTTCTTTTGTTCATGCAACTGAATAGACAAAAATTTTATAGTTTGATTCTAAAGCGATTTTCACTGAACAATCCTCTCATTGGTAATTACTGCCCTTGAAACCAGCACGATTAACATAACTTAAAGCTCTTTTGGTTCTGAGAAGCAGTTACAGAATCCATCGCCAGGCCTTACCACTTTTAATTTTTTGTTTGTCTTTTAATAAAGTATTTTACTTTGAAAAAACATACCATGATAAAGTGCTTCCCAAATTTAAAATACAATCTTCTCTAAGACAGTAGGATCACTTTATATCAGCTGAACTTTTAAACTGTATTTACATATGTAAAGAAATTCTCTCAGTGTGTGAACTACTCTGTATAGTGGTGCTGTTTTCCTTGGAGTTCGGCAAATGATTCCTCCTCAGACAGTCAGAGAGGTAATTGATAAACAATACTATATTTCTTAGTAAATATTCTAGAACATACCAAAGATGGTTTCTTCATGTATGTATCCAGATGGCAATAGTCATTAATATCTACCATGGTACGATTTTTGCATCACCAGGGAGACCCTGTGTTTGTAACAGCAGTTGTTCTGCTGTTCTCTATTCTGTTCTCCAAAAATAATATAGCAGTGGGCAGTGGCATTTCCATAACATATGTATCAAATTCCCAGTTTCCTTTTCACAGCTCTAGCATTTGTAGTTTTCACACATCTCAAAATGTTCTAAAAAGGTTTTTTTGCTGTTGTTTGCACAAGTTTCAGCCTTCAGTCAGAACTGATACTTCTGTATTTCTACCCAATTTGTCCTACATTTTTTCACTGGAGTTGTAATTTAGATCTTGTATAATGTCACTCTGTTCCCAGTTTTTTATTTAGCTTTTTTTTTTTTTTTTTAAGGGAGAGAGTTATATTTTTGGCTTAGAAAATATTAACAGAGGGACTATTTGGAAATATGTCAATAAAGAACACTTTCTTTTAGTATCAGTCATGGATGCTTTTCAGCTAGCTTCTTTTCCAGTGTTAATTTAAAAGAATGGAGTATATTGCAGAGACATCCAAGTATGCCTATTTTAATATTATTCCCATAATATATATCTTAAAAAACAAATTCTGATSGATTTTAATTTCTTAGTTGTTATTATTCCTGATCACTCTGGTGCATTTTCTTATGCAGGTACATCTAGAGAACATGCAACCTTGACTTCAGGAATTGAAGTCACACAGGCCAGCAGTGTAGCAATTATACAGACAGTGATATATGGCTGTCCCTCGTAACAGTTAGGACTATTACACCACTCCACTAGTTGTATTAAATGTCTGTAGATGGATTTGTGTTGAAGCATAATGGATGATCTTATCATTAGTAAAAATGTATTTTCTCTGAAGCTTGTATCTCTGAAATTGCTTGGTGTTTGTGTAAGCAAAAGAGTCAGTTTTACCGTTTGTACTTCTGCCACCTGACATGATGATTAAAATTTAAGAATTCTGCTACAGAATTTTTGACATTTTCAAGAAATGAGAGAGGCATTGTTCTATTGCTTTAAAATCTTAAAAACATTCTTTAAGAACTTACTGGTAGGAAAACTCAAATCTTGATGAGGGAGAGATTTTCTTTGTTAGTATTATTCTTTATGAGTTTTCCCTACCCAGGCTACCCAGTCATACTTTAGCTTAACTGAAAATAACCAGTTCTAGATATAGCACAAATCCTTCTAGTCTCTTCTAAGTTAACAGCAAAATTTCAATTGAATTTAATTAGAGTATTTAGAAAGATTTAATCTTATCAGGTGTACTCCCRTATGATCCTGTATGTTCTTATTCCTTGAACCCATAAAAATCATGTTGTACCTGATAAATGTTGTGGATTCAAGCTGTCTTTCACTGAATGCAGTAGGTATTAGCCAGAGTTTCTCACATTTAGTTACTACTATTAAGGACAAAGATATGTGGAGGCTATTTCTTCTTCATTGAAGAAGTTCATCTCTTCTAAGAACTTCTTGAAAAACTAACTTATTTTCTCAAACTTACACCTTATCATCTGCAGTTCTACCAAATTTTACACCAAGCCCTAACTCTGAAAACAAAGTAATGATAAATCCAAGATTACATGACCAAGTCTTAATTTTACTGTGTGTTTTGCTGCTCTGCTTTTTATTTTCACTGGAAACAGAGATCACAAAATTGCAGAAAAATGGTTTTGAAGAGACAGCTTTGCAGGAATCTAATTGCCAAATGAAATATTACCCCATTAACTTCTTCCCCTCCATTAGCATTACACTTCAATCTCAGTACAAGTACACTTGAAGAAAAGTTAGTCAACATCTATAGTATGTTCCTGTCTATCTGGGCTGCCTGACTGCATTTCTCATAATGTGCTGGGGAAAGTTATTGATTGGCCACAAAGCCAAGCTCGCATGGCTTAGTTACTCCATTCCCTACGACTTATTGACATATTTTGCTACAACCTGATTCTGTGTGTAAATAATTGTTTCATCATCTTTTTATTTTCCTTGTAAGTTGCTACATGTTAAGCATTATTTTAAAAGATGCATAAATACAATGTATGATATAGCAACACAGCAAGTTCTGCTTTCCCCTATTCCCTGACATAATTAAATATGCTGTAACACACACTTCATCTTTCCACTGTTTAGATATTTTATGTTGGTATTTGGAGCTACTTGTTCTTTTTTATTTCCTCCTCCTCTGTCATCTCACAAACTAAAAATAATATATTTTGTTATCCCTGGACAAACTTGATTTCAATCAGCAAAGGAATATTCAAATATTCACACCACCTTGTACTCCCAGAGAAAAAAACCCACTGTAGTAATAAAGACAAGATCTAATTAAAACATAGGGCCCAATTCAGCACCTTTGTATAACAATGTTAGTTTTCTGTAATTTCAACAAGGCTGTCATTTTATAGTGGATTTAAGTGAGTGATGGCACTAATCTGGTTTAATGGAAAAGAGATTTAGTATTACTTAAAAAAAAAAGTCTACTAAAGAAAACGCAGATCTCAGCAAATTTATTACAAACGTATGGGGAACAGAAGTGTGATTTTAAACACTCTACTACAAATGCAACTGAAAATAAAGAGTAAATAATGTAATCTTTTTAGATTAGTCTTGTTTAGTTAGGTATCGTTTGAACTTTTGAGAGTTCAGTCTTCGTTTACTGGAAGTTTTTTGCTAATTCCAGGAATCTTTGTTTGCTTAAATACTGCATGTGCCAAAACTACTATTTTGTAAATAGCCTATCTCTAAATGCAGTACAAAAGCCACCTCAAAAAAATTATGTGAATCACTTCTTAAGACATAGAAGAATTTAATACACAAAAGGATTGATTGTAACATGCTTACCAGACTACTACAGGAACCCACTGTTTTCCCCCAATCACATAATTGAATTTTCAGTTGTCTTGACAAAGTAATCAGTGAGATTAAATCAGATTTTTATCATGCTGCTCTAACATGGAATAGAATTTGAATAGGAATTTGGAAGTACTGTACATTACCTTTATTTATAATCAATTTTATATTAGCTTGTATTTCCATTTGTCAGGGGTGCCTGATTTTTACTTCCTTATTTTTACTTTGAAAGAAAATTATTTAGAGATATGACTTCTTGAGGTCTAAAATATTGCATCAGTGGCTGTACAAGAGATATACTAGGAGTAGGATCCTAATAGTATTTAAATAATTAAAGAAAAACTTTCATGTGTGGTTTATTCAGCAAAAATATTAACAGTTATCAAATAAGATTCACCACAAGTAATCTGAACTAATCGATTTACAATAGCAAGAAAACATTATGTGCATTTTTTTCTTGCAGAGAAAGCAGCTGTGTCAGTTGCAAAACTGTACAATAATATAGTGGTATATGTGCCCTAAACTCTCCCCATCACCCTTTCTCTGTTTTGGATAGACACTAACACTTCAAGTTAATACCAATCTTTGTTACAGTCCTATTTAAAAAGTTTCTGTACCTACCATGTACTACGGAAAACTCATTGACGTAAAAATACTCAAAAAGTTAAGTACAACAAATAAAATAGCAAAAAAGAATAGTTCTATGTTGAAGGAACTTGTTTACTTAAAATTACCTAAAGCAAGCAATAATGATTCAATAGATTCGATAATGAAAAATGCAACAGGCAAACTACAAAATTAAACAATATACTTCATTAGACATCTAAAAATTCCCTGTAAGAATGCCTGTGGAGGTTCCTGAGATCTAAGCAAGGTACTTTTGGTCCTAAATAATGATTTTAGGAGAGCTAATTAAACTTTTAAATARCATTCTGAATCAGAGACCCATACCTACCTGTAAATGCTGGCCAGCTAACAGGAAATGCTACACTTGGAAAGCCCTCCTTTATCTGAAATCCTTAATAATTTAGTTGATCTGCACTGCCAATTAGTGTTTCTGTTATTTTAAAATTATCTGATGGTTGTGTCATAGACAAGATAGATTTTTCTTTATGAGAAAAACTGGAATTAACTCTCATCAGAAAAACTGTTGATAGACCAGATGTCTATGGGTAGAGTACAGAGTGTACTACTAAAATAAAAGAGTAGGTTAACTTTACAGGAAATACATGGGCCAGCATCTGAGAAGGAATGTGAATCTACAAGAAATAAATGAATAAAGGTGAGAGACAGTCAGAAAATATTCCGCTAGTAAAGTGTATATCCTGTTTAGAACCCCGACAGCTGAAGTTCTGAGCTGCTGAAAACCAACTTCTTCCATTTTTTCCAAGCTTTGTGATGCTTTCACATCTTTTACAAAAACTGTTTTTTTTCTAAGTATTTTTTTCTGAACAGCAATTTTCCATAAACATTAAAATATAAAAAAAAGAATTAGTTTAAGCAGACGTGCAATTTCTGAAATGTTAAAATGACAGAATATGATACAATACAGCATGTATAATATAACAATTTTAAGAAATACAATGAAAATTCTCATTCTGGACTGTCATTCCATATAGGTAGGTTTTTAAATTGTAGGAATAATTGAATTACAGGACCTAGAAATGATTAATTTTATAAAAGATACTGAAAGGATTGAGGGAGAAATGCTGACAGAAATGTGGAAAGAAGATGAAGCTTATTATATTATCTTTTGAAGTAAGTCAGTATGGAAATATTCTTAATTGGTAACAAATGATCCCATGAGTGCAGTACAACATGCTGAAATATATTCAGAGTAAGGGCTGATTGGACAAAAAGGATATTGCTGGACGTTGTGACTTCCTAATTTTCAAGGAGAAAATCAGTGACTTGAGAAGTATCTCAGATTTTTTTGCAGTTCTCTAATGCCACTACATTAGACAGCCAAATGCAAATCTTTAAATTTTTCCAGAATATTTCCTTTTCAAATATAGGCAGATGTTTTTGTACAACACTCTTTTTCTCTTCTTTTTTTTCAGAATCACTGTAGTGGACAGAAAGGTTCAGGTTACTTCAACAGGCTGAATCAAGACCTCAGCTGATGTAAGGATACAGAACTCTCTGTAGCAATGCCACCATGTCAAAAACTAATTCTTAATTTCTCTTCAGCTCAGTAAGTCACCTTCTTCTGTTTCAGTTCTATCTTCATCAAAAATGATCGTTTTTGATGATATCATTAATGCCTATCCATGACCTCTAATATAATCATTTTCCTTCCCTAAGGACCAATGAATTATATACAGCTAATGGTTACGAAAGTTGAACTTATAAAAATAAACTTCTACTAACAAGCCATGTGATTTCCTGCAGCTGCAGAACAGCTTGTTAAGCAGAATAGGATATTATGAAATGAGTAACTCTATATAAATATTTGCTGAAGCTGAGTGAGAACCTTTCTACTCCTGCTGCTACATTTGGAGAAATGAGAAGTGGAGTTGCAATGAAACAACGCTGGTCATTGGGATGGCATAAGTATAGTCCCACTATGGGCAGCATTTAGCCACTGTATTTCCATAAAAAGATCTGTGCACTTTATTCAGTAAGTCCAAAGAACTATCTGGTTTTTGGTATACTTTGAGTCTGCCCCATGCTTTTGATGGTAAACAAAGTAGAGGTTGGTATTCCAAATGCAGTGCATCAATACTGCTTCATCTAAGAGCCTGCTGGAGCCTGAGGTCTGTCTGCTCACACAAGGAGTCAATAGCTGTTCAGGAAAATAGAAACATGCAAGCAGTACTGCACGCACCAGACACTATTCACCTGCAGGGAATTACACAATTAGGTAATATTGCATATATATATATACTTTCTCAGGAATAATAAATAGGTAATCTATTTATGATAAACAGAAACTGTATGCATGCTTAAAAATTCAAAGGCAAATTTTTGTAAGTGGTATAACTAGATTTACTGTGCTTTGGAAAATCATGCTTAATGTTTCTTTCTGTAGAGTTTTGAAACACTCTCAAAGTTGTAATAGTTGTTAGGCAAACCACCCACATTCCCTCTTCAAGAACATGGTGAAATTGAATTAACAGGTGAAAGATTCATTATCCAAATATTTGTTAAATGTGTGTAAGAAGAAACTAACCCAGCATGTAGATTCAGGATAGGAACTGGAAACAAAGATATTGATTAGAACCAGATACTCATATGTWTAACTTTCTAGTGATAGAGCACTCAGAACAGAGTCCACACTTGTCCTCTTAGCATAAACTGTTGCTGAAAGGAATAAAAATCCTAATCTTTATAGATACAGAAAAAAACCTAAAATAAGTGCAGACTACTTCTGTGACTGAAAACTGTCTGAACCTGAGTCTGGTTTTGGTAAATCATTAAAAACTATTTGCCATTTCTGAAGCTTTTTGGTATTGCTCCACTACCACTGTAGAAGTTGTTTAATGATGTAATTGACAGATTTTAAACACGTTAAACTTGAATTTTAATTATCAGATTACTTTAAAAAATCTTAATCCATGAAAGCATTGAGGGGGGATCTTATCAATGTGTGTAAGTACCTGAAGGGAGGGTGTCAGGGGGACAGAGACAAACTCTTTTCAGTTGTCCCGTGTGACAGGACAAGAGGCAATGGGCAGAAACTGACCCACAGGAAGTTCTGCCTGACCGTGAGGGGGAATTTCTTCCCTGTGAGAGTGAYGGAGCACTGGACCARGTTGCCCAGAGAGGTTGTGGAGTCTCCTTCTCTGGAGATAGATCTTCAAGGCCCATCTGGATGCAACCCTGTCTAACATGCTCTAGGTGACCCTGCTGAGCAGGGRGSYTGGASTAGATGATCTCCARAGGTCCCTTCCAACCTTACTGGTTCTATGATTCTATGACTTGGAGAAGCCAAGTCTGTCCTGCCTAGTTGGAAGACTGTGACTTGTGAATATTCTGTGCCCCAATATTTGATCTTTTGTTACCTGAAAAAAAAACATAGTATAAAGTACCTTAATTTTTTGAACCTTTCTTTCTGGCTTTTTGCACAGTTCATGAAAAGTTTTCTGCCTTAGTATTTTCCCTTCTATGTAACTGGATTAAATCCAAATAAATTCTATCTTCCCTTTAAGGAGAAGGTAGGCTGGGCTCTCAAACTAAGTGAGAGAAAGTTAAATATTTCAAAAGTTTTTCCACATATAGTTTCAGAGAATCAAGATACTGTGCGACACCTGTTTTTCAGACATTCCCAGATGAAAAACTGCCAGTGATCTGCATCTACAGTTTATTTTGATGGCCTCTCTTCAATATTTTTTTCAAGTTTTCATTGATTTTTGAGCACCACTAGCTCCAAGCCACAATTTTCACCTGAAAGTACGTGTTAAACAAACTGTATACATGCTATAAAAATTCTGCCTCAGCCTTGGCGAGGAAAACACTCCTACATGCACTATGTAGATCTGCTTCCTGTGCTCCAACTCTTCCTTCTTAATATGTTCTGGTCATAAATATATCTGCTTCCCAGACTTCTATAGTTGCATCTCTTGCAGCTTTGAGAAACTTAGTATCTTCTGCATAAGTTCCACAAAATTGTTTTTCACTCGTATCAGGAATCAATTCATTGACATTTTCTGATCAAAGCCAGAGGTTTAGCCAAGTCTTCCACAGCTGGCACGCCTTTGGTTTGAGGAAGTCAAAGTTTGAAGAGTTTTTTGTGATCTCTCAAAACAGTAAAAAGCTCCTTAAATTCCATGAACTGCATGTTGCTATCCTGCAACTAATTATTGGAATTTATTTTGCTAAAATAATTCTACTCAGTGGTTTAAAGACCTGCAGAGTTGATCATGCTCCAAAACCTCTTGCGTTAGGTGACAAGTCTGCAACCCTATCTTCTGCAAGAGTCAAAAATGAAGAAAAGTTTTTGAGCACTTGCATAGGATTCAGGTCCCTTGAGGATCTTCAGCCTCCCCCTTTAGTGTTTTGTGGGGGGAAGGGTAGTAAGAAGACGGGGAAAAGATGTGATGTCCTGTTTCTACTGATAGGAGTAGTAGGTGTTTAGTGAAAGAATAAGCAACAGTATAGAATGATCCTCCCTGAGGATCATCCTCTCTGCCTGCATTAAAGAACTTGTAATACTAATTCAGCATACATACCTTAGTTACAGCTCAGCTGTGCTCCAAGAGTAGACCTTCTCTGATGGAGGGTGAATCAGCACTTTTCGATCCTAGCACTTTTTCAATCTCATTACATTGATTTGTTCTAAACAAGCCTGCAGCTCCTGTTCTTGAAGTATCCTCTCTAATGTTTATGTGTATTCCGCACGAAATTTGCCTGAGCATTTCCAGACCTGTGAAACTGGGACCAATCATAAAAACAGGCTAGAGTGGTCTACAATCTGCAGTTGATTCACAGCAGATACCACTTGTCATATCCACCTTAACAACAGGCATAAGAAGTGCAGACAATTCAGAACACTCACAGGTAGAACTTTGCTTTCCAGCTTAAATTTCAATAAAATATACACTCCATTGTAGAGTTATACCTAACTTCTGTCAGAAGAAGTAAATTTTAACTTCTGGATGTGGAAGAAGTGGATTCCTGTTTGCCTTATTTATTATCTCTCTCGCAATCTTTTCACAATCTGGCTGCTGTTGCAGCTAATCCTCCCTGTCTGCATTAAGCTCATCTATTTGCCAGAAACTTATCATTCTGATTTCTTTTCATCACCAGTTAGTAAAAGTACTGCTCAATATAATAATGATAATCTTCTCGTGGTACTACACAGAGAACTAGAATCGACCTCAGAAGGCGACTTTCCCTAAGCCAATAAGCAGGCCTTCTGAGGCCRTCTTGAAGCAGCTGGCCTTCCAAATTCTAACCT
Source organism: Rhea americana (assembly GCF_003343005.1). Lineage (NCBI taxonomy): Eukaryota > Metazoa > Chordata > Aves > Rheiformes > Rheidae > Rhea > Rhea americana. Next base: position 1,558,338 of record NW_028186127.1, read on the forward strand.
CCTCATTCCAGGTCCCATTTTTCTAAGGACAAGTCTAGCTTGTAAAGAGATTATTCCATAGAGCAATATTTCTGTTATAGCTTGCACTGATAAAAAAGATATGAAATTTATTATTCTTGGTTTCCTTTCCAATATGATTTATAACTGAAACAACAGAAACTACTCATGGTGTGTCATTTACTAGAAACAGCTTTTCGTATGTTTCTGGGTTTATGAAATCTTTCACTGGAAAGCCAAAAGGGAGAAAAGCACTTCTTAAGAAAAGCAATAGAATATGCGTTTGGAAGACTAAAGGGTGAATAAATGAAGCATAGAAACTGATGAGAAATATCTGTTTCTCATGACAGCTGCTTGCTTTGCTTTATATAATCTTTCTGGGAACAAAGGAGAGAGGTTTGCAGATGGATAGGAAGAGGCGATAGATGGAAGAGGACAGAATTTTATGAACATTTTTAGAACGGAGAATGAAGGGCACTATGAAATGCTGCAATTATGTAGGAACATAGAGATATAGATGTATTGTGCTCCTTCTATTACACAACGCTTATGCTCACACCTGGGAATTTATTCTACATATGAATTAATATGTATAGATCAGTGAATGCAAAAACTTTATACCTTATATGAGGATGTAATCTCTGCTCAGTTTTGAATTTAGTTATTGATTATTTACTTTTGCACTATATATGCACAACTACTACTATTTTTAAGCACATSTCCTGGTATTTTTAATAAATAATAATTGAAAACATTAATAAAAATAACAGCATTGTATATTATTTAATTTGTAAAGTGGTGCTGTTCTCAAACCCAGTAAATTCCTTAAGTTTATAAATGTAGCAAGCAGACAAGTTTGTTTACAAGTCAGCAGTTATATTGATATGTCTGTTTTCTGCATCTCTGGATGCTGGACAACCACACTTTTATTAAGAGTGAGGAGTTCAGGTAATGGGAAACTCCCTGTTGTTTTCCCTTCTGGAAAACTTAGACTTAGAAAGAGTGTTTAAGGCAAATGGCTGTAGTCAGATCACATCAGGACAATGGCGTACATTTCTTGCATTCCAAGTTGTGCTGTGTAATCACTGACTCATCGACGGTCTTTCCTCTGTTATCATTATGCTTCATGAGCCTTTCCTTTCAATATTTTTGTTGCTGTTATCTGCACAAATATGTCATCATTTAAACTTCTTTCATATGCATAGGTGTTGCCAGAGTTGTTACCTCTGCCAGTGAGGTCAACTGCTGTAGAGAAAAGAATAAAGGCCACTAGTTACTGTCAAAGCTGTAGCCTCCTTGCCAACATCAATAAGAGTATTGCTTTATTTCTCTGACTCCTTTCAGTTCCTATCAGCTCATTCCAGTCTTGGGTTATTGTTATCATCTTCCGTATTTTTGTGGAGAACTCTTGAGATTGTGAAGGGTAGTGGCAAGGGATGGAGTGATTAATAAGTGCTAGGATGACTGCTATCTAAATAATAGCGAAGAATCTAATCAGTAATTGTGCAGACAACTGAAGGTTGCCACTGGGGTTTGCTGCATCTTGGCAACAGAATCAAATCCTGTGCATGTGCATTTCTATGAGTTTGTTCTCAGTTTGGCTGTTACATTCAGTGACATCTTTAAAAAACAGAGAAAGATTGTTTACCTAGGCAGTGAGCAAAATGGAAGATATACTGTGCCATGGCATTACAAGGATAGTGTTCTCCAAGCTGGTTAAATGGCAGTCTGTATGGGCAGTATTGAGACAATTGCACTGCAGTGTAACTTAAAATATACTTTTTTAAAAAAATAATGGTATGGTACATTTAGACCTATTTATTTCATAATAACTCATATTATTAAAAACAAGAACTAAGTGAAACTGTGTGCAAGATAAATTATTCTTCCTGTTTGTGTTCATATTGGAAAGGTACCTTTACTTCAAAGTTGTCTCCTTACTCATCTACAATCTTAGCTACAGAGAAATTGTTTGGCAATAATCAAGGTATAGCTGCCTATAACTAAAGCACCAGGCATCGTGGTATATACAAGGTGAAGTACAACAAGCTGAAGTCATGCTTAGGTTGCAGATATACCAAAAAGAGGGTAAACATTAAATATATGCTGTCAGTGGAGCTAAAATTATAGGATATAATAGGATGTAAGGATAGCTAAGATTATTGTTAATTACTAACAATTCCTTAGGGCACTTTAAACTCTTCTAATCCTCCTTTCTCTGGAATTAGGCAGCAATGTATTCTATCATACATTAGAGAAGTAGGCTCCCTTACAGTTTGTTTCTGCTTGTAATCCTAACAGTTCTAGCTATGAGTCAGAGGACTGTCTGCTCCTTGTTTCGTTTGATCAGTGAGCTCCATGATTTCATTATTATTCTTCTCCTTCTCCTCATCTTTGTATACACTAGTGGAGTCTTGGTGACACCATCAATTTCAATGAAATGTATTGGTTGAGTGACAGATCTTGGACTTTAGAATAGCCAGATATTCCTAAAAAGTCCTAAGAGTTTTCAGTAAGTCCAATCGAATTTCTGTCTGTGGGATACCTGTTTTGATCTTGTTTTGCTTGGAGAACAACTTCCAAGTCTGATAATTTCACTGGCTAGAATTCAAATGGGTCTATGCACATAACTCTTCCTAAAGGTCAGTGAAATTCAAGATCTCACAGGACTGTTCTGAAGCATGAGGTATGACTGTTTAATAATCACAAGTATGTTTATGACAGGTATATGAACTCCCCACAAGATACAGTCTTAAAATATAGTACTTGATTATACTCATCAATGGGGAGCTCAATCCTACCAGGATGATGAAAAACAGCAGACACAAGTGAAGAGAGAAGCTGATTCAGGTAGCCAGCAAAGCAAGATGGAATTAACAATGATACTCAGTAGATAAAGTCAGGGGAGAAAGAAAATAAAAGATCATTGTGGCTACCAGGAATACACCAGAGCAGCCTCTGCTATGTTTTTCCTGGTATAGTTTACCCTTAATTGCTTASCCCACAGTGAATACTCAGTAAAGTTTTATTCTTACTGCATACTCACCACAGTTCTTAGATTCCTACTCTGAATATTCAAGATGAAGTATTTCATATTTGCCTTTAAAACTGGCAGAATTTTTGCTACTTTTTTTCTTTTTTATAGGTATATTAGGATATTTGCAGGATTAGGATTAGCAGGATTAGGATTTTTTAGGATATTAGCAGAGTGAACAAAAAGAGATTCAGTGAAGGAATACAGCTGAAATATCATCCACAGTCATATTTTTGCAGCATTTATCCACTTCTAGTAAATGTATACGCCCACATGCATCTGTGCCCTCTCATCAAAGGGCAAAGAACAGTTTTATTTTGAGCTTCCTTGCATAAATTCTTCCCATTCACTTTGTTTTCACTGCTCATCACTAATGGTAACAAACTTGCAAAATATAGGGCTGTGTTTAATTTGTTGATATCAACATACTGTAAACTGAAAAGCAAATTAATTACAAGCGCTCACTCTCTTCTTTATTTTCTGTCCAAATAAATAACAGTTGACTGAGTTTTATCCAAATGTAAGTCAATAATGATAGATATTGCAAAAATRTGAAAAGGTAACTGAACCAAAAGTTGATTGGAATGTCATGAAGATTTTTGTTCTTGCACTCTAGAGTGAAGTAAAGCAGTAGGACATATGCAATTACAGGATACCATCCTGCAATAGATACTTCACATAGCCTTTTGTAATATATTAGTAAACATACTGCTTTGGAATGCAATTAGGTATGGTACTGTACCCAGAGAAACTGACAATTTGACTTCATGCCTGTTGTTAAGTATTCAGTCTGCAAAGTCAATCCATGATTTGTACTTAAGTGTTTACTAAATGAATGGCAATTATTTTTTCTTCCTTATTGCTGTGACTCAGGTACATCCACTATAATATATAGGATATATTTAATTTTCATACATCTTGCAAAAATGTACAACCAGTACAAACATAAAAGTATAGCTATGTTTTTGCAAAGAAGGGGAGCATGTATCCCAACTAGTTTACATTTGAATTCCTTTATAAGTATATACTTAAATACTTTACCAACGTTGAGTTTTAGACAGACATCAAAAGAGGTAATGAAACTCAGTATAATTATAGCTATTTTTAAATTTTCTTAGGAGAAGGATTTAGTTGCCAAAGGACACACACAACTCTATTCAGAATGCTGTCAGGCAACAGTGGTCATTATATGTGCATTTTATGTATCACTGCCAATTATTTGTATTTGGGAGAGAAGAGGAGAAAGGAGAGTGGTATCTGTGAACAGTGCTAGAAATTCAAATTCATTGGAGCTGAGGTACCATTCAGAGATTTATCTTTAGCACATTTTGACATCAAGTTGGCATTTGATTGTCATAATTAGGTCAAATGGTTAACAGATCTGTATGTGCTGTTAAAGATTTTTGTTGCTACAAACAGATATCAAAGATTAAGATCACATGCAACAGTTTCATAATGAATCATAATTTTAATTCTTTACTTGCCTTATTTAAGTTTAGTAAGTGATTTTGTCATGTGACAGCTCCAGCATAGCTGATGGGGTCCCTATGGCTAATGGGAAGAATATCGCACAGAGGTAAGTTAGAGGAACCCATATGCCTTCACTGTGATCAATTTTAAAAAACAATAATCTGATGCAGAATGAATGCAAAATGGTGATGGATGTCAAAGTGATCTTTGTCATGATATTATTCCTCTTTAGAGACACCAAGCTCAATGGACATATAATTTTCATCTATTTTTGTATCACCCAAATGTGATACTGTGTTTGGAAGACTGCTTACCCATCTAGTTTTCCCATTTGAAAAATATCTGTCTAAACATTATAGCAATTTCTAAGGGAACACCAAATATACAGAGGAGAAAGATGAGAATTCTTTCTTTCTTCCACTGTCCTAAATGCACTAAAATACATCTTTTTAGATCATCTCACATCACATCTCTAGCTCTGCCAAAGCCCGTGATAAATCTTTTCATCATTCAATAAAATTATTCCTTATACAAGTAGAATGAGAGCGAACAATTCCTGGCGGCTAATGCCAGCTTCTGTTGGTACGGTCAATGTTGCATCAACATCTTTTTTAACTCTTCCTTTCCTGATTTCAGAAATGTCAACTTTGCTAAGTTCTACACTCTGAATATGTACTTGGAATACRAAATAGATGATAAAAGCAATCAAATCACTACACATAAAGTGTTACTGCTCATCAGAGAACCAAAATAACTGATGGCATCTAATAATAAAGTTAAATGTGTTAGCATAAACCACCACAAAACTAAATCCTAGTAATGTAAAATAAATAATTTGTCAGCCTAATGAATCAGTCAATGAAAGATATATATATTTTTTAAAGTCTGCATGCTAATGACAACTTCATGTTTGAGCCAGGAATAGTGAGTGATGATGGTTTGATGCCAGGCATTGAATTTTAAATGGTGAAGCAGCATCTCCAACACAGCTAGTCATCCACTGTAACACATGGCAGTCTATTTGCTAATGTCTAAAGTGATACAATATTCTCAAAGAGAGCATCTGGATATCAGCTTTTTCTTTTTACTGCACACATAAAATGAAGCATGTGAAATGTAATGCCTTCATGCAATGAAAGAGATTAAAGATTTTAACACTTACGTTAAATTGTTCCTTTAAGGGGATCTTTACTTGCTTTTGTTCAAGTCCCCCCAAATCATAGCAAAATCTAAGACTTTTTTACCAATATGATGATACACTATTTCACAATCTTCAGACTCCAGTTGTATTCCAGATCTATTTTTATTCCTAAATCTTTTTTTACTAGCTATTTTTGTCACCCCTGTTCTGAAGGGAACACGCATATTTTGCAAATATAAACACTTCCGTCTTCACATACTATCTACTTAAAAATTTGTGATTTATCAGCAGGTGTGTGTGTGCATGTGTGTGTAAACCAAYGGAAAGCTTACTAAAGAACCCTTTACCCAATAATATTCATGTCTTTGCATGCCTGCTGCGTTTACCTTATTGGTTCCCTGTATCTGATTCCCTAAAGCCTTCCCTCTGACTCTGCATGTTTTCTGAGGATTGTTTTCAAGTACTAACACTACTGAAGGCATACCTATCTAAAATGCGTGAGATTGTACACATTAAAATATGGTAATTGATTTTGATAACTGAATACGCATTCTATATCTCTTTAACATTTCTTATTTGTCATTGCTCTTCAGACCAGGAATTCTATATTTTCACCAAATCTATTTTCACCCTTTATTACTTCACAGGGTTCATGTTACAGAATTATTTGTGGCTCTGATTCTGTTCTTATGTGCACCAGTGTGACACACAAAGTTACTCCAGAAGAAAATTAAAGTAGACTTTACTAATTTAATTTTTAAATAAAATACATAAAATTCAAAGTATACTTAATAAAGAAAGGATGCTGTGGAGATGCAGTCTTTTAGAATCATGCTTCCAACACTGTAGACACTACTTGACTCAAAATCAGTTACCCTTTTTTTCTCTTTTGCTGCCAGAACAACCTTTTATTATCATGATATCTGGCAATACTATTACTGTATTACAAAATGTCATGATAATAAAAGGCTATTTTAACAGCTGAAAATTTGTTTTCCCAATGGCATATTCAGACTGTATAATGTTTTGCAAAACACTGCATATTCCTCCCAAATACTCTCACAGCTCCTTTAAAAAAATAAAAAGTTGTATTAACTACTTTAATTATTAGCAGCTTTTGAGAGAGAATGCAGGTATAATTGTCTGTTCTAGACTTCAGCTAGAGTCAATCACAGTGAAATAACATGTATGCCTCAAGACTGGACTTTTAAGTCTCTAATTGAGAAATAACAAATCTGATATCTGGAATTAAGAAACATTTGGTATTTTCCTCTTTTAGTGAATCTGAAATTTACTCTCCCTGTGTAAGCTTTCTTGATAAGCACCACTTCCCCATCACAGCAATTTACTACTTGTCTTACTGAAAACCTTTTTGGATATGTGTACATATATTCAAGATGCTCACAATTACATTCCTTGGTACTTCCTGAATTTTAAAGAAAACAGCTACTCCTGTACTATCTTTTCATAAACATATCTCCTCATTAAAAGATTTAATTTTGAAATTGTCTCATAAATCAGAAGTTGTGAATGTGGTTCATAGCTATATTATGTCAGTCACAGAAAGGATTCATAACAATAATTTATTCCTATATTATATATAGCATTATATATATTACATATATATAGTTTCCCATATCTATCTATCTATCTCTGTCTTTTATATATATTATAAAGGGAGATATCCAAAATTGTGTGTATCAGGGTAAAATGCCAGGATGAATTTGGGATATTTCATTAGGACKTCACTGGAGTAACCTTCCAATCTTTTGGCCTTTCCTGACACTCTAGGGAAGCCTTCACTACATAGGATATGGTGATGGACTTGCCATTATTTTACTTTTACTTTTATGTTTTGAGATGAATCCTTCAGCATATCTTTTCAGTTATGACTGAAAGATATGATCCAGTGCTCACTCAGATTATCTGATAAGAAATGTCTCAAGCATGCTTTCTYTACTGAAATGCAATGAGTTTTTAAGCCATCTCTGGATAGGATCACACTTTATTTCTAAAATAGAATTCTCCATGAATTTCAGCAGGGAATTCCTTAATTTGTTGCTCTACATTAAAAAAATAGTAGGATTTGCTTATAAATGATCTGTTGTTGACTATCTATTCATAGAGACATTGTAAAATGCAGCTCTCAGAGATACCATTTTGTCTTTCTGTTTTTTTTAATTTTAGGAGAAACAAAGATGACTACAGATGTATCTCTTACTCTAGAAGATAACTTCGATTGAATTCTCTAAATAAGCTTTATTACTTTGTTTCACAGACCATATAAAATAGGGTATTATTGTTGTTGTTGTTGTTGATTTGACAGATCSCTGCATATGGTAACTTTAAATGTTCCATTACAGCTCTTGCACAAAAAAATYCCTGCACGTAGGATAAGAAAGATGTTGACCTAATTATTTTAGAAATAACTATGTAGAAACATCTAAAAGCATTAACAAAGGAAATATTATGTCACTATCAAATTAATAATGAAAATAGCATGAAAATCACTGTATAACTACCTAGGTTTCCATAGAAACCATGTTTGATAGGTAGCCAATAAGACTGGGCTTCCGTAAATCAGTGGGATTGGGCTTCCATACTTCTGCCTTTAATAAACACTATTTCTAGTCTGCCTTTCATAAACAACTTCTCAGTTTTTCAGGAACATAACTCTTGATCCTATATTCTTAAATGGTGGTACTAATCACCTCTATGCTTTTTAAAGAGCTGAACTCTTGAATTTAAGTATGTAAAAACATCCAGGAAGTACCTGTTCCTTTAAAAATAATAGGAATTTTATCTCTATTTGTTTCATTTAGATAAACTAGATTGTCAACTGTTTGTGGTAACAGTTGGTTTTTCACACATCTTTTTGCAGTTTTTAGCAAAGCCATCTTAAAGATTTTTGTAGCTTACAGAAGAGAGATTCTAGAAGTATGTCTAGCAACTGCCTAGTTTCCAACTGGCAAAATCAGGTAATTTAGCTATTGATATGTATATATTGATTTATAATAGCTACAGCTATTCAGTTATCTTAGCAGCAAAAATATCTTTAAATGAGATGCTTTTTATGCAGCAGTGTAAATTAGCACTGGATTATAAGGCACCATTTTCGGTCGAATTCCAACCCAATAAAATAATCACAGCCAACATATTTGAAATGTTATATACATCTTAGTAACTAATTACCAGCATATTTTCAAAATCAATGAAGAAGTTAACAACATTAGACTATTTTGTCCATTCTGTTTTCTCTCTAGGATATAAAGTACCAAATAATATTTTTTTGCAGTAAAATTGTGACTTGAAATACCACTTCTGGCTATAACCCTGTTGACTGCTTATATCTGTCATAAGGAAGTTGAGTGCTGCTCCTGCTAAAAGCTCAAAGTTAACTTGCATGTAAAAATGTGCTGATTCGTGTTCAATTGCCCTCAGCTATCCATGCCGTATTTTGGCTAGAGACTGACCATCCTAGAAGGAGAAGGAGCCGAAGGAAAATGTGTATTTGTCGGTTGACTATGTTAATATGATAGGATGCGAAGCATGGTATTGCAGTAGCATCAGCAAGTGTCCCTGCTGTATGCCTAACAATCTCTAAGAGGATGCACAGTAATTTTGTAAGTTGTTCCAAGAACATAGTGTGTAGTTTGCCTTGCTACTTAAATGACTGTTTGATAGTTTGAATCTTAAAACACTTACTGATGGGTTATTTTTTAATGACAGAATTTATAGTTCAGGTATGTTCAGTTTTTTTTTTTTTCCATTTTTTCAAATGACAAATATTCTACCGTTAAATAAAAAATACTGTTACAGCTTTAATGATATCCAGACATATATAATTCTGGAAACACCTGACCAGATGATGACCAGAGATAAACAAAAATGTGACAGAGCCACAATGAAATCAATATGGCTTGCACTGCTATTTTGATGCCGGAAATTGAGCTCTGAAGTCCTCCAGAGACAAACTTCTTCTAAAATATAATTAACAATATATTGGTAAATAGATTTCTCTCCTGCTGAACTTGATGAAAATTTTGTCTTTGTGTTCATGTACACAGCTTTTTCCCAGAAAGTAATAGTTCAGATAAGCTTTAATTGCATTTAGAGAGTAAACTTGCAAATAACAAATGGATATTTTAAGAAATGTTTGTTATTGACCTTCCAAAGGCTACAGAACCTTCTACCATTCTATGCTTTAAGGTAGTGTTAGGGTAATGTCTGAAACAGACATCACTCCTACTTGTTTACACTGACAGGAAGACTCCCCCCTGCCCTGAATTCAGCAACAGAAAGCAGGACAAGGGCTTGGGAAGTTGATGTAATGGATTTGGGAGGCACTTGCCACTCTTGACAGCCTAAAGTAACTGGAGGTGTTCACAGCGTGCTACATGGCTTACTTGTAAGACTTATTTGTTTGCTTTATGTTTGGAGAGCACTGCACAGATATATTTCAAAATAGACCTTTAATAAATACTTAGAAGAAAGCAATCCCCAACAGATCTCCTTCATTTCAGAGAAAAAAAGCACAATTTTCATATCTAATACTTTGTGGGATTCTTGTAATACTTGAATGATTAAATTTTTTTTTTTTAATGTTTACAGTTACTTAAAAATTTCAATTTATATTCTAAAATGTTCTAGCATTTAAATTCTGCAACCCATGTATAGTCCTTCAGAATTTTTGTGGGCTTTATCAACTGAGAATCATTAGATTTGTTTATTTCTAACTCACAGAATTACACTTTAATTTTGTACTATTTTTGAATTAAAAACCATAAACTGAGTGCCTGAGTGCTGAGTAACAAAATGTAACAACATGGAAAGAACTGTAGACCCAAAGGTCCCATCTTATTCTATGTTGCCTAATCCATCAGTGCTGGGAGAATTCATCCTACTTAATGTTAGGCACCTTCACAGAAGAACAACCAGTGTTGGCTCCTGTGATAATTAACAGAGGAGGGCAAGAAGCACAGATGGAGGTGATTTATTGGTGATTTAGTTCACTTGAAATGTGTATCCTCTACCTTCTGAGGTATCTGTCTCTACTTATTAATAATAAAAGAAACTGGAAGATTGAGGTTCCTAATTTCTCTAAAATTAGATGGTAGTTGGTTTAATCCTTTTTTTGTTTGTTTGTCATGTTTGGAGTAGACCATTGTTTGGATTTGTTTTCATTCTTATAAGCAACTTATAAGCAACTGTTTCTCTGGCTGAGAATTCTGACTGTTTAACTGACACTGAGGCTACCATACTGGTATACTGTGAGTATTCTGTAAGTCAGTGTGTGGAAGCATCTGAATTTTCTGAAGTTGAAAACACTGAAGGATAAGGAATGTTATTAATTACCTCWGTGAGTTTTCAGTGAAGATATGAGCAAAGTTTGTAAAAGCTTCTTGAAGTCTTAATTACAAAAATAATAAGCGTACATCTCAGTCTGTAGCCACCTTATATAAACATATTCTACACTAGCGATATACAACTAATGCTGATTTTTAAAAAATAATAATTCTTAATAATGACTCACTGTGTCATAGAAAAATGTCTGAAATAGTCATTCAGTGTTATATGTCTAGTAGGGTTTACGAAATCATTAAGTGGTTAGTACTTCATTTGACAAACAAGTGCAAACATTCATTGACTAGATGACACAATAAACTGCTTGACTAGCTCTGTAACTTTTACTAAAACTCTATCAGTAGTAATTATTCAACAGTCTCTCACATAAAAGGATACTTCTTTTAGTGTRTATATATAATAGGAGGTGGTTAGGAGGCCACTGAGGTATTTTAAAGATGAGAAATTATTGGGTGGTCTAGTCTATCTTCAAAATCAGAAGAAATGAGAAAAATTCCTTGTATGTAAACTGCAAAACTACAAATAGGTGGAGTTGGGTTTATACATTTGTTGGTCTGCAAATCAGTTCTACCTCCAGATCTATGAACAATTCTCATCAAAAATCAAAGGGCAAAATATTGCAAAAGCAATACAACATAAATTTTGTTATGTGATTACTTTTTGTTTGGTAATAATGTAGAGAATTGCTAGCTGTTTATAAAAATATAGAAGGAGCTTCTTCCTGCTAAATTCAGAGTGCAAAAGGACAGCTTGAATAATGGTTTTCTAAATATGGTGAGATTAGCCAATTAGCTGTAAACTTTTTTTTTTTTTTTTTTAACTTTCTATCTGCAGGCTTGCACTTAAGTTGTAAGGCATAAATTGGAATCTGCATGTGTTATCACCACATAACATTCTAGAGTGGAGACAACTGATGGTTTTGCTGATGGTGCATGAGGCAGAATTTAATTCATTTTCTGTGGGGTTTCTCTTAGCTATGGTAGAACTGCAGTTGTTTTGAAAGATGGAACGTATTATATGTAGATATTAGCAAAATTTAAAAAGAAATGCTTTTTTGTGCATTTATAAATTTATATAGTATTCTATAAATACTGCTGTTTCCTTGTAGCTAGTACATATATAATAGAGACCATTTAAGCAGGTCTTTAAGGTGAATTTCTGCTCAGAAAGATGACCAATCAAATGATAACAAATTTAATGCTATACTTGTTCACATACTAAAAGAACAAACCAAAACATAGCTTTTTGCTGCACTTATCCTTCTCCCCTGTAGTAAACCAGTGAGAGCCTGGGAAATCCAGGTTCTCCCCCAGCGCTCTGGGTGTGCTGAGGCACTTCTAGGAATCTGCAGACTGAACGGTTTCTGCACACTTCAGAAAGCATAATTTCAGTTCTTCCTAGAAAAACATACGACCTTGCTGCTCACGCAGCTTGCACACATGCAGAAGAACAGACGTAAGTATCTTCTGATATAAATATCTTCTTACTCTGTAAACACATACTAGGCTTAAGCCGGGCTCCTTTTTTCTCTCGGGAAAGAGGTTACAATACACTTTCTGCAGTAATGTTGTATCCTCAGAATTATCAGTGGAGTCATATGGACTCCAATAGACTTGTACTGATCCAGCTATTTTGTACTCAGTGTAGAATTACAGAGTTTGGTTGATGCAGAGTGGAAAAAAAAGCATCTCTTTCCCACCTCAGGCACCCAGCAAAAGCTTACTTTTAAATATGTTAAAATATATACAGAACTTTGAAAAATGGATTAAGGAGCATATGTGTTAGATATGAACTAATTGCTGAAAAACAGTTATGTTTCAGCATTAATTTGTTTTAGACTTTCTCATAAAGAGGACCAGTATAAGACTTACAGAAGCTTTCAGGTCTTACTTGAAGCTGCAAGCGAGCACTTTTGCTGCATTTTCTCAGTGTGCTAGTCTAATTGAGCAGGTACAAAAATGGAAGTAAAAAAAGGTACCTTTTCAGACCCTCACTTTGTTTTGGACTTTTTATAAAATGGTATAACCCTCATAAGAAGCTATATGCCTGCTAAAGAAGCACAGTTTTGAACAGGACTCTGTGGTGTAAAGTTATACAGACTTTCAGAAGCGCTGAGAAGCCAGTGTTCCTATARAGGCAGATGGTAAGGACAAGCCTGTCAGCCAGCCACTAAGAAGGGCGGCAGTGCTACAATGTAATGCAATGTGCCTATTATTGACTCTTAAGGTGGAGAGGGAGAGGCACCGGCAAGCGCAGTTATCTGTGCCAACAAAATGACACCCATGAGCATATCCCTGTGGCACTGAAGGTCTCCAAGGGGAAAGTGCCCAACTGCTGAGTGAAATTACTCTGGGACTACAAGCACTGTATTCAAGCTACTAAGGTAGGCTTACTACCTTTGCATTACTGCAGCTATGCTACGTTCTTGGACAAAAGTAGTATCTCTAAATGTTGCTGAACTGTAATTAGGAAAACAGACTGGTGGTACCTCAAAGAGTTCTTTGTATTCTGTTACACAGTATAGATATTTCCAATGCCAGTTCCCATACATGTTTGGGGAGTAAYAGCCATTCTTCTGTTACTGCTTGCTGCTGAGAAAGTATGAAAGAACAGCCTGATGAAAGCCATCCTCAAGTGGACAGATTACAGAAATGGATTATGTTTACCCTTTAGCATAAAGAAACATTTCTTACTCATGTCAACCCTAAATAATGTCTCCTAAACTGAAGCACTGTCTCAAATTCACCAAACATGTAACATAACTGAAGATGCTGAACTAAGTGATTTTAGCTGTCTGTTAATAGAATATTTTAATGATGTTTTAAAAATATATTCTAGAATGTAAAATTACATAAAGATGACTGAAAAAGTGTAAAAATTCTGTTATTGCTGTGCAAGTAAACAATAGTAACAATTGCCTGAACAGAACTCCCATATTAGGCAAATTGCAGACACTTCACCAACTATTCTTAGTCATTCCAAAAGTGCTTCATTTCCTTAGTTACTGCATTAYGTGCTGTTTTCATCGTATTTAGCTTATTTTGCAGTATTGCAGGGTCAATACTAGATCAGTATATAATGATCTATAATAAGCTGGTATCTGCAGCTGTTGAGACCAGACATTATTACTGGAGCTCTGCTTGCCATTTTCTCCATATTTTACTGTCAGTTATCAAAATATCTGGTAATGAACATGATGTTCCATTCTAGCTGAAGCTTCTATACCATATCAATCAGGGATGTTCACAGTGAGTTCTTGGGAAACATTCTTGTTTCTAGTTTGCTTTGCTGAAAACTAAATGCACATTTTGTTCAGCAGTTTAGTAGAATATAGAAGTTGGCCAACAGCAAAGACATATTTTACTCAAAAATGCTTTGTATTGTGAACATTAAAACAAAAAATAAAGCCAATCCAAAATGTCCAAGTGCTACAGTGATAGCATTTTATGCAGCCTAGGTCACGTATTATAGCCTTTATTTATATAAAATTTCCTTCTAAACAGCCAGAATATTCAATAGGAAATTTAATCTCACAAAGAATTGTTTCTTTATAACCAGCAGCATTTGTCATTATGCAATTGTAWGGCCCTAAGACAAAGGGCAAAATTGGGACCATTATTTTAGCCACTGCCTAGAATAGATTCCTGAATAAAGATGGACAGAACTTAGGAGGCCGTGTGCTATTTTACATTGTTATTACCAAAARCAGTTAGCCACACAAGTGTGGCTATCAGAAGAATAAGCTAGAGAAATAAAGTAAAGAGAAAATCAAATCACTGTCTACAAAATGACAGACCAAACCTCATCAGTGCTCTGACACAGAGGCACCCTGACTGGCAAGATAAATAGATTATGTAGCCTTTCCACACAGAATCATCACCTCTGTTCACTGCCCCCTTGCACACAATCTTGTAACATGCACATTCTTCCTACAATTATTTTCTTTTTCTACATGCAACACTCATTTCTCAGGCACTACTGCTCTCAAAAAATTCCATATGTTAAGTAAGCTATCAGGCTGTATTACCATCTCTACACTTCTATAATACAATAAGAATGACCATATGTAGTGAGACCAAAGACCCATCTAGTGTACTTTATCTTTCTCAAGCCCTGTTCTACAGTAGATACCTCAAGAAAAATATAATAATTGGGCAATCAAGCAAAATTTCCTGTGAATGTTTTCCCAGTCTCCAAAAATGTGCAGCTCATGAATTTCATGAACCAAAAGTATTATTTTTAATACCATCGTCAGATTTTTCTCCATGCTTCTTGAACCCTTGTAAACTTAAAAGATTTCAGTATCTTGTAGCAAAATGTTCCTCAGGTGAACACACTTTTGGTGTTTGAATCTATTATCTACTACTTTCTGGAATCCAGATTAATACCATCTATTGCTTTCTACAAACTGTATTATTACCAGCTGCCCCTGAATTTCTTAGGGTGGCAGGACTGCGTCATCTGGACAGGCTGGAGAGCCTGGCGGAGAGGAACCTCATGAGGTTCAACAAGGACAAGTGCAGCTAGGGAGAAATAACCCTAGGCACCAGTACAAGCTGGGGGCTGACCTKCTGGAGAGCAGCTCTGCAGAGAAGGACCTGGGAGTGCTGGTGGATGACAAGTTCACCATGAGCCAGCAATGTGCCCTTGTGGCCAGGAAGGCCAATGGTCTCCTGGGCTGCATTAGGAAGAGTGTGGCCAGCAGGTCGAGGGAGGTGATCCTGCCCCTCTMCKCAGCCCTGCGGAGGCCTCATCTCGAGGACTGCGTCCAGGTCTGGGCTCCCCAGTACAAGAGAGACATGGAGCTGCTGGAGAGAGTCCAGCACAGGGTTACAAAGATGATGAGAGGGCCAGAGCTCCTGCCCTATGAGGAACAGCTGCAAGAGCTGGGCCTCTTCAGCCTGGGGAAGAGAAGGCTGAGGGGGGATCTTATCAATGTGTGCAAGTACCTGAAGGGAGGGTGTCAAGGGGACGGGGACAGACTCTTTTCAGTTGTCCCATGTGACAGGACAAGAGGCAATGAGCACAAACTGAACCACAGGAAGTTCTGCCTGACCGTGAGGGGGAATGTCTTCCCTGTGAGAGTGACGGAGCACTGGACCAGGTTGCCCAGAGAGGTTGTGGAGTCTCCTTCTCTGGAGATCTTCAAGGCCCATCTGGATGCAACCCTGTCTAACTTGCTCTAGGTGACCCTGCTGAGCAGGGGGGTTGGACTAGATGATCTCCAGAGGTCCMTTCCAACCTTACGGATTCTATGATTAGAGTGATAAAGCTGGGATCTTGTGGATTTTTCTCTGTCTTCCCCACAATCAGATTAAGATTAGGAGAGTCTAGGTACTTCTTTTCAGACTCTACATACTTGAATGCCATCTTGGTGTGCATGTAAATCTCCACCACCACCACTTTGTGTTTTTGAATAGTCTGTATTTCCTTTCTTATAGAGGGAATGATTTCCTCTCCCATGCATGCAGAGACTGTTTCCAGCCCCAATGTATCAAGACTCCAGTAGCACTAGCTGTTAATTAACACTTTCATTGCAAATATGTTATTCTTTTTAATTTAAACACATGATTTCTACGAAACCTATTTTATCATCATGTAATAAAATGGGAAAAGGCAATAAATATAATAAAAATAGAGGGCATTTGGTCACTTACCAAGTGAAGATAAGACATAATAAGGTGGATATTAAAATAAGGACCTGGTTAAACATTGCAGACTGTGTGCGTTGGATGGCTCTGTGAAGATCATTCTGTATTAATGGAAAATAGGTGTTGGTGTTATTTTTGGTTTTGAATTAATAAAGCATGAGCTAATTCTATACAGGAATTATATAGTTCCCTCGTAAAATGCAGTCATTCAAATGCACTGAGAATTTGCTGATYACATAGAAAGGTGCAAAGGAGGCAGCTGTGATTCAGTGATTATTTAACAGGTTCTTCATTCATCCTGCCATAATTTTGATAACAATGTAAGCTGCCTGAAGGTTTGTCCGCTGATGTCTATCTTACAAATTATGTGGACTGCAAGGACCAATTAGGGCATAGCAATTTAGTTCCCTCTAAATGTATATGAGCAGAGGAATAGCAAAAGAACTAGCCATCCTGACTTGTTGGCAAAGTAACGATTTACACTAATTCAAGGTTTCAATTGATGTCTTAATTTTTTCTAATTTTGATGCAGCAAAGTTTTCGCAATGCTTGACCATTGCTATAATCTAACTACAAATCTGATGAGCTTCCTAATAAAGCTGGACAGTGGACTACCCTGCCAATATCCCACTAAAAACAATATCCTAACAATATCCTATCCAACAGAAACTCTAAAATACTTATTATTCTTTGTCATACTTACAATCATGTTTTCCAAAGCATGCTTTGCCAGCCAGCAATTTAAAAATACAGGAATAAACAGGTTTCTTAGAACAGGCCAGAAAATCTGAAGGAAGGATCAACACATACATATTAAAAGCTCTTTTTATTCAAGAAATTAGCAACAATGAAGCACTCAGGAAAAACATATTATTAATGTGTTTCTAGTGTCAGATGTGGCTTTACATTTTTTTTTACTATGTGATGAAATGTATACAAGATAATGTGATAAAATAAGTACAGTCAGTTTACAGTGCAGACACTAGAGATTCCTAAATTTTTATATCTAGCTGGATTATTTTATTTATTACGCTGTAACTTGAGTCAGGGGTTTTTATTTGTCCCCTTTTTGCGAGGAAAGGGAAAGAGATTTATATTAATACTTTATTCAAGTAGCAAACCACTTTCTTGTTGTTGTCTAATTCTGTTCCCACAGGCACAAATACAGCATCCACACAAGACTTCCATTTACTTAAATTAAAATTAGAGTATTAATTTGTGCAGCTATAGAACAGTGTACAAGAGTGTATTAATTCAAGTATGTTTACCGTGATGATGAAAGGGACAGCATTAATTATTTCCAGGAGGAAGGGTATTCTCAGAATTTGTTCCCAGATATTTCCCTTCGAAGAAAAGGAAAAAAGAAAATCACAGTAGGTTTAAATCATGAAAAATATACATAATATTCCAAAGCCACATGTGAAGTCTCTCCCAGCATCTGAATTTCAGGATGATGATTTGTCACCAATTTAAACACACATGTCAAACAGTGAGTAGACAGGCCACTCCAGACTAACTATGTTTTCTATTTCTCATAATGTACCTCATAGATTTAAAAAATATATTTTTAAATCTGTATTTCTACTACAGCAGTTCTTTCTTTCCATATTACCATATATTTCCTTGCTATAACCTATTTAACAAGACAGCTCAAATGAATATTTCTAATTGCATTAACTACTCAGCTCATTCTCTCATCTAATGAAGAACATGAAATTAATTTTTCAAATTTTTCAAAAGATAATATATTCCTTTTTCCTCCTATTGCATTTTTAGGCATCTTGAAATCATATACAGCCATCTTCTCACTTTGCTTTTTCATTCTTCTAAGGTTAGCTGAGTTCTATTTTTAAACACTCACTTGCAGATAGATAAGGAGATGAAACGCCTGTCTTGAGGAATTTATATTCTTAGCAATACTAGTTTTTCAGTGATTCTTCATAAAAGCAATGGGCTAACCTGATGTCAAATTCTTCTATCTGCAACTCTTTCTAGTCCCTTTTTCTTAGAAACCTTTAGWTCTCTAAAATCTTGCAAGACAATGCTCTAGCTTTTGATGGTGCCAAAGTTTTTCTTACTTGAATGCTTATTATCTAAGATAGTCTAGAAATTAGAGACAAAGCGTCACTATTGTGTAAGAGTTGTACAGACGTATCACCAAAGGACATGCCATGCTCAGAAGACTTTACCACCTAGATCAGCTGTTTTGATTATCCCTGTGCACGGGTGACTGCCACATAGTCCAAACCAACATTTCCTAAGAACGATGAGCCACTCTTTGTACAGCCTTCTGACTGGAATTCATAGCAAAACATAAAGCCAAGAAGAATGTAGATATCTTTTGACTTCCAAGGAGAAGATACCAGCTTATTTTCTCTTGACCTTGTTTCATTAGCCTGTGCATGTTACTCAGTCTCAGAGTTTTTGGTGTTACTCTAATTTTGGTATGTGTGTGCGTACTCTAATTTTCAGTGTTTACACTAATTTAATGTAAGTGTTAAAAAAATAACTAATTAMGAAGTTAGTATTAAGAGGAGGAATGAAGTTAAGTTAGGGAAAGATGGCAGCTGTCTGTGGAGAGTCTTTCCTTCCTTTCAGGTATATTTATATTTTTTTATCTTTAATCCTCTGCCTCACAACTGGTTTGAGAGAAAAGGAAGGAAGACAGTTTGTTGTTTAATATTTGAATTAGGACTAAAAGATCAGTTTAATTCTGCCATAGACACTTCAGTACATGCTTTTTGGAACTTTATCTTGAAGTGAGGAGTTTTCCAACATATGTCAATGAAAGCCAGTGAGTTCTCTTGATCTGCATACCAATTACTTTTTGGAGATACTACTATTTTTCTTTCACAGCTGAGTTGTGATTGTGAATCGTTAGATATTAGGATGAAAATTCMTTCATTAAAAAAGTTATTTAAAATTTAGTAATTTCTGGCTTTACTAATTCTGTRTATCATGAATCCGTCATAGGTAATGCAGTAACAACGCAGCATAAACTACGGTAATATTGCAAGAATTTGCAGTACAGCGCCGTAATTTCAGCTGCAATGATGAATTAATCCTTCTTGTTAAAATACCCTTATGATACAGGTCCTGAAATCAAACAGAAGCCACAATGTGTATAAAGTTATTCTATTTTTTCCTTTTCACATTTGGAAGCCATCATAGCTCCTGGGCAGGAGTTAATGTCTCCAATGTAATTGTAGGTGGCACACGTTAGACATACTTCAATAATCTTTAATATTTTGTATGACAAACATACAAAGCCCTTTAAACAGAAATGAAATTGTGAGACTATAGACTGGGATTTTATCAGTAGGAATAATAAAGTAGAAAGACTTCCAAATTTTTAATTTACTAGCAACTGACCCATTCCATGTAAATAAATAATCTCCTTATTTTTAATGTATGAGCCTTATTTTCTGAGTTCTAGAAAAGAATGATCTTTGTTTCATGTTTCATTGGATTTGTAGTGTTCCTTTTCTAAAGAGAAAACAGAGCCAAGTTTAAGGAAAATAAATCAATTCTTTTGGCATATTCTACACTATAAATTTTATCGCTAAGCATGTTCACATACAAATTCAACTTCATCTGGAAGAATCCAGTCTTTCTGTTAGCAGAATAAAAGGATCTCCCTAAATGGAAAAAGCCCCAATAATTTATCTGTGCAGGCAAAATGCACGTGCCGATGTGCTTCAGTGACCTAGGGATGCTTGCAGCTGTTAATGTTCTGGCTCCCACACACAAGTACATCATGTCTTCTGCAAAACTGTCTCTTGCAGTGAGAACACATGGTACTGATTAAAGTAGATAAGAGTGGCTGTGCACTGGTAACACAGTAGCATTGCCAAAATCAGTTTTGGCAGTGAAAATTTCTGATGTAGAACATAGTCTTTTTTCAGGATTTTGGCTATGTGCAAACTCTCGTGTTATGTGTTATGCTGTGGGAACACAGCTTGTAAAAGTTTTTTGGATCCAAGTGATGAGCTGTGTATGATAAGACAGTGCTGTATCTGCATCTCCCACCATATAAAAGCAATAAAAATTTCAAATTCATTTATGTGTATCCTAATACTATGATGTTCTATTATCTCACGCGTGTTCTGCACATCAGATTATTTCTTGTATCTCTTCAGCCAAGTATCAGAAAGGTAAATTCCTTGGAGCATTCTCTCAAATGACTATTTTATTTTCCCCTGAGGTTATCTATAAAATCCTGGCAATGTTTGTGATAAACACAATCATCATCATCTTTGTGTTTTCATCCTGCTTGTCCTCTCACCTRTGTTGAAATCGTAAAAGCTCTGGAAGTGTTGGCATAAAATAAGCAACCTGTCTCAATACTCCTTCAGTTACCCTGGCTGTGCAGAAAGACCTTACAGTGGGTGAAATAACTAGTCCTTCCAAGGACAGGTGTAAAACTGGAGGTAATGACTCTAACGTGATGTTGTTTGCAGACTGCGTGCAGGAACAGAGGGAGAGATGTGTTTGCATCAGGTGGATTGCCAAAGTGCATTTCAATACCATTATTCTTCCTTACGTTATTCTTATTCCCTTGAGAAGAGTAGAAATCACATTGCTTCAACAGCTTGGCTTCTGCTTTGATCCTGATTTTGCAAGATGCAAAGGTAGAGCAGAGGCAATTTTCTTCTCAGATGTCAAGGAAGCTGATAATTACATCATTTGTATTACTTGTATGAAAATTAACTCAAGCCAGTTCAGTAAGAATATTATATGTAAAAATAATTGCAAAGAGTGTTCAACTTTTGATTACATGTTATGGAATTTCCTGGACCCACAGCATTTGTAGTCATTTTCTTCTGTGAAAAGTATATGCAGCATATCAGGATAGGAGAGCTTTACACTCATTGTACACTAAAAATAACTAATCAAGGGAGCTTACTTGTTGATACTTCTTTCATCCTGTGTACTCCTGAAATTTGTGCAAGGTGCGAGTACATGAGATAGGCATAAAATGCTGTTCAACAAATTCAGGGACAATATAAATTATGATTTTTTTTTAATGTAGGTTTTGGCACTAGATGTGTTAATTTTACTTGGATTATTTCTGCCTATAAATGACTTACGTATGTAAACCACAACACCTAAATAGTTAATGCTATTTATAAAGATTAAAAATAATTTTTAGTCAGTGGACAGTTTTAAGCCCCTTAGAATTGTTGAACACTAAGGAAAACATTCATGCTATAACAACTTTATAAGCACAATAAAGTACAATTCAATGCTGGCTGTCGTAACTACTGAATGTCAGTAATCCTGAATTTGTTAAAGAAATAATTTATGGTTTGATATATTTTCAGCTTATATATTTTTACTTGGATAAATGAGGTTACTTTTTATTCTGAAGATACTCAGAATTCAGGCTGCCCAAAACGCACTAAGCTTAACAAAATGCATTATCTGAAGAAAATTCAGATAAAAATATTACAAAAATACAACCTTTTATGGAAAAAGTAAATACAAAAATGTATTGTGTTCACATAATTTTATCAGAGGATTTCAAGGCATTTTGCAAAGGTGTACCAGTACCATCCTAGATGGATTTCAGTACATAGGAAAAAAAGGCTGTGTTGGACTAGTTTTTTGGTGTCCAGTTTTAGAGGCCTGAAACTTGAGTTACAGATATTGAGTAGCCATACCTTTGATGCCAATGATAACTGTGTGTCCATGGTTTAGTAACTCTATAGACATATGAAACTCTGCACTTGAAAAATCACTATCCAAAACCAAAGGTCAGTTTTGAGAGTGTGTTTTCAAATGACAGTATGCCAGTAAACAAAGGAAAAATGGAAACTGCACTTCTGACTTCCACTCTCTAAATATTTATTTACTATTTGCTCATAATTTAAGGAAAAAAGAACAGGGCTGCCTGTGACAATACGCCATTCTCTATTTGTTTTTCTCAACTTCTGCTAGTACATCAGTGTGGACACAAATATAGTCATCTGAATTTTCATGCACCAAAACATTTATCTCAGTTACTTTCTGTGGTAAATTATGCATTATTTTTGGTGTTTTATTTTATATAAATTTTACTGGAGGTATTCCTTTTTTGCTACAGTTCTCTATGGTCTACTCTTAGAATGTGTATTCATATTATTAGGAGTATTTCAGAAAAGTGATGCTTTCTTACTATCTCTCTTTTGCTAGGTTCTGCTTCTGAGAAGATGTATGTCAGGGGCATTGTATTAATCTGAAAACAGGAAAAGCAGTCCAAAGAAGACCTGGACTCACCTTACAGCTTTAGATATGGTAGAGATGCAAGTCAAGTAACTACAAGTGCTTACCTTGTAGCTTAGATAACTCAGCAGCATTGTTTCAAACAGACTTATTACAGCCACTGAAACCTTAAGAGAGATAATATGTATGTTAATACTGGCTTCTAAAGAATATATGACATTAAAAGTTACATTGAAAAGTTAAAGATAATAAAAAGCAGCTTTTTCATGGTTTCTCTGAAACCATCTCAGGCTACAACATTTAGTTCCAAGCTTAAAAACTCTCATTTGTTTGAATAAAGCACAAGCTTTAATACAAGACTGTAACCATAAACTATTAAGTCTCTCAGTATTTTAGAAATAATTGGATACAGTAATCTGGATGTCTAGATCAAACTTTATTTATTCAAACTGTGCAGATTTTAACCAAGGATTTGAAAGGTATTTTCATTAAGGGAGACCTTCATTAGTAAAATAGTATATTTCACAGAAATAAAAATCATCACGATGGCATTGCATTAAGCACGGTGCAAGAATATAATGCTATAATTATTCTAGAAGCTTGAGGAAATCTTAATAGAAAAAATACAGGGAGAATTCCACAAATAGTTTTGAAGTATGGGAGAAATTGAGAACTTTATGTAAAACAGTATTTTATATTTACCATAAATAATTTAATTTTAGTAACTGTTAGATCACTTTTAAGAGACACCGAGCACTTAAAAGTCCCATTATTTTCAGTTAGCTGGTTAGTTGGATTTCTAAAAGCAGCAACAAGGTAGTTCTGCCTTTTTTTTTTTTTTAAGAAAAAAACAAAAAAAAACAGTATTCCAGGAAATAAAATTACTAAAATAGCTTAGGTGTGCAAATCTCCTTCTCTTTACACTATATCCTTTGGGAAGTTTCCTTCTTTTTTTCAGAAGCCCATTAAAAACATGAATCTTTAAACATTCCTTTGAGATTAACAAATGTAGACTACTATGGACCAGGGTATGGAGCATTTATGAAACCAGTCTGCCTCTCCTTCAGTTCCCAACACAATAATCCCAAGAATATTCTTTCATTCCTTAATGAAATTAATTAATTAATTAATTATGAATTAATTTCTGCATTGGGCGGTAACCCTACTTGATTGCAGCACTGTCCATGGGTAAAAAAGAGGGTTTCCTAGATGAGCAGGCTTCATGACACTGAAAACTGAACCACATACTTCAAAAGCACTCAGAGACCCATAAAACATTTTATGTAATGCATCTAGTATAATATACACTAAACATGCAAGCATCTATATTATGAAGTAACTTTAATTTTCTAGTGAATTTAATATGAATGCACAGAAAACACATTACAAAAGCTAATCTTAGGTAACTGCAAAATTTAAACTAACTGTTATAGGAAATACTGATTACTAAACTCAACAGAGCTTGATAATTCTAAAAGAAAATTCTACCCTAATGCTACAATATTTTATTATAATGCTCAATACTTTATACTTTGTATACTTTATTTGTAAAGCAAAATACTTTATTTGTAAAGCATTTAGCCTCATATAAATTGACATGAGTCAGCTCACATCAGTGCATCTTGTTTAGTTTATGCTTTCTTTGTACTCAGTCATCAAGTAGATTTCTTTGTTAATATTACCTTCTCCATTTATCCTTTAACATCTCTACAATGCTATAAATCAATATTGCCTAGGGTTATTAAATGGAAATATTTAAAAGTGTCCATTCATACATTACCTGTAATCCCCATAAAGGCAAACTTCGATTCACCCAAATAACAGGAGACCTGTTCATTAAAATGAGAAAATAAATATGACATTAATCAAAATCTGGTTAATGTCCTGACCAAAGTCAARGGAAAAATTTTTGTACATGTCAATGGAATTTAAAGCAGCTTTATTTTTTTAAATGGTTCTCAGTAATAAAATTTTTAAACCAGTAGTTATCTACTTAGTATTGACATTCTGTTTGTCTTTCTAATCCAGAGCCAATCACTGAGCTTCCTTCCGAACAATCTAATGCCCGATGATACCAAAGTCTTTCATTGGCTTCACGGGCTGCTAGTTCATCTCCCATGATTCTAGAAAGAAAGTAAAAACTCTCAGTTGGAGGTTTTGGTTCTAGAGTTGCAGAGGAATAATTATTTGTGGTAGGACATGCTTGACAGTTGAGGAGTCTTAAAATGTCACACTCCTGTTGGAAGATGATCTATCTTCCAGTTTCCCACCCTTCCCACCACTAAGTGGACTTTTAGTTTGTCTTTTTTAAATTAGGAACTCACCAATCAATCATTCCAGGTGTGAAGTTTTGACTGGAACAACCTCGGTTCAATTCCTTACTGATGGTTGCCAATAAATCCATGTAAAGTTTCCATTAGCAAATATGGGAACACCATCATAGAAGAATATGGAGGTGGGAATGGACATTAATTGGATTATTAAAACTGTTTATAAAATACATTTTAGATTCAGTATTTTGAAATACTTGTCAATGGATATAGACATTCATAAAAGTAATTTTAAGAAACCAGTCTGTAAGTTTTAGATAAAGGATATAAAGCATTTCAGGTTACATTTTTAAAAGATTTATTTATAAACAAGATCCAATTAAAAACAAAATAACTTGAATATATTTTTAAGCTGAAACAAGTACACAATAWATACTGAAGATCCAGAGATACTAGAAGTCCTATCACACAAGACAAGTTGGGATAGAAAGAGCACATATACCGGTAACTTCTATACTCTCAACAGGAAAGCTTGCACCAAAGTAGTTTATATCCTCACATGAGGAGTGTCTGGGGATTCATGCAGCCTTAGCAGTTCAAGTGAGAAACTGCTAACATCTATGTAAAAAAATAGCTGCTATGTACATCTGATATAATCTTACCTTGAATTGCTGGTACATATCTTCCCTTTAAATGGTCACGTAAAGAGATGGAAATATGTTTGTGTAAATGACGGAAAATAACGTTGCTTTTCCCTGGCAAGCAGGATCGGGAGAAAGGGATTTCTGGACAACAGATTAGTAATAGTTGTATTTTTACCAACTGCAAGAGTGGGACAGGCCTAAATGATATCCATTAATAAGGATACTTCATGTCTTAATCTCTCATCTATACTGCTGCTGCTGTGCCTGAAGGAATAAATAAAAGATACTAACTTGTGTAGTATTTCTGAAACACAGGCAATAAATCCATGGGGGTGAGTCTGTGATGAAAGACATCTCCCAGAACTGTCACTTTAAAAACAACCAGGTGATAACGTTTTCTGTGGCTACTTTATCAGTACCTCAAGTAGTTTTTCTTATTAGGRTGTGACACAGTGTCTAGAGAGGACCTTCTTGTAACACAGCTTTCGTAAGAATGCGTTACAGAGGTGGCTTAGTTCTCAAGCCCTCAGGATCTATATGGACAAAGCCATTGACATTAATGGGATACCATTTGGGCACAGGATTTGTTTCTCCAGCACAGCTGTTAAAATTGCAGTCTTTGGAAGCATGCAGACGTAACTTACTTGGAATTTCTCAGGCAGACATGTTATACACAGATGGAACAAACTAACTAGTCTATTAAATGTACTAAAACACAACATACTAGAGTAAAACATACAGAAAAGGTAACTATACTCTATGGCTGGTTAATTATTAAAAATTTAGTTTCCAGGAAAGGCCTGGAGAATTAAAAATCTTTATATGTGAATACAAAACTATCAAAGTACACCTGTCAGCAACAGAAGTGCTGATATTTTTTTATGCTTCTGACTTTTTAAGATGCTCTACCTATCCAGACGTAAGTTTGACTTATAATATGCTCATTTAGGTTAACTAACTTCTTTATTAAGAGTTCTCGTAACAAAACAATTCCAGCAACTTCTTCATGCCAAAAACCATCATTAGCTACAAAAACACCTGAACTATATGTTTCTTTTCCACTAGAAAATTGCATTACTTTAAATTAGATCCATGAAGACCAATTTTACTTTCTGCTATGCAACTGTGCTGGAAGCTTTGACACCAAGTAGATCATTTATTCAAAAACAGAATAACAAGATAATCATTTTGATTTTTACAAAATCCCTTGGTGATGCTTTATTAGCCACATATTTTTAAAGATATATATCCTTTTCAGTTTTTGGATTTGAGATTTTTTTTTTTTTTTTGAAACAGCTCTACTTGCAATAAACAGTATGTGAATTAATACAGCTGGTTTTGTACTGTCACATGATTGTAAAGTACTGCTCCCTATGCACACTTCTGAATGTCTTAATACTTAAACATAGCCCTGGTTTTACATTACACAACTTTTGCAAGCCTGAATTTGTACGCTCCTTGCTGAGGCATGGCAAATAATGTCAGGTTTAAAAACCTCGTATTGTCATTTTATTTTATGAAAATTTGTTTTTTTTTTCTATTCAAAGTATTAAAGGTAGCAGCTTGAAGAAGCTTGTGGGAATTATTCCTGAAGGTCAAAAATCAATTTGTATCAGTCACTACAATCCCACTGACAGCATATATTCTGAAATAACACAGAGAGAGGATGACTGACTGACTACATTGCCCAACAGTGGACATACATACTACTCGCAAGAACAATCAGCAGGACGTGATCGGGACTGCACAGAACTGTTGAGACTATGTATCCGTGCCCCAGAATGTCCCTGTGACCTTTGCAATTTTTCACTAACAAAAAGAGCCCCATTCAGTTGCTGTATTCTATTTAAAACTTAGAAAACTAGGTTTTGACAAATGCGCACAACACTTGGACTGAACTGTAGTGGAAGATATAGGTAAACTAGGGCACTTGGGAAGTCTAGAAGAGGAAATACTCAAGTGTGGTTGTTTTATTTGCAACTATTATCTACTGACATCAATTTGAGAAAAAAAACAGTTAAAAAGTAAAAGATCTGCCAGAGGGTAAAAGTAAATAGTAGTAACAATGCAGGTTATTATTAGCATGGCAACAGCTAAAGAGGATGGCAGTTAGAGATACTATTTTCTCTATGTTAGGGTTTCTAAGAATGTAAAGAAATGAGTGTAACGTAACTTATGAAAGTAAGTTTACAAAATTTGTGATACTCATATAGAATCACAAACGAGTCCATACAGAATGGACTTTCAGTACATTTTGGGGTATACAATATTTTCAATTTTCTTAGTCTTTGCAAAAGCTGTAAATGAAACAAGTAATTACGAATAGCTGCTTCTCCATCAGTATTGTGTTGACTCCACATAGAACCCATTGCTATTACATCAAATTCCTCCTGTTAGATCAAGCCGTTTTAGATGTAAACTACAGTTGCCTTCTAAATTATACAATTTTTTTGTACTTTTCTTCTTTCTTTAAAAAGAAGACAGTAAATCTTCATGTAAAAATTCATACTCTATTCAGTAGCACCCAGTCATGTTGCCACTAAAGGAACTTTGTAAAAAGTAAAATTCAGATTGTCAGTAAAATGAACTTTGCTGTCAGTAACAGGAAGATGCTGTTCACTCCACCTATTTAGCATTTATTTTGTGACTGAGAAAGTGGCCAGACTGAATTGAGAAATATTTTGGGATCTGTAGAATATGAGTAATTCTAGGAGTCATTATTTAGAGTATGACTGCTTCCTACCTCTTAGATTCCCAGACAAATCAATGATTACTTTACAATGTCTCTCTCCTTCTCCCAATTCACTATAAAAGGCTTGTAGAAGTTGGTGCAAAAGTACTGGTRTTTGTTCGGCTGGAATACTGAGTTTCAGCAAAATTATTATTTTTTTGCAGTAACTTTCTTCTTAACAATATGATAAAAGAAATAAAAGATTGCTCACTTTTATGGCTTTAGTTTTTCAATAAGAACATAATTTGATGGCAACCTAATCTCTAAGCTGAAGGTAAGGAAGAGGTATCCTGGAAGCTTAAGAACGCTGTGCATTAGGAAAATACAGAGTCCCTGACTCACTTCATATAGCTTTCCAAAGAGAGGGTCCCTCTTAATCATTATTAAAGGTTTTGTGGTATCTTTTTCTTTGTTTCTTCCCCTTCCTCTTCTTGAAGAGTCATTCTGAAATATGTAGAGGGGGTGTCAAAAAAAGAAGTACATTTTCTTGCAGCTTTTGCTCTTCCAGGATGCTTTTTCTGACCCTTTTAAGATGTTCTGGTTTCTTACAATAAGTTTTGACATAAGGCTTCCCAAATGCATCTTCTGTACTTCCCATTCACACATCCATCTCTCATGCACTGCTCAGTAAAGCCTATCTTCTTTAACTCACTTCACTTTTGTAGTTGATTCTTATCCACATAATATATCTACTATGCAGTAACTTTTCTACAGTATTCTCCTTATTAGACTTTTAACTGATTTTCAAATTTTAGATGTCATACTTTATGCGCTTTGCCTAACAGTGTATTAAGAGTTCCAGTTCTATCACCTCAAGCTTAGTATTTTCATCCATGGTTTGTTTCTCCCAGTATTTAAGGCTGCCAGAAGCAAATCATGTGAAAGCAATTAAGTTAATAAAAAGTAGTGTTTATTAACATGTAGAAGGTTTGAGAAGATTTAACATAGGACATTTTAGGCTAGACAGAAAATCAATTTAAAATTCTGTATATATTTAATTAGTTTCAACTAGGAAACAGAAAATGCAACCAAAATAGAGCGTTGAATAAATCATAATCATTTTATCTACAATTGTTAGATGACAGTTGTTTATTTTTTGTTTTTATGTGGTTAGTTGTACAACACAAGAAAAAAAAACAGAGTATCCAGTGATCCACATAGAATATCTTTATTTCCAATTGTGGGTATGCAAAAGTCATGCATTAAGACCACAGAAAATCATGGGTATAGAATGTATTTTTGGTCTCCTTCTCTTAACTGTTTAGGGAAAGCAGGATGGCTAGAAAATTATCATCTCTGTCATCTTCATGAAAGCTCAGTTTCATGTATTCATCTGCTTGTCTCTAGGATCTAAGTAAAACTGCAGAAGTTCTAATATTTGGGGCACTGATAATTCAGAACCATATATGATACAGTATGTGCCAAATGCATTTCCAAATTACATTGCAAGGGTCATGTGTTATGCATCTGAAAAAAACAGCTCAGTAGCATACACCTTCAGTTACAGCATGGTGCTGCTAATGCCAAGGTTGTGGGTTCAATCCCCATATGGGCTACGCTGAGGGTTGGACTAGATGATCTCCAGAGGTCCCTTCCAACCTTACCATTCTATGATTCTATGATTCTCTGGCAGGATGCTTGATAAAATACTACTCAGTGGAGGACTCAGCAGATGATACATTCTTTAGAGGCAGCAAAAAGAAGTGGCCACCTACAGCTATTTCATGCCCAAGAGGAAGATTAATGCTCCTTAATAGCTTTGAGGCATTACAGCTGGTGTGGACATTAACTATGCATACCTCCTGTCAGTCACTTTACGACTACAAAACTTAGTACTGTGGTAGATATATTCTCTGGGATACTATTCATTATTACTTCCAAACACAACTTATCTGTCCTTTTTTTCATGGCTGAGTTCCCCCTTCTTTTTACCTACCAGTCACTGTTCTGTTCAGCTCCTAAAATTACTGCTGCACAAACTGGCAACTAGATGTAATTTTATTTTTATAAATATAAGCATAAATATGACACAGGAATGATAATACAACTAAAAGATACACGTGTTTTTGCACAACTATATCAGATGCACAGTAGCTCAACAAATAGCCAAGATGATTTTAACAGTGAAGTAAAAAGAAATTGTTGTAACTTCTTCATTGCACAACTTTATGATTCCCATTCAAAATATAAGACTAGCTTTCTAATTCATTCAGAACATCTGTAAGACATAAAACTAAATCCCTGTTGGTGGAATATCAAACATTTATTTATATAGTTCATATATTTCAAATTAAACAATATTTTGAGAGGACAAATAGCAAATAAAACATTACCATGCATGTCCTTGTGTAGGATCATCCAGGAGCACACGAATTATGTATAAGAAACAGCTTAGTAGCTTGAGAGAAAAATTGAATAATCGTATTCTTAGACCTATTTTAAAAAGAAAGGAAAATACAAGAAGAAATTCAGGTTCTTTACAGTTTCACACATTTTTATTGTAAAACTATTTAACAGGAACTAGAAGAGCCATGCTGCAACATACTAAAGATCTTAGTCCGGTCTCTGATATGGGCCATTGGCATATCACAGGAAAGAACGCAAGAACAAACCTGTCAGCTAGACATATAATACACCTTCCCAGGTTCCAGAAATCTCTGGATTAAGAGTCTGTCTGTGTTTTAACGTGAAGATCTACTCAGTCACTTGCTTAAAGGCAATTTTATGCCATTCATCTTTGCTGATGCCATTATTTGGACCTTTTGTAGTTTTATAAGTTCTTTTTGAAAGGGGAACCAAAACTACATATGGTTATTTGAGATGCAAGATACAACAACATGAAGAAGACACACTTTCAATCATAGGCAGAGAATATACAATGACAAGTATTCCGATCAGTATCTGCAAGTCTTCATGCAGCTTTTCATATGGAATATATTAATACTATCCCAATTTATAAAATATTAAACTGTAATTATTTAATGTTAAAGTTGCATAATTAAGTGTCCAAGAATCGTGACATCTGAAAATCACATCAAATACACAATTTGAACACTGAGTAAACTATTCATTCCATGGACCATCGGAACATTGAAATATTCCAGTTAACAGACCTCAAATACTATCCCAAATTATAGTAGTTCTTTCAAATATAGATCTAAATCCTAAAAGTCTGCACAAAGACACTATGACTTCAAATGGATCCGCATGGACACTTGGTTCTAAAACAGGCAATATAATTCAGTGCTAATTGGAGTTAATGGAGCCATTGTCTACAGCAATGCAACTTAACTGTACTTTAATCAGGTTTTGGAGTCTTTACAGGATTAGTTTAAATCTTTAGTCTCATTATTAAATGCAATAGTCTTAACATTTCACCTGTGAAAATATCTGTATCTAACTCCAGGTTTTAAAAGCTTTCATTCAGGGTTTACTTAGCTGACTAAGGTCAACTGGTGGAAAGCAACATCGTTTTCAAGCATTATTATTCTTCAGACTTCTGAACCGAGAGGCCAGTTTTGTGCAGCTGAACCTTGTATCCAAAGCAGTGCACAAACAACTGAGCCTTGCAAAGCTATGATTTCATTTGCACCAGCCATAGAAAGATAGTATCTTTAATTATTGTGTCACAAGTATATTGGTAGGCTCAATACTAATTCAAATTGAATTGAATATAATTAGTTTTATGGTTTGAGGAACTAGAGCCTCAATATGCTTACCCAAAGCTCTGTGAATACGTTCACTTGTAAGGAAATAACCATCATTATCTTAAGGTGCTACATACTTCTTCACCTTACTCACCCCTAAGCTTAAAATAACACAATATAGATAAAGCAGAAAATCACCCTTTATATCATCTAGCTCCCCTCTGATTAAAATGCAACCTACACCAATCATCATAGAAAAATACAGAACAGATCCTTAAACATTCTAACATGCAATCAGTGAACAAAAATTTAAAGTTTATTATATAATATGCTTTACTACTACTGTGAAGTTGAAGTTTTATGAGAACCGGAGGGACCTTAATAGCATCTTGTCACCTGTAAATTACAGGTTAAATCCTGCATTTAGATTCTAGCTATGAGAAGTTCCACAGCTGTTAGTGGCAATTAGGTTTGTGACCACTAACCTAGAGATTCCTGCTGCCTTATCAATCAAGCCTAATTAGCCACAGACTATCTATTCCCTAGAGCAGAGTGGAAGGGTTGAATTAATAAGTGTATCTGGAGGCTATGGAAGGTAGGTGCTGTAATACTATTATTTCAACAGGAAGAGTTCTACTGCTTTTCTTGGACTCTGCTATAATCCTTTGTACTGCCTTTTTTTTTTATTGTTACTGAAGAAAACATGAATTGCTTGTCTGTACTAACCCTTTTGTAGAAGCTTTCTGAAGTATGAATGGTTGCCATACCAACTAAGCTATTATTATGAGAGGAACAGATGATTTGGGGGGGGAGGGAGGAAGAGTGCAGAAAAATAGGACTTCTTTTCCCCACCAATTTCATCTTATCTAATTGTTAAGCAAGGACAAAAGTCCATCATCTGCAACTTCTCTTGATTTTTCTCTCTGTAAATGTCAATCTCAATCTGAAACACTTCTATATTGGTAACAGTCCAGCTTCTAATCATCTTTTGAAATTTTATGTTGGTTAAATGCCAATAGGAAATGGTGCCTTTCTGACAAAGCTAGATCAATACTGGGAAGCTGTATTTCTGACTCATGTATTAAGCTCTTAACTCTAAAGTCTCAGTCCTGAAAAATCTAGAGCTACTGGAGCATTCAAAGTTCCCCAAATCTACTCCTGGCTATGCTTAAAAGTGCTTTAGGGCCTGCATACATCTGAATATGAATAGCTATGTACCACAGAAGTCCAAGCAGGTGTTTCACAGAGCTGTTATGTTATCTAGAGGACCTATTTAGGCAGCTATATTGTGTGTATCACAGATGGGATTATAGACATATAACAAAGTAATAAGATAGGCCTTTTACAACATGTGATTGTGTCAGGAGTTACACTATTCATGTGGGAGAAAGGAGATGTGCTTTTTTTGAAGCAGAATATAAAATGCCTATTTCCGTGTGTCTCGGCCATTAGAAATAAGATGTAATGTCACAGGGAGCATATTCAGTCACCCCTGCTAAGGGTGGAATAACTAACACAGGACCACTAAATAAGTATTCTCAATGGCTAAAATATTCCATAGCCTCATAGTTAGGGGTGTCATCTACAAGTTGGAAGAACTTCATTTCTTACACCACTGTGAAGTAGTAAGATTTCAAATTGGGGAAGAAGAGAATGCAGACACCAGAGAACACTGGAATTTATAATAGTTCTTTTTTCAAAAAAAAAATCTTACAAAGTTGTTCATGTTTCTGTTTGCTAGTTAACTATTTTTGTCATTTATTTTACGTGCTGTCAGTGTACCAACATGGTCTGCTTGAATTGGTTTCTTTTTTCCCATACATAGGCAGTTTGTTCAAGTAGCACAGGCATTTGCACAGAATGTCTCTATCTATATTTTGACCTTGGTGCCTGAAACTTCTATTCAGTTACATCAATCATATACTGTTATCCAGTTATACACTGTTTAATGAGATTATAATTTCACTGTGCCCCTGTAACCATGGTATTACATGTTTTGTCTTCTTTAAAAGAAGAAATTGATATAAATGGTTCAAAGTCTGTTTGTTTCATGAAATAAATATAGCTACATCAAATGTTAATGTTTCCTTATCAGGTTTGAACAAGTGTCTGCTATTTTTTTTCAGGCAACTTTAGGTATAAAGTGATACATCAAACTTCATCAACACTGCTTGTGACCTTCACTTGTATTACAAACTCTTGCTGCTTCCTTTACAAGCATTTTAGAGATAAATCCTCCAATTTGGAGACATGATCTGATGCAAAGTGTGAGGGATAGGGATAGCAGAGGAAAACTTTACTATCACCTTCTGTTATTCCTTCCAGTTGTATCTCTATCTATCTCAGCTGTGCTTTTCCCTCTTCTTTCCTTTCAACTCTATTTCAGGTGACTATAGTAGTTGTAATAGACCTGATAAAAGTTTCCTGGTAAGACTTTAACATGTTTTGGCTTTCAGCAAAATCATTTCATTAGCAGCTGGCTGTAAAAGTTGGATCAAAATATGTGATTAATAACCATCTCCAGGATATGAATTATTTCATTTATTCCTTCTCCACTGAATTGGAACTTCACTTTTTTTTAAGCTGTGGTAATACAGTGGCAACTTGGCAAGTACAAGCAAGTCATACTAATATGCCACTACTTCTCTGTAGCTGGCTGACACCTTTGTGAAATGTCTTTGATGCATTGTAAACTGTCTTGAATATATATTTGCTTTGCAAAAGACTGACTGGAAGTTTGGTTGACATTGGACCTAGATGGAGGCTTGTTTTCTCAATTTAAAGAACTACTTCAAAACTGGAAGAATGACTGAAATGGTTGATATTTCATGCTACAAGTCTGTRTGTAATTTAGACTAGAATAATTTAGTACTCTGCAAAAAACTTCTAAATGCTAGTTAGCTGTTCTGGTTGACAAGGTATCACTTCTGATTACTTAAACCCACTTATGAAGTCTTAAGAGTTGGTTTAAAAATTGTTTGGCAAACATCTGTAGTTTCATATGATGCACTGTCTGAAAGATTGAAGAAATAATTGAGAGTAGCATCAGCAATGATAAGAGGTAGGCAGGAGGACAGGTAGGAGGATTTGTAGTATGTGAAGGAAGTTTTTTCAGCAGTCTCACTGAAGGCCACCCAAGATTTAAATGGCAATCTCTTTACTTTCCTGTTGATAAGTACTTACTTGTTGAAACCTCAGTGTGACAGAATACTACAATTTCAATACCAAATACACTGGAATCAGTGGCAGGTACTATTCCACATGCAGGTTTTTGAGAAAAAGTATTTTGAATGCATTTTGGTTTCAAGTATTTGAATTAGAACCAAGATCTTCAGGAACAGTAAGGTGGTTTGGCTAAACTTCCTAATTCTGAATAATTTGTGGTGTGTGCATGTCTCAATTGTTTTAATTCAATAAAGTAGAAGTGTTGCTGYATTTCCCATTTGCTAGTTATACTTTGTATACCAGAAGACCCAGCAGTGCTTCTATAACTGTGAGAGCTGGTAAGGAATGGCATAGCTATGGCATGTGCTACTATACTATAGTAATCACCCTCATTTTCAAATTTGCTTTCCATGAACTAGCTGCTTAACATGCCTCATTTCAAAGTCTGCCTTCTGTGGATCTGGGAAGAAAAGGTACTCACAATTAAAGCATCTCTACTAACTAGCTACAGGAAGAGCTCAATATTGGGTTTTTGTTTGTTTTAATTACTAGCACAGTATACTTCTACAAAGCTTACCTCATTTCTACATGGTATTCTACATAGGAGGATTCATCAGAATTAATTTCTCCAGCAATCATCAAGCACGCTGAGTAAGAAAACTCTGGTGTATTTCTTCTTGTTTATAGTATTAATTCATATCCAGTAGGATGAATTAACAGTTGCTTCCCACTCGTGCCTACTTCAAACTTCCAAACTGTATTCCTGTCCCTTGGACCAATACATCACATTTACCCAATCATAACCTAATAAAAATGTCCCAGTATAGTAACTTAGGATTGTCTTAATGTGCTTAGCCAGAAAGATAAGCACTTTGCATAGGAATGGCCATGAATTCATGCTAACTAGCCAGCTTATGCTGCAATTTTTGTGCTAATAATCAGAAATGTATCTATTTCTAGATGTACAGAGTCTTCAGTTCTGCCACCAAAGTGTATGTGTGTGCATATGTGTACGATTATATGTACATATAGGAAGAGGCATATTTCCATACACGCACTTAAATTCAAGAATTTACTTTCTCTTCGGTTAAGATGCATCTCAAGCAATTAAGTATATACTATTCAGAACCCTTCCATCTTATCTATGAAAAGAGATTTGTAAGAAGTTGGGTCATAACTTTATCTTCTTAGTAAGTGAACAAGTGTGCATTGAACTGCTGTTTTGTGGAACAGTGCAAGAACAAATGAAAGGCTATTTACTGTCTTCAACTAACTTCTAAGATTGCTTTTCTAGCTAGGAATATTAYCTCTTTTCCAATTCAGGCCCGTGCTTTTTTGTTTTGGCTCTTACTCCATTAGCTGATATATCAACTACCTCCGCGCTTGAAAACTGTAAAGTTATAAAGCACTTAAAAAGAAGTACAAGGACATATGGAGAAAAGTAGAGAAGAACCAAAACCATTTAAGAAGTCATACTGCACTAACAGTGATAATTTAATGTAAAACTAGTTAAACTCACTCATCTCTATCGTATTTGGAAAGCTAAAAATAGCTCAACTAATAAAAAGATCCTGTCCTCTGACATAAAACTAATATTTTTGTAACAGTAGCTATTAAGGATAGAAGATCTTGTGATTTTTCTTATTTCTAAAAACTTCATCTACTCTCTGCATTTTGTGGATTGGAACTTACTTATGTTCACACTGTACCCTGAGAAAGTTACCTCATTACATCTTTTCCCAAATACAAAATCATGAACCCACCTTAACTGTATTACAAAGGGCAAAATCTATACTTTCTTTCAGAAAAGCTTAACATATGAAGAAATTACAATGGCTTTATAGGTACAGGGCAAATGGATATAAAAACAATCCTATTACAAGAGAAAATTGAGTTCAGTTCCTGTTCTTCTCAGCTCTCAACTCATCTAATCAAGATTTTATGACATGCAGACAACTAAAATTTTCATCCCCTTTTACCAGTCACATGGATAGAATGGGAGATATATGTATAAAGTATAATGAAGGCTTTAGTTCCTCCATGTTCTTATCTATGATGGCCTATGAATTTAAGTGCATGTGTCAATGTAGCTGCGTTAAATCAGACTAAAAGGCAAGAAATGTATTTCTAACTGAGATAATATGTTTGAGAAGACTGAGAAGTAGGTATGCTCCCCCCCCACCATGAGTTCCCTCTCCAAATTTTTATTTGTTCTGTAGTACAGATATAGATTTGAAATGTACTTAAGAATACCTAATAGAAGTAGCTAGTTCTTTGACGTGTTTACTTCTATAAATTTTCTTTCTGCAACATCTTAGAGGAGCTTTGCTTTCTTAGATGAGTTATGACTTGCTAATAAACATGATAATGTCATATCCATATAAATACTTCTGTGTGGTGATCAAATTGACTTAAAAACACATCACTAAATACTTGCTTCTCCAAAAGAAATACTTTAAGTTTAAATAATACAGAATTTCTGTAATACATCAAAAAGTAAAATTGATTCCTACTGGGTTAGTTGAGAATGCTGCAATTGTTTTCAAAGGAATTGGATTCCACCCAAAGTATCAAAATTAAGTTTAACAGAAATTAACCCAATTGCTTACTTGATCTTTGGTTTTTGATGAAGAAGAGCTTCAGTCTCTCTTTAAATGTATTTTCATTCATATAGAATTCAACTTGCACCCTGAAATATAAAAGAAAGTATTAGAATTAAGCATGAAAGATAGTAAATGATAACTTTTCAAAATGGTTTTTCCCTAATAATTTGATTTTTACACAACTGAAGGAACGTATCAAGTGTTCAGCCAAAAGCTGACTCACATTTGAATGAGTAAAGTTGGTTTAACTTTTTATCATATCTAGTTCATCCTCCTTCCACGTAGAATCCTTTTCATAATGCTTGGACACTCTGTATTCTAAAGTCAGAAGCATCTATGTTCTTGATATTTTCATTGGAAGATTATTCTAGTAGCTGTATCTTTGTTAAGAAAATCTTCTTGATATTGAGGTTAACAATCCTTCTCATTTTAATTCTCCTTCTGTGAAATTGCCATTTTAATGATTCTTCCTACCTTGTTTATGTCTCTCAATTAAGTGTTCGCTTGTTGAGTTCACTTTCGATAGTCATACACTACATAAACATCACCTTCTCTTGAATTCATCATTTTTGTCACAATGAAATACTGATACTTGAAGGCAAAATTATAGTGCTGTGTTGTGCAAAAAATAACTACTATTCCCAATTACAGTAACGGAATAGTAATGACCCCCCACCCTCTTCCCTCAACTTCCCGGGATGCATTTCTTGTCTCTCTTCCTCCATTCAGTATGAGTGTAACTTTTGCAGTTGTTCTCAAAGTGGAAGAGAGAAAACTGTTGCAGGGACTGCAGGTGGGTGTTAATTATACAGAATAAACTTAGTTCATTCCAGAGTTGTGAGGCTGCACTGCTTGCCTCAATATCTGAGTGCAACACTAGCTCCATTTCTGCTGAACTCCCTGCCACATCCAAATGACTGTATCTCCCTGAGCAGTTAAAATTCTCCTCCAGTAATGAACCACCTTTCACTTTATCCCAGCACACTTTCTGTACCTTGAGAGCTCAATTCCCAGCTTGAGAATTGCTATACTTTGCTAAAGAATGGTGGCATCATCATAAAACTGAATTCCTTCCTCAGTTTTCACTTTCTTTGCATACTATAACTGTTGCAAACTTTCATATATCTTTCTGTCCTTAAGTATATTTGACCTTTATTTGAGAATTTCTTCTCAATAGTCTTTTCTCTTTCACTGACTGCCTGGATTTGTTTTTAGATATATTGTTGTATATTCTTTCCAGCAGAATCCTGCCTTTAGTCAATTCCTTTTCACATGTGAAGCCAGTGCTGAAAAATTCATATATAATTTAGTATTAACCATACACTCTCCCTTACCCTAATTAGCTGTCTAATATTGCATATTTCTGTACCTCTAAATAATTGTACAATTGTATTCTGGGTTCAGAAAGGGTGACATCTGAGAAGATATATGGCTTTTTCATGTTTGCTTATTTTTTACCTGAAGTTTAGATATTATCACATTAGGGTCAGTAGTTCATAAAAGAAGACCCTCTATGACTCGCTCACTGGGATCAGTTAATTTTAGTTAGTCATTTAGTTTTGGTGTGGTTTGCTGTAGTGTTTCTTGTAGAAAAGGAGTTACGTTGCTTTCTGATCAGAGAGAGCAAAAATATAACTTTATTTTTAAGAATTTATATTTATTCCAGACAAGTTCAGTAACTTGTAGAAAGTTGAATATCTTACCATGCCTTAACCACATTATCAGTTCTAAATAGTTGGGAACTTTAAGGCATGTAAAGAAAGGATGTTCAGAAGCTAATTAGCAGGTAAGTAGGTTCAGGATGCAATAGCCTAAGTTCTGCCTTGGTTCTTCTCTGCCCATATCCCAAGGTACGTTAGCTCCATGACAGTTTTAGTAGGAAACACTTCCCATGATTTGGCAGCTGTCATATGCTGAGTGTATCTACTTAATCTTTAAGGACGTACTTTGGTAGGTAAACAAAGTGGCACAAGCTATGGAAGCGAGGGATGTTATTTAAGCGCAGTATGTGGGGCTTTTACTGTTTTTACACATTTTAAACTAGTGTCTCAGATTTTAGGTAAGAAAATTACAGTAGTCAYTTACCATGAAAGAACAACATGTTAACAGTAAGCCATGATTTAACGATAATGAGGGAAGAGGATGTGGGAGCTAATCACCCTTCTATCACTACCATTACGAATTGCTCTGATAGCCTTCTAGCAGCTGTCTACTTCTACTTCCCTTGCCGTAGCAACCAATGCTCTCGAGCAGACTGGGATTCCACAGTGCAGCAGTTTCCATGGCAAAATGGATTACAAATGCTGCTAACACCACTTCTACGTTCAACTCCTCCTTCTCCTTCCCTTGACTCTTTAAAAATATTTGCGGGAGATGTGCACACACGCACATATAATCAAGGTATGCTTTCATTGTACTCCGACTACCAGACAGAATATTTCACTGAGTGCATACTAACTAGGTGAACTAGTAGGTGAATGTTAACCTTTAAGAAACACAAATGGCCTAAGAAGCCATTGGCAACAATTAGGACAGAGGCCTCCGGATGCAGTTTCTTTCCAAGTACTGTATTTTTTAATTCTAGGGAGAATGCTTGCTCTGCTCAAATCTTTTTAACAGTTTCTTAAAGACTAAAATTTTACCTTATGTATTTGCTCTTTTCTAGCTTTTCCTTCTATAAAGTGTAGCCTAGAAAATGAATGTTTTGGGGAAGGGGCTTGAGTAAATTCTGACTTGCAATGTAAAAAAAAATCACTTAATATTGTTAGAGAGGAGCTCAAATAAGCATTTTCTGCCCCCTCCCCAGCAGTAAACCCTGACTTTCTTGAATTTCTCTTACCTTCCTTGCATCTCTTATCTCTAATTAGCATAATTGATAGTATAGTGAATACTTGCTACAAGACGGACATTACTTTATGGAGAACACATTATAAAGCACCATGACAAATGTGGTGTGCATCGGAGGTTATTTTTTTTTTTCAGCATACTCTGAAAAGGAAGAAAATCATCTACTGAATCACTAGCAATTTCATATTTCTTGTTTCTCCCTAGAAATCTCCTATTCAGTTACATACTGGGCTGAAATTGTTTCAGGAGAAGTCTAATGACTATAGCCTTAAGGTGGCATGACTGTAAATACTGCGGCTGCTTACAATTTTTGAATAATGTTTAGAATGTTTTGTTGTTTATTACACTGTCTAATGATGTGGCAGATATTAACACACTCATTAAGCATTACTTAGTTAGACGTTTCAAATGAGTGAGGGAACACAGTATTTTCTGCTGCAACAGAGCAGTTATTTGAAATTTGGTTCCAAATAAAGGTAAATGTTTTGGTTTTGATGAAACGCCATACGTGCAGATCAGTGAGATCAGGGTACATAAATCATCTGGACTATGAAATAAGATTTCTTTTTTAAAATTCTATTTACTTTTAGTGTAGGTGACTGAAACAGCTTTTGCACTTCATGTTTTTCTTGTTGGTTTTTTTTTTTTTTTTTTTTTTTTTTAAAAAAAAGTTATAAGTCAGTCCTTCCTGATTAGAAAAGGAAGCAAGCTGATGATTACTGCAAACATTCATCCTTGAGGCTGGATACCAGGACAGAAACATAGGAAAACATACAGGAATGTGGTCACTTAATCTCTTCCAACTTTTTCTATGCAGTAGGTATTGAGTACTCCATGAAAAGGTCCTTTTGGAAGTTGAAGAAAGCTCTTACGCTTTATTGATTCTTCCTTAGCTGGAAAATGTACAAATATGTGGTTGATATACCTCTGACAAAAACCAACTGTAGTCATCTGATTCTCTTTAAAAAGATAGTGTTTGCTCTTTTTTAAAACTTCTTTTTAAAAATAACTACCATTTATAGAGGTCCTTCCTGTTTTAAACCTAACAGAACAATGATGGTGGAATCTTTCGAAGTCTAAGTGTCTTCAGGTACCCAAAATGCAAGTATACGTTACTCTACTAACTGGGTCAGGATCTAATTGGAGTAGTACACTTGAAAGTAATGTAAAAATAAGTATAGCAGGGAAAATACTGATTCATGTCAAGGACACTAATGCTAAGTATTTCTTCTCATGACTGTAAACAACTGGGGCCAATCTGTCTGCTGTAAAAACTCCAGTTGCTTAACTAATTCTGCCTTCTCTTTTCCACTGCTATTTATGTCATTCTAACTCCAGAGTCACGTTTTACTATAGTAAGAATTTTACCTTGTACTTTCAAATCTACAAATTGCCTTTTCTTTGTAAGAAAGCAGCAGATTTGGCAGAAATAATGTCTTCGCAAACAAAAAATAAGTAGGATTTTTCACTTTGTGCATGCTGAGAGCTGCTAAACTGTCTATGCTATACTTCTTGACATTGGAATCCAGAAAAGGTGTCACCTATACAAATGGAGCCAACCTGAAGATAACTGAGCATTTATTTAAATATATTAAATCTCTATAGGAAGTGGCATTCCATGCTCTTTTTTCTAGAAAGAGCCTTGTAATATAGACACAATATTCTTTTTGTTTGTT
Source organism: Rhea americana (assembly GCF_003343005.1). NCBI lineage: Eukaryota > Metazoa > Chordata > Aves > Rheiformes > Rheidae > Rhea > Rhea americana. Next base: position 1,600,782 of record NW_028186127.1, read on the forward strand.
TTGTTTTTGAATTGGGATTTGCTGATCCAATATATGTGAAATCCTGTTAAGATTTCAAACCCCAAAAGACTGAAAGCTTCCTTATTATGTAGGGTACAGTGCCTAAATGGAAGCATTTGTGGTTTGTCTGAGCCTATTTTATCGTGAAAAAAGGAAACAGGCATTTTCTTCTTATAGGTMTCCTCTTTTCAGAGAACTCTGAATCAAAATTCTGATTTGTTTAGAGCTTCACGCAGGAATGGTCATGCTACCACGTTTGACTTTCTGGGCCTATTTATTCCATCAAAATCAATATGACAGAGCAACACTGCTTGTCAAATGATGCTTCTTCATCTTCTGCTGAAGGAAATGGCAATAAGTGCCATTACTGGCACTTAACTTCAGGAGACCTTCTATTTGATTCTGGTAGGTATTCAGTCTCTGGCTGCATAGCTCATGATGAACATGGAGCAAATAAAGTTCTGAAGTTTCTCATTTCCTCTCCATACTGAATGACACTAATCCAAAACAAATGGTAGTAATTTTTATCTGAGCCGTGTTTGCTCCCACTCATTGGAAAGACAGAAGAGATGCTATTCCTCTTGCAGCTGACAACCTCCTAATTTAGTAGTCCATCCTTACAGTATGAGCATAACACAATGGAGTTCTGGGATCAAGACTATAATGTTTTTCTGAATAGGAAAATAGGACATAATTTTTAAGTTAATTCCTTACTGGACCTATTTGCCATGTGCTGTGCTGATGCAATCTAATATGTTTGCAATATAGTCATACATTCTCTTAAGATGATTTCTAATAAGTGGAGAATAATTAAAACTGATTTAAGGTTGTCTTAACAGTTTACTCATAATAAACAGGTATCATCCTTTTATAAGAAGTGTTTTCAAGAGCTCTGCAGAACTATGTCCATATTATACTATATTGTCCATATCTATTCATTGAACTGTAGAATATTGAGTTCCAAGACGTAGTGAAACACTTCCATTTTGGTTTTTGTCTTCCATGATGTCACTAAGCTCCTTGCACTCCACACTGCTCACTGTGCCACCATCAACCTGACATAGCTTATCATCTCAAGCACATTACCCCTATGGCTCTTGTTAAATATGCTAAATAAAAATACAGTGTACTAAAATGACATCATTTGAAACTGCACAGGTTTTAAATTAAGATCTAATAGCTACATTTGCTTTATTATCCTTGATTCTTCCTCTCATTATAAAAGGAAACATTTTCTTGCAATGGTGAATCAAATCATTTTTCCTTTTAGGTTTGCAGGACACAAGGAAGATATTACCCAGGTGTTGCTGACTGACCTAACTATTCCAGACTTACTAGTTTTAGAACTGCAATTGTCTTCTGTCTCAAAAGTTTCATTTATCTGTACGATTAATATTTTGATCTGTATTTTGTTCCTTATTCCTGTCACCTAAAGATTCCAAAATTGCTGCCAACAATTGTCCTACTATTACATTATTCAATTTTGTATTATTATTTACCAAAATACAAAACGATTATAACTTTAAAACTAGAATGACATTATGCAATGTCATTTAATTGTATCAAAGCTACACTTGATTATGCCTCCAAGTGGACTAAAGCCCCCCCATGCTCTCTGATCTTCATGCTGTACGTCCACAAAACTATAAGATAACATGTTTGTTTGCTAGTGAAGCAGTATGTCAGGTTGTCAGGGTAGCCCCCACGGAGGCTGCCAGTACTTTTCAGCTTTCCCTCAGGCTATGATGCTGCTGCCCTACTAAGGACCCTATGAGTGATTTGCTCGACACTGACGACATGACAGCACAAGACACTAGGTCTGGCTAACGCTCCATTACCATGTTCTAAAGTATTGCAAAGGTTGATGCTTTCTCCACCACTGTGTTCTGAAACTCTAAATTCCATGACTAAGTGTCAGACTTYGAAAACATAAAATGTAGATGCTCTATAATATTTAACATTGTGAATGTATAGAATACAGGTACCACGCCTTCTAATAACTGCTTTATAGTAAGCAGTATTACCTATTATCTCTTTATTTTCCCAAACTAATTCTTGCTGTACTACTCTAGAACAACTTACGCAGTCTAATGGTCCAGTTCAAATTTAAACTGTCCAAAAGCAAATTTGATCATCTTAATACTTAAAGACTATACGCTATATATATCTGCATTTGAGAATCTTTTCTTTTTACAGGAAGGTTGATTTGAAAATTAGTTTCTAAATCAGCAAATTGAATTAATCTATCCAGTGAAGCTTTTCTGGACATACCTATGCTTGATTACATAGCTGGAAAACATCATTACTCATAATTCATGGATCTGTAGAGATCAAGTGTCATCAGTGTCATAAGAATTCTGCCTGAATCAGTGTTAATAGAGATAGAAATAGCATGCATTGAATTTAGCTTAACTGCAAGTTATAGAATAAAGGATCAACTATGCATGAAAAATGCTGTGCTTTAGGAACCATATGTGCACTCTTACACATTTTATTGTATTTTTTTCAATGAACAGTGTTTGTTCCAATTGAAAGAAATTCCAGACAGCACTAGAAAATAGGCCAAACAAATTTTCAGGTTGCACAAAGTAAAATTTTGAACCACAAGAAAGTATTTCTTATATAAAAGCAAACTTCCTTACATAATTGTTCAACAGCCAAAATGCTAAAAATGTCAGCCATTAGGTGTTACAAGGAAGAAAAATCTAGCATTTTWATATATWAAAATATGTGTATATATTACATATTTATAAATATACACACGTATATTTAAAAAGAGAGCTGATCAGAGACGCTGACAGAGAAACTGACAACCTCATGCACCCTTTTAGTCATYTGGCCTCAGTTTTATAAAACTATCTTCATAAGACCTACATAGGTACCTGGCAGCAATATAATAGTACAAAAGCAGCGATATGAAATGAATAACTATTTCTAGATTTTGCTGTGCAAAATATCATTGTATGCATTTTTCCCATTTCATTTATAAGCTGAAATAAATTTTCTAGGCTAAGACTAATAACAACTGATAAAGACTTAGTGTTAAGTAGTATGCATGTTTTTCAATGAAATAAAAATACTCTTTTTCTTTTTAAATTCCCCATTATACACTCTTGCAATGGTCAGTCCTCTTGCAAATTTAAAAAGGAAATTATCCTCTCCATCCTGCACACATGAAAACTAGTAACAAAAAAAAAATCACCATTGCTGTGATAGTGCAGTAGCAATCACTGAATTTGCAACTTGTATTACCCATCTTTAGAAACATTTAAATCTCAAAATTTTTTACAGAAAATATGATGCTACTACAGGGAAAAGAAATCTCAAAGCAATTTCTCTAGTTTAATGGCCCTACAAATAATACACATTTGACTTTCTATCAGTTCAAATACACTTTCTGTTGCAAATCTATTGCCTAAAGTGGAAAGTTAATACATCAAATCAAATATGAATGATACATTAGGAATACTGTATTTGTAAGCTAAGTGTTGCAAGAAAATTATACAAGGAAAATACTTGACAAGTTTTACCCAACTATTTGGGGGGAGGAGGGGGTTTAAAACTGCACACACACACATGTGCACTTTTTAAAGTGAATTTACTACACAGGAAAATCACTTACTAACCTCTGGGCAAAAATGTTCCACCTGTAGGATATATATAGTATAGAGCTGTTGTTGCAATGTAAATCCAGTATGTGAGGCTTTAACTATGTAAGTCTGAATACCACAGAACACTCTGAATAATGAGCTATGCCTCAGGTGTTTAATTCAGATCCTATTCAGCTGTGTGTATCTATTAAATATAAGTGCATAAAATGTTGTTGTTCTTTGAGATCTTGTGATGCTTTTTGGCTGTTTTTGGCTTGTGTTTTTTGGTTTTTAGGCTTTCTTGCTTCTGGGGAGATTGGGGGCTTGTGTATGTGTGTTTTTAATGCTAGTAACTGCTTGTCAAAAAGACACTCAAAAATTTTTTGTGTATCATCAAACATACCAACCACAGTCAACCTGGATTAACTATGTATTAGTTGGAGGAGTGCAAATTTCAGTAACTCATCACAAACTACCACATCTCTTTATATTTTGTTTCTCTTCAAAATGTATTTTCTATTCATCAGAACAATTTCTTTCTTGTTTTACTGAGATTATTTTTCTGTACCAACTTTTCTCTTTATCACTGAACAAACTTTTAATTTTTGTTTCAAGGGAAAGGTTGCCTTACTATGATAGGTGACAGGACAGCTGGTGATTCATGAGTAATGAACTGCCTTATGAGGAGGAGGATTCATGTGTCTAATGCTCTGTGCCTCTGTATCACAACTACATATCCCTATCACCTATTGCTCTAAAGCAAGAGCAAGATGGCAGATCATTGTCATACAACACCACTGTTCCTGCTTGTTGACCCTATCCTCTTTGAGATAAGTAAGCATACATAGTATGATATAGCTTGCCTGGGTACCCCTCATATATAGTATGAAGAAATTATAAAGGCTTGTTCTTAGAATATTAACTCAGCTTAAATTGTTGGCTTAAAATTTCATGTTAACAGAATTTTCTTCTGTAATGTTTTACTGTTACTSATCACAAACACTCAGTTTGTAGCTRTGCATTAATGCTGACTTAACTTGTCAGTTGTAATAATCCCATTGAAATGTTAGGCTAGTGAGACCAATAATGTATCCTCTGCCCCTCTCAAAAAAAATTCTAGTAAGCTTTCCCAACAGACTCATGTGCTAAACCATCACTTCGTGATCTTGAAAGATCTTAGCCTTTTGAGATGCCTGGCTTCCCTCTCTTCTTGAGTTATTACATAATTTTTCTGTCCATCTCCAGTATTATACTTTACGATAGCCCACAATTAACAGGACTTCAATGAACTCTGCACCTTTGCATTAATGTTATATGGGTGTTCTGGTGCTACACTGTTGGTGCTCTACTGCCCTTTAAAGAGATCTCTGCTTCAGGCAATCAGTAACTTAATAGAGGCAGTGTACTGTAATATCCATTTTATGTGCTACAAAACAGATGGATGACAAATACAGAATTGTACAATTGCTACTCCAACACTTCACATAGGATGTTATTTCACAGTAGATTTTATTCTGGTAAGTTTGGTTTAAGTTTGCATGCTCCCAATTTATTTATTTATTTATTTTCATTTCTTACATAGCTAGCAGTTGAACAGTATTATGGACATTGTCATGGAGATTATCCAGACAAAGACAGGAACAGGTGTTCACAGAAATGATTAGGCAGACTTGTTTAAGACAAAATTATGAATGGTTTGAATATAAATAAGTGGTTAAATTGAAGAAACAAATCTTGGGGGGGGGGAAAAGGATGATTTAAGGATGCTTTAAATCATTTTATATACGATAGTCTTTCACCACACAATTATCAAATTCATTTAAGAAGTGCTGATCATCAGTTATTGCATATCTAGGTACCTGATTAAAAACCACTTCAGAAAGGGAGTATCACTTCCTAATATTCAGCATACAAAAACATGTCTTTAATAGACTGTACTTATCTCTTGTTTACTTCTAATATAATCTTTTTGTTTGCCCACAACTGATGATTTTGGAAATAGAAATCTCTTAGCACCACTCACTTTCAGTAACAGGAATTATTCTCTTGACTAGTGACATCAGTAGGTTTGTTAAAACCCCTTGGCAGTGCCTGCAGCACTGCCTAGAGACTTCATGAGAAAGAAAAAAAAAAACAATGATGTTTGAAATAGGTAATTGCCTCATTCAATTTTAGAGGAAAACCTGACCTAGTACAATTACAAAAATATATTTCATGATGGATTAAATTATGAAAGCATAATGTATAATATCTTAAATATTTGTGAAGTTTGTATTATAGCATCATGTTTTGTAAACAGGAGGAAAATAATGTATAACTTAAGAGTGGAAGGCTTACTAAGCAAAATGCAACACTTGGAAATATAAAAAAGCTTTTTGCTATAAAATCACATAGCAAAGCCTTATTATTAGCTATTGGCGTTATGCTTAATAAAAAGGCTACACTTTTCAGTACAATTTGGGGAGTTAAGTAAACATATTTCAGAGAAGGCTACTAGCAAGTATGTAATTTCTTCCACTTTCTTTGAAAATCAAAAAGAACACACTTAAAGAACAGCTAATGCTATATAGCCACTAGTTTTATCTTCAGCATCATTAAATGCTCAGACATCACTTATGTATCACTACTTAATTAAAAACAACTTAGTTTAGGACTGACAGTGTTTTTGTTTTATCTTCCTCCCCTCAATTACAGAATAAATACTTTTCAGTATCTCCAATTAGGAACAAACATGCACCTGTTTTAGTTACACCTAATTTCAAAATGGGGAAAAAAATCCATTGGAACAAATGCCTATCATCATTTACAAACTCTTTTACCATTTATCTCTTTTACCATTTATCTCTTTTACCATTTATCTCTTTTACCATTTATCTCTTTTACCATTTATCTTTTTTTGTTGGATCAGATACTAAAGATTCAAGTTCTGCAAAGGGCACAAATGTGGATTCTCAAGGTAGTAGCTTTGGGGACGTAACAGTTGTCTTCTCAGTATCTGCTAAAATGATTTCAGTTTGTTCCTTCAGTCTGAACATATACAAAATGTGACTACAACAGTTTTGTCCACGTTTTTACTATGCATACTGTTTGGAGGATGCTATTTTGACTTTACTTTATCTGTGCTCAGCACCTTAGAGTCAAGGCTACTTGACACTTGGAAAATGTCAATGAGACAGGAAGACCAATGTTCCAGTTAACGTATTAACACCACGCTGCCCAATCACTACCAAGTAACTTGTCACAACATCTTTCTCTTCTTCTTCTTTCACCTCTCACCTTTGGTTAAAATGTTTATGAACTGAGTTTTGTACTTTGCCTTTTCTCTGTATTTTGTGTTTCCTATTACAGTAGTTTTTTTAATGTCATATTTTGGTTGTAATGAATCACACAGTTGTTGAGAGACAGTTGCAACCAAACACATGCCAAATATTGCTTGTAACTGTGATTCATTAAAGGAGTTGCCTTTTATTGCAGCTATGGAGTATAGCATTTGGTTTCCTGTTAATTTCTAACTTTCGGACTAAAAGTGAATTGTCATCATTGATTACCCTGTACCATAAAACACACCTTTTTAAAATTGCTGAATGTTTTTCATTCTCAGAATGAAACTTTTTGAAGTGACTGGACAGCAATGTGGTCTGGTGATCTTAATTTACCTTTTAATCAGAAGCTTCAGTGCTTGCCCAGGTCATCTGTGTCAAGTTACTGAGTCTTTTTACTCAGTTTCACCAGTTGTAATATTGAGGTAGTGCTCACCTTTCTTATAAGGCTACTGTGTGGAATGAATAGATAACCTCTATAAAGAAGGGATAGTAATAAGAGCATGGAAAGTTGACTCATATACTAAACACCCATTTTTGCGTACTAAATTAATTCTTCCATTATTAGGCACTAAGTTGTCTTATGTGATAAGTTTAACTAGACTTATACAAAATATCCCCATTTTACAGATGGAAAAAATGAATATTCAAGATTAAACTTTTCCCAGAACATACAGTGAGCCCACAACAGAATCAGAAATGGAACCTCAGAATTTTGTACCTTCCTGTACAAAACTCTCTCCACTATCACTACTTAGAAAAATCATGCTTCTATAGATTACGTATCTGGTGTAGTGTACTCTCTATACTCTGGAACACACTATACAGGTGATCCTTGATTAAATACAAGATTCAAGTTATTAAAAAAAAAACAAAAAATATCAGCATGTCTCCTGATAAACTGCTTATCTTTTGCTTCAATAAAGAATTAGGGATTTTTAACAATTAGGAGAAAATTAGCAGGATGACAATGCCTTTTTTTTTTTTTTTTTAACAATTCTGGAAGAATTAAATATTTTACTAGGCAAGGCATGAAAAGAAAGATCGTCGTTTTGGACCAACATACATAGATGGAAAAGACAGAAAAGTTCGCAGACACAGATTTTGAGGAAGGCGTGAATACCAAGAGTAAGGATAAAATGGGGAGGACAATATGGGATAGGAGGAGTACTGATAAGAGAAAAGAGATGGGAAAGAGAGCATACTAGTATGAAGCTATATCAAGATAAGTATCAGTGTGTATTAGTTCTGCTCTTATGTACATCCTCTTACTGCTCGCTATGGTCTGCTGAACTGCCTAAAGAGACCAATTTAGAACACTCTGTCTCAGTGTGGCCACTCTTCTGCTTTTAAAGGAAACCTAGATAAACAAAGCCAAATGTGACTGGCAAAATATGATGAGAGCTTTCACCTTTACTATGGGAGTTAGAAAGCTTAAAATCTTAATTTTCACCTGTGTAAATTTACAGTCAACTGAAACTGTAGTCTATTCTGTGCTTCATTAATAATATGAAGCATAATACAGCTCCCCATTTCCATTTGAGTTCATAAAATCAAAATTAATCCTTTTTACAGGCATAGAGTTGTTTGAGAGATGTACGAGTAAGGTGTATAAGAAAAGTATTCCCAAGATAAGAATTTATAGGTTAGCTATTGCTTTGTTTGTGCCAAAATGATTCTGAAGAAGCAATGGTTACCCACAGCCAAGAGCTGAATCTCCCATTCTACTCTATCTGCACAAACAGATACATCCATATGAAGGTTATCAACCCACTGTCCTGTCAGGAAGGAGGCAGTTACCACTGTAACTATCTATTTTTTCTTTCAATCTTGAATCTTCAACTTTGCTGCCTTTAATTTTTTTTTCTCTAAAACTGTCTCTCTAGTATCAGTCTCTTGAATGTCTTCAGGACTAGGGCAGTTTAGTACACTGAATTCCTCACTGTTTGATTTATATTTGATCTATATTTTCTGGCCCTCTATTCCATCTACTTACTGCATATTGCTTGACTTCTGTTCAATTCTTTCTGAAACGGGAATAATATGTTCCCATGTTTCCCTGCGGTGTTCAGATCTTGATCAAGGTCTCTGGATTGTATCCAAATATAATGTACAAGGTAGATGTATATGAGGTTCACAAGCAGATTTTTATATATCCCAGTGCCTTTCTGCCAATGCTCTTTCATTCCCATATTTTTTTTCCCCTTTATGTACTCCTAAGAATGCTTTGTATTAAAAAAAACTCAAATACAGTAGTCTCTAGGGTCCAATTCTGTTGCCACTTAAATTGGAGAGAACCTTAATACTTTAAACTGACTGGAGATAGCCTTTAGTAAGGAATGCTCTCAGGTTTTTTTGGAGTTGTACAAACTATATTCTTAGCAAAAACATCTTTATGCATTTCCTCATTGGATGTGAACATGCATGGGGATAGTAGTCTCAGATGTAGAGCTAATTAATCTGCTTAATTTTATACATTCTAGTTATCATACGTGTAATATTGCTAAAAAGTTTCCAGGCATAGAGACCAGGTTACAATGCCGGACATCAAATTTGTGTTTTGTAACCACTATATTAGAGAATAAAGTAAAGATTTAAAAACGGTGGATAAATAGCGTCATGACAAATGGCTAACAAAAACTATTCTCCCCGTGTACATTAAGATTGATAAGAAGATAAATACAGGTTAGAATGTCAACAAGAGATGAAAAAAAAAATAAATGGCACCCATGCCAAGACATAAAAGTTGGATTTAGCCTGSGAATAAACTAGGAATGAAGCAAATGACAGATATAAATAGAGTATGAGCTGTAGCACTCTGCTCCATTATGAGATAATTGGAAAAGATAGATAAGGGGGAAACTCTGAAGTGAACATCAAGTACTTAAATTTTTATAAGGCATTTCAAAAGGTTCTCTAGAGATTGATACTGAAGGTACAAAATCAAATACTTGTAATGAGGAAAAGAAGTAAACAATCCAAAATGTAAATAAACAAGGTAGATATAATACAGAGCACCGATGCTTTCTCACTTTCTTTCACTTTCTTTAGGAAAGAATGTACAGTAACAATGCCACAGAAAACATCATACATTTTTTTTGTTTTTTTGCATATTCACTATAATAAAAGTAAATTAGCTTTAGAGTCAAAGAGGAAAAAAATCTATTGAATAGGAAGATGATATAACTTGAAGAAATATAAAATAGTATAAAAGCCTTCTTTTTATAAAGGAATATAAAATGTTCCTGTAGCCAGAACAGAAAGAATCTTAATTGAATAAGCCAGATGATAACCTCTTATTGATGTAGCAAAGTAGAGGCTTGTTTCACCTATAAAGGAGAAGCAAACAAATCAAGATAAAATTAATATTTGCTTGCCTTGAGCCCAGACATAAGCATGCTATAATAACAACAATGACTTGCAACCATGAATAAGCATTTTGCAACCTATATACATATATTCTGTTGCAACACAAGGAACTAGAAATCCATATATTTTAACTCTCTTCCTACTGTGTGAATATACTGAATATGTAAGTAAAAATGTGATCATCAGCATTTATTAACCAGATTGTGACTGCCATATATCTGGTCACAAAAGGGAGACATACTTCAGGTACAGGATAGGCTACTCTGGCACTAGTGAAAGGTAGAAGTGGGAAAAGTCTGTCAGAACTTTGCATATTCCTGGGTATGTATATTAGGTGTTCCGATAATGTAGCTGCACAACAAAATTGTTAGTGACTACCTCTTTTTTTTTTAATATCTGGTAAAATAACATAGCTGACATGCAAGTGATGATTGATAACAAATACATCTAGTCTGCTCGATGAATTATGTTTTGTATCAGTAATGTGTATAAGAAGCAAAGTATTTTTGGTATGCTCATAGGTGGAGGTAAGAGCAATCAACAGATTGCTGCATAAATACTGTGGTTCGTCAGATGAAAAACCAGGTTAACCATCCATTATTCAGTTCATTTGAATAAAGATTTCCTAAGGCTCTGATCCTGGAAAAACTTCTCAGAGGGCTTTATTATCATTTATTTTACCAGAACATTATGAATTCCAGTAGATGAGGACATCACTTTGCACTGAGAAATACAGAACAAAAGAATAGTCTTTGCTATTAAAAATTTATGACTAAATACATAACAGAAGATACAGAATTTCATTATATTAGTTGTTATGATAAACAGTGGTCTTAGCATAATAAGTTTCAAGAAAGGTAGGATTAGGAATGAAGAAGTATTCCATTATTATAAGTTTTAAAAAGATTATTTCCACCCATATACTAACACATAAAGTGAAATCTTGCTCCATTGAATGAGATCTTTGCTGTTTATCTCAATAGGGGCTAAGATTTCATCCTCATAAGGCACAGAGTAGTTGCTACAACCCTGCTATGAGTTCTTTTTTCCACCCTCATTCTTTTATTACAGGAGAATTAGTCTATTTTGGTAACTTCTCAATGTCAGTTTTTCTCATATCCCTTTGCATTCACTCTTTTTCTTTTTTTTTTTTTTTTTTTTTTTGCCATGAAATCCAAAGTTTATATGTGTGCATTTTTTTAATAAGGAGAAGGAAAAGGGATATGAAGCTTCCAAGTTTGTATGATTCAAAAATCCAAAGATTCCCGAGGCCTCTTTCTCCCTGCCCTCAGTAGCCCAGACAAACTGTGTGTACTTATCTCCTCCTGGTACCTTTGTGATTGATCATATATCACTACAATGTTTTTGTTTATTCTGAGAATCCACTTGACATTGTAATTTTACCTTTTTTATACTTTTTTTTATACTTATCCTGGTCATTTTAAATCAAATCTCAGTTCAGCTTCAGAGTAAGATTTAATGCATTTCAGATATGGCTAGAGGACAATATAATAATTTGATTAGGGACCTTTCCTTGTAGCATTACAAGCAGAGAGCAAATCTTACCACCTAAACACCATCTCCTTTGAACAGTAGCTAATCTCTAATGCCAGCTATTTACATTCAGTTATAAAGCTTTTTCCAARAATCTTTGTTAGAAGTTTCAGTTTCTTATTTGACATGGTGATCTTCAGCCTGGGTTACTTTCCAAGCCCAGACTAATGATCAAGGGAAATTGTGGGAATGTCTTTGTTACATATCTGGATTTCAGACTCCTGCTACTTTGTATTAACCAGTTTACATTCTTCTAGCTAACAAGCAACACTGCTTGGAGTGGGAACAGGTGCCAAAGGTTTACAAATAATCCAAGCATTACAGTGTCCAGCTACTGTTCTGATATCCGCCTATTGCTTAGCATTGTACATGTAGAATAGTAACATTTCAAAAGTGTCCAAAACATCTCCATACTGAATAACAACAAATTAATACATTAAACATTCCGACAGATGCAYATGACTTTTCTTATGTCATGGCTTGTGAACTTCTCAATCTACTAAAATATTTCTAGATTTCATAAAATGACTGCTGGTTTCACAAACCCTGGCTGCTAAGATGTCACCCAAAATATTCCATTTAGAACCTTACAGCATATATTGGTAGCACTGCCATTTTAAATATACCATTTAAATGCAAAAGAGGCAAGTTCTCATGCTCTGTGAACCTCAATTTAGAGTAGCACAGAATGAGGCCAGTAATTATTAGTTGTATATTCCTCCCACTTATGTACGGGGTGCAAATATACATGTATTTATCAAATTCATACACTTAAAATAGCACAGTAAACCATTAGTTTACATTTTATAACAGAAAAAAAAAGTGTGTGAATTCACAGGGCATTCCTTCAGTTTGATTGTTCGGGTTTTTTTAATCTATTGTGCCTATATTTATGATGATAGTGACAAGGGAAATAAAGCTAACCAATTTTTCTACACGAAATCCACAAAAAAAAACTGTATGCGCAGTCATAGTAAATAGGGCACAAGTTGCTTCTAAAAGCACCTATATTGCCTGGTATATCCTCTGCAGAACAGAAAATAATCCCTTCTACTGATACCAAATTGAATACTGACCTATAGTTTCCACTGAAATAAACAGGATTAATTGTAGTAGGTGATATTTACTGCAAGAAGATGAAAATCTCTCTGCAATTTACTAGAAAAAAAAAAGTGATTTTTTTCCCTCAATTTCTCATAGGCATCAGAACACTTTTAATGGTTAAAGTTCTTCATGTGGATTTAGTACTTTTACAGTATTTTGATGAGTCCTAAATGGCACACAAGGAATGAAACTCTGGCCAAGACAGCGGTGTTCTAGAATACTAATGTAATATTCTACAGTTTTGCTACACAGATCAGAATTCCTTATGAATCCACTTAATATATGGAAATCTAACAGATAAAATATTATTTCAATTCCACAACTATAGGCTCAACTCTAAATCTGTCAGAGGTGAAGGGGTGATTGTGGAAAGAAGGCAAAGAAGGAATGAAGTGAGTGTTATCCATGTGCGCATAGGTTTTATAGGTTATCTATGTTAGCCTTCATAATAGGGAAGGCTAAAATTTCTTTTTTGCACTATGACCTAAAGTAAAAGTTGACACAAATCTCTTTGCAGTTAATCAATTACTTGACAAGAGAAATAAGAAAGTACTTGCAAAAGATTTTTCAACTTCAAAGAAATTATTTTCCAATTAAAATCAACCCTCATGCCAATTCTCATCAAACCACTATTTAGTATAATAATAACATAGAATTTCTTTAGTGTCTTTTGATGGAAAAATTAAAAGTCTCTTCACAGTTACTGAAAGACAATATGGAATTCTCTTTCCATCATAAAATAAATTTCCAGCTAATTCTCATCATTCTTCACCTTCATGTGAACTCCATTCAGGAGGAAAACAATTCAACACACAAAAACTCTGCTTTTTATAGTTCTTTCTTGACTGTAGTCATAGCCAGTAGTACTCATAAAGGAGAAATACTACTACTTTATAATAGTATTGTTAAGGCTACTTATACTAGATTTACTACTTTTTGAAATTTTAGAAACTAAAAATACTTTATGTCATTATCTTTTGGACTGTATTCCAAAAATTTGTACTCATCACTGTCACAAAACAGACTGAAGCACAGAAATAACATTTACATTAGACTGTTTAAACTACAATTTTCTTCTGCAAACACTTCTGCAAGCTGCATTTCTTCTATTAATAAGAGCAACATACTAGGTTAGGATGCCAAAACACAACATCTAAAGCAATATGATAAAAGTAGTTTACATGTTTCATTCATTTTTTTTTCTGTACTCTGCTCAATTGCTCATTTGCTTAGTGCTTTATTTATTTCAGCAATACTTGTTTATTTCAGACTAAGAAATTACTGTAGGACCTGGGTCTGATTTGCAGAGGGAAAAAAAAATCAAACTAAACGTATCTGGAACTTCCCACAGATACTTTAGCAGGCCTAGAAAGATGTTCTCTGAGATTCCATATATAGCTGAAGTGTTAAAAAGTGAAAAGGGGAGGGAAGTGATATTGTGCATGCTTTTTACACATCACCATGACCAGTGCAGCCCTACAAAAAGATGTATCACTCCTTAAGTTACAAAGCCAAATAGTCAAGACTTACAATCTGTAAACACTTACACAATACACCAGAGGTTGCCATTAGCATGCCAGCAACTCTAAGAAGTAATGACTGAGCTGAATCTGAGATTATCACAGTTTCCCTGAAATTCTGGGAGGTGTGTATGCCGTCTCCCACAGTCACACTTAAAACAGTTACACAAAGCACAAAGATGATGATTTAACAGATACGTACAAAAAAAGAATATTTAGACAAGTTCAGAAAAAGGCCTAGAACAAAAGCCCCCAAAATGACGCAAGTATCTTGCCTAAAGTTCTCCACAGAGAAAAGTTTATGGGAGTTCATTTGTTCTATCAAATCAACAGGAGGAGAGTATGTTTAACACATGCTGATGCCAACTTCAAAAATAATTGTGAATTAATATGTAGCTGGCTTTATATTCCAGCATTTAAAGGTCCTTTGGCATCAATATTACTCTCCAAATGGAGAGTACAAAGGATTGCTAAACTATATTACTTACAGCTTAACATAGGCATACTATGGTAATGTATCTAACTGCAATGTGAAACTGCTTCCTTCCTTTCAAACACAGCTTTCTGTAATGTACAAGCATTGCATATGATTACTGTTTAACATTTTTTGTAATAAAAATGTTACATGTTTCACTAAGGAGTTGTAACGATTCAGAAATTTTGAATACATAATAGAACAAGTATTTTAAAAGTTCTTCTAGTATCTGAAATGTCACCTCTCCAGTACTGTGCTCTTTATGGCTAACAAGGTACATGTAATCGTGAATTTCATACACATCTCTGTCTTGTTAGTCAGTCACCTATTACACTTCCTGATTAATCTGTCCTTCAGAAGACATGGGTTTAATTGGTTTTGCATTAGAAAATTTTGAATTATTTAACAAAATTTTAAAAGGCCAAACCAGTCATCATTTTTTATGTTAAGTAGTACTGTACATCAGAGAGTACTGAGATGTTAAAGTGCTACTCATCAGCAGTATGGTTGGTAGAACTGTGTGCCTGGTAGTCATTTTTCAAAATAATAATAGATAACTCCCATAATTGCCTTATGTATTTTTTTAAATGATTTAGCAGATGCCTTCACARAATTAGCTTGTTCAATGCAAAAACTATTTTTTTTTCTAACTGTAACTTCCCAAAGGAACACAAGTTTGGAGTTTGCTGGCTTTGGCTTTGATGAGAGTCAAACTATTTAAGACCTGTTTAGCTAACAGTGTGTTGGTGAGGTGGGCTAGGAGATGTATTGTTCCATTATCTTGTTTTTGAAGCCTTATATATATATTTTTTTATATATATATATATATATATATATATATATATATATATATATATTAGGCTGATCAGTCTTAGGTGGACTACGAATACAATGAGGCGAGATCTGTGTTTATGAACAGGACTGGACTGGCTGTACTGATACTATGAATTCTAATAACTAATTGTCAAATGTCTAGGACACCACAAGGCACAGCAGTACTTCCAGCTTTAGCTCTTCACTATAGGACTTTTTCTGTCACTGTAAAGTGGCACTGCCATCTTCGAAAGGAAAGGAATTTCTAAATCTTCAGCTCACCTCAGCAGGAAGTCCAATGACAGGAGGTTGCTCGACTGTCACCTCTGCCTAGGAGGAAGAGGTTCACCTCATAATTTTGATAATGGCAATCTCAACAGATCATTTCCATCTGGAATTGTTAAGAGCAAAATTTAAGGTCTGCCACAAAAGTCTCAGATTAGTCCACGCTGCACATCAGAAGGCTGCTTATTACAGGCACACCCAAGAGCCCCCACCCCTACCCTTCGGAAATATTCCCTCTGTACTCTGAAACGCTTCTAGTAACCAGTCTTGTTCTCACCACAAGCAATGCTCTGCCAAGGTCATGGTAAAATCTCATTGCTAAGAAACACACTGAAGGAAGAATTCAGCTGGTCACATGCAAATCACATCGCCTGAGTTTTTGTAACCAGTAACTGCCACAATTCATTGTATTTAATGGGTTTATAATGTCAGCACAGATTTGATTTACTTTGTTGTTTTTTTCCTGGAATCTGGACTTTGATCCATAAACTGTCAAGTAAGAGGAAAAACGGGAAGCAGAAACTAATCAAATCTTAAAATTAATTCAATGCACTTTGAATTTAGTTTGTATCATTGTTTTTTAGCTAAATTGTAACTTTCATGGAATCTATTGTCAGCCTCAATACAAAAATAAATGATCATTTGGGTCACTATCTTAATTCAGTTTATAAAATTTGGATTCTTCAATGGCAATGAGATACTGGGTATCTGGCACTGCTCTAGTGCAATTAACTTCGTCCATATGATACTCTTAGGTGGGTGAAAAAGCTAGTTAGAGAGCTTGATAGCCTTTATAAAAACTATTTGATTAATCAGCGCCTGCACATTACAGAATATTTTGTTCCACTTTGCTGTGTTTGTGTTGTCTCTTTTGAAGGCCTACCCGAGAACAAAAATGATCATTAAAAAATGGACTTCTATGGAAATGCCTTTTTAAAAGTTGTTTGTTTGTCTGATTACACCATCTGAAGAAGGTAATCAAATACTGCATTGTTGTATGTAGTGAAAATATAGCTTGCTTACATTTCGTAACGGTATATTCACCTAAATACAGAGCTAAGCCTTTAGTCTATCATCTGTTTTAACTGTCTGTGCTTGACAGTGAGAATTACAGGGCAACAGTGATAACTGACCTGTACCCTTAGCTTCTTTTGAATTTGAGCAAAGATGGGAAATTAAATCTTTCCTTGTGGAGTCAGGGAATATTGGGGAGTATTAACAGGGGCTGTCAAATAAGGAACAAATATAACCCGTTTTTCATTTGCAACTCAGCTTGTTTTTTTTCCATTTGTATTTGTTTGGGATTTGGTAACACTGTGTTTTTATTCTGTGCTGCTGTTTTCTTTAGTCACAGGGGGAAAAGAAAATAAAGTGAGAAAAACATAAAACCCCCTAGAACATTTTAGGCTGTTGAGAATGATAAAGGAGTGATGCTCTTTTATAGTGTTCACTCCTTACCAAATATTTTAGCAACCATTATACTTTGAAGAAGCTCTGTAACTGAAAACTACTTGAAGAAAGTAAGTCAGCTGCTATTAACTACCTATATAGCTAAAGGGCAAAAACTCTTTTTTCTGAAGAACATCAAAGTGGCTTGACTTGGAGTACAGCGTCTAGGAGAATGGGGAGGACTTGCCTGGCAGAGGTAGCCCATAGCTAGGACTGTTACTTAGATCTTGTAATTGCCTCTGCCAGGCATACAATCCTCGTACTAGCTGTTAGATATGCACAACTATTAACTTCCAGAGCTAGCATGAAACTTGTACAGGCCCAGGCAGAGGAATAGGCAAAGTTTTCTCCTTTTTGCCAACTCAGTAAATAACTTTCCTCTGCACTGGTTTTAGCCTAATGCCTTCCTGCCCCATCTGCCACGGCTTGCCACCTGTTAAATCAAGCGCAATAATGTCAGACTTAGCAATCCACTTTCTACCACAAAACTACAGCAGTTCCTGGCAGATGTCTCAGTAAGGGGAGGTAGGATTTGTCCTTCAAGARATAGATACTTCTGGACAAATAATAGTATCACTGTTTTTATGTCTGTGAATATAAATGCTGTTTTTGTCTCTTAATGAGTGTTTCTGTTTTACTGCTACTTCCCACCAGGAAGTTGTCTGCTAACATAATTAGCAGATGATTGCATGGGGGAGGCTGAAACCTTTAACAGCTGTTTTAGGGCATTCCGTACCAAATCTTCTGTGCTGCAGAACATGTACAACAGCTGAATGGCATTCTCTCCAGTGACATTGAGATTGTGAGACCAGGCTTCTAGGAAGGACTTAGCTTGCTCATTTACTTGAAAAAAATATGAAGAATTCACCTTTGAAATATTTAGTGGATTAGAACAAGTTCTTGGATGTACTGTACGTATCACGTAATTCAGTAAAAACTATCACCTTACAGGTGAGTCTAGAAACCTTTACAGGTGAGTCTAGAAACTGAATGTACAGCACTGAAATGGTTCATAAAATGATTATATAATAGAAGTGTTCGGAAGCCTCAGACGTTTCTGATGCTCCAAGTAACAGTATATCTATTTCCTTGTTACAGGATAAAAGTGAGACAATATCAATCAGTATTATCATTTGCTATAGAAAAGTCATTCTGAGAATAATGCAATTTAACACAGAAATAAGTAAGTTTACTGTTGTAAAAAAATCATAATCATTGGCTGTGATAGAATAATAATCATAAAATTAAGAGAGAAGCCATTTGGGACAGAATCGCTTCAGTTCCCCATGGAATATTATAGTGTCTGCCAGATGTAAAGTAGCATGTATCAAAGTCTAGATGGGAAAATAAGAGCTCCATAGTAGTAAGTGCATAATTAATTAGATAAAGACTGAAGTATAAAGTACACTTAAAAACCATGCACTATGCKGTCCCAAAGAAAGACTACTTGAGCTGTGGGAGTTTTGAACCTTAGTTATTTTAAACTTTTTCTGCACTAAAAAACTTTTGCTGGAGTACACTGTCAAAGTCTTCCTAAAATATAGATAAAACAGCACTGAAATGTTCCTCTTGTCCTTTCATGCCCTTTCCTCAATTCAAGTGTTTACTATGTTAAGTGCAATGTAGATACATTTTATTTTTGCTTCCATCATCTTTGTGAGAATGATGCTAAAACAAAAATTATTATAAGGCTGACAGAGAGGCCTGCTACAAGGCATTACTTCCCTTCTTCCCTTCCACACAAGCAAATGGATTTCTCCCTCTTTTATCTATAATAGCGACCTAATCCTAAGACAAACTTAGGAGGAAGATGAGTTCTGGGATATATTAACAGTTTATTTACATGGAACTGTGTTTCTCTGCCTTCCACAAAAGTCTAAACTCTGACCACTATCTGTAGCTAATGCAGTGGTTTCCCAAACAATATTTTTCTTTAATTCTTTTTTAAATTTAGGTGCCTTTATACAGTAAGAGAGAGCTTGGGCTTGTACATCCAGCTGCTTTTTCAGGTTTTAGGGCAATTAAAACTTTCCAGCTATTATCGTAGAGTCTTATTGCAGATGACATGAAAACACTTACTAAGTATCCTAGTGAATTAAGCTGTTTTGATCTTGAGAGATTTCAATCAAAATCAAGCTTTGAAAATAGCATTTAGGCTCCTTTATTAATTTTGAATATTCACTTATCAGGACAAATCAAATAAATTTGACAATATTTGCTTAAGTCCTTTTATTTTGTAGCCTCTGTTAAACAAATGGAAGAACTCATAGAAGTAAACACATTTTCTAAAATGAGGAGGCCAGATTGACTGAAGTATTTCTTGAAGGAAAGAGGAGAACTATTTTGAGGAAATCATAATAGAATTTTCTATTGAGGAAACTGTAATAGAATTTTTTTTGCAAGTTGAATCTAAACTCAGATATTTTAAATCACTTGATTCAGAAATGTGTGGGCTTTTCATCCTCTTTTAGTTTAACAACCACAGGTGATTTCCAATTGGAAAGGCAAAGGGAGATCTTTACTCAGTAATTCAAACTGTGAGGAACGACTGTTAAGTGCCTTCTGAGATTTAGAGCAGGGAGTTGCTCACTGAAAGCCAGCAGTCAACATGACAGCCAGCAGTGCAATTGTCCAAATGAGGTATGGTTGTGTTCCATATTATCTGAATCTCTTTCCTTTCCAAATAGGTAGTAATGTGCAGTTAAGTAGTAAGCACATCGGAAAGGAAACCTAATTTTAATTTAATCCTTCAAGCAGCCAATGTAAGCACAGTTCTCACACAAAGCTAATATACTTCTATGATAAAACTGTAGAGCTAAATGTATGTACTGCAGCAAAATGACTTAAATCTTTCATCTCAATATAGGAACAATATCTGAATTTTTTTCCCAGAACTAGCTAATATGCCTTGCTTTATATGTACAATAAAATAGAGAACTGGGAAAAGTAATTTTTTTTTGTTTTGTGATTGTAAAACTGTAAACAATTATTGGAACAGCAAATTAGGAAGATATGAAATCTGAGATTTTGATTTGATTAGGATTTTGAAAAATGTATTGGGTTTTTGTCTAGATTTTTTGTTATTTTCAATTTTTTACATATGATGTTGAAGTGGCACAATTTATTAATCAGTAATACTGATTCATCTATAACATATTAGGTCTATATACAACCTAATGCTAAAATTTAACAGGCAATAGAATGAAATAGTAGTACAAAATAGATATGAATGATTGTACAATGACTCGTTCATATGACAATGTATTATTTCAGCAGTTTGACACAATAATGTGTACTTCATGGTCTCTTGATCTTGTTAGAAATATTCACAGCACATAAAATTCACCTTGGTGCGCAAGGTCCAAAAAAGCCTTAACCTACTGCTTAATTTTACTTAAACCCAAAGGGATTTAAGCAGTAAAAGGTATACAGCGTTTTTATAAGGTCATAAGAGTGAATCTTATTCTGCAAGTTTTAAAAACATCTATATATTTCTTTCTCTTTTTCCTTCTAAAATATTGTGGGAAAATAATTATTCCACTAAGTTCTTTAGCAGCAGGCCCCTCTTTTCTTTTCCACCCTTTTAAGGGGTCTAAGACAAAAAACCCTTATTGCCTATGTTTAAGGGCTACACTGTACATTTGAGAAAGGAAAACATAAAGCATAAACAAGTCTGTGCTTCACACAAGGATCCCTCTGCAATACATTCCACCATATATGCATAATCTGAATGTCTGACTGTGAGGTAAATACGGGAGACTAGGAGAGGAACTAGCAGCATCAATGGGAGAATGATTAGCACAATGTTAAAGCGTAGAGGTTATTTCTACAATAAATAGACCTTGACCCACTCTGGCTACATCTGCACCAGTATGTTGAATGTGCCTAGACACGGATATTAACCGTCACCAAAAAAAGCCTACATATATACCAGTAAGCTGTCTCAGGCTCCCAAACAGGGTGGCTATCTGCAACTTGACTGTGGGGAGCAGTTCCTGGGTCACTCAAGCTGCCAAATCATCCTTGGGAACTGTTAAGCAAAGTTTTAGCTAGCTGAATGAACCAAGGAAAATTTGAAGAGTTTACTAGTATATATTGAGCCATGTTTCAATGGTGGGGAACATTCTTGGCTCACTTGAATTTACTGCTAAAACAGATGCAGTCTCTGTATCTTTATAAGCTTCTAAAGAATAGACTTGGAGTTAAATGTGTGCATAAAGGGCTTAAGAAATACAGGTTCTGCTCCACAAGATACTGAATTTATATGACTGACCTTAACGAAAAAGCACTAATATTCATAGCATATAAATGTTTTTTATTTTTAACTTAAAATTCTTTCTTTACACTTCTAGCATCCTCTGACTTGACTTTTTTAAAGAAGGGGTGACAAAAGAAAACATTTTTGTGAATAACCTCTTGATAGCATCTACTCAACGCTTACATGAGAATTTAAAATAAATATTCTCTTTTCCTTCTTCCTCTGAAGCTTCTAAACGTCATGTTTTTTAAACATGTCATGTTTTTTAAACTTGTCTTCATTTTAGTAGGAAGTTTTTGTGTTGCTCTGCAACATAGCTAGTAAGATTAAGAATTGATGATTAGTAGGCTTACAAAAACTACAATTTTTATTACATAATTTATTGTTACGATAATGCTTGAATAAAACCTCACTGAATTAATAGGTGTTTGTTTCCTGGGAGAAGAGAGAGGGACTGAGTTCCCCCTTTCCATTCCCAGATAGATAAACTGAAAAACAAATTGTATCACGATGGTACAGACCAAGTATTTCAGAATTTTCAGCAAATCAAAACAGTGTGTTTCAATAATGAAAGCAAAATGTGAGATTCACAAAGGGATTTTGGTGAGTCACAAAATTAGTGAAAAAGAGGTTTGTTCTTCTTCCTTCTAGCTCAGTGTCTGGAAGATTCATGTGCCCACAAAAAAACTGGTACACTGCCCTTCTTGCTGCAAAAATTACCCATATCACACACATGTTCTAGCTACTGTGTTGATCTTTCTCATGCTCTCCTGCTGCTTTTTACATGAATCAGGACAATATTTAAATATTTTAAATAGTGACAAGAATATAGTTGTCTCACCTTGCAAAAGGAAGAACTACCCACAAAGATCTGAGTTAATATTTAATTATTCCCTATCAAATGTGACTAACCTAATCATAAGTTTATGTGAAAAGATTGCCTCAGAATACCCCAGAAATCTAACCTTATCACGTTAACCTTATCTAATCTTATGAATTTAAAGGATGATCTCTTGTAAATTTCAGCTATAAATCAGAGAAATAAATTTGGGATTCCTGTGTACTATAAGCATCAAGGTTCTTCTCCACAGTTTTCAAAGAGGACTACGTCCTTTGAAAAATCTATTCTTTCAAAAGCCAAAACTGGTTTTAACATTTGATTTTCTTCAGGAAGAAGTCAGCAAATTCAGGAATGTCAATGAATTATATGAAATAATTTATTTATTGGAAAAAAATGTGTTTGCCAAAGATTCACCATGTTCTTGTGCACACAGCAACTTCTTTTATTAAAAATAATACCCAATCCAATTTGCTAGTTTGTGGAATATGACAGCCAGCCCAGAACCCATCTGTTACTGAGGCTAACTACAAGCCTGGTTAGGAAATTATCCTATATAAGTTATTTTACTGAGAAAGAAATGCAAAAGGGCAGGGAAATGGATGTTACTTTAACGAATAAGAAAACATAGGAAACAGACTGTGAAATAGGCACTGAAAAAAGTAAAGAAGCCTGACTGAAGTTCCATCGTAAGAGAAGTCCTGTAAGAAAATGAAGATGACTGATCTGCCTGCAAACAGGTATGGGGCTAGGAACAAAGGTTTCTTAATCAGAATCCTATTATATTCAGGTAAGCAGACCTCTGCATGTGCATTTTTTAAATGAAAAGGATGATTTAAAAGAAATAGCTGATCAAATGATCCTCCTAATGAACATAAAGAGTAAGATCACAAAACTGAAGAAGTCAGAAATATATCTTTACTGCAAGCAAAAAAGAGGAAGTAGAGGTCTATAGTTTCAATCATATTTATTATTAAGTACTACCATAAGACTTGATGGCAAACTAAGCCATTGAAACTGAGATTTGGTGGCATAGGACCTCAAATGGTATGTGGGTGATCAGAGGAATGACCACATCTCCTCTCCACCTTGAAGATAGTGGACTGATATCCTCTCTGTAATCTGAAAGAAGATGAAAAAAGTGTTTTAGTTTAGAGATTTCAAATTATGCAGCACTTTGCCAAGATGTCAACAGCCAGTCAGTTCCTACTGGGTTTACAACCCTTTGTTTCAAATCACTCATACTCTTTGGTAACTTTCAACTTTGTTTTGAAGCTTCCCTTTATGGTGGGAAAACGGAATGACTTTTTCATTATAGTGTTTTTTTCTGAATAGCAAATTGATAGTTAGAAAAACCCTGGAAGGTCATTCATGGGAGAGGATATGTGAGGTACATTAAAATACATCTAACTTAGGGTGTCTGTATTCTTAAATATAGGAAGATGTGTCAATCTTCCTGAAGATGTACAAGAGGCAGGAGCCCAATACCTTGATACAGTTGATTTGGGCCCTCCTGTCCGATGAAGTGCATGGTCCACCCTCACTGATAAGCCCTGGTAAAACCTTTCTGCCCTTTAGTACAAAAGCTTCTTCCAGACCTAGCTCCTTTAGATTAAGTAGGGAGGCTTTCTAAGTAAATCTTGCATTGCAGCAACTCCTGTGCACTACTCTGCATATGGTACTGAGAGACAAGGAAGAGAGGCTTTAGATACTCCTCAGCTGCTATGCTCCCAGCTAGCAAGGAGCCAGCATCTTGCCAGAAAGGGCAGAGTGGAGGAAGAAAAGAGCTGTATCAGGAAACAGAAACCTCAAGGATGAACAGATTAGGAAGATTAAAAAGAGACTGAGGACTAGGAGTTCAGGTGGTAACAGACCTGAAACTGACAGACCATAAATGTTTCCATTTATACCCTTAGTATAAATTGAACAGCAGGGAATTGAAAGCAACTTGAAGTTTCAATGAACTTGAAATATGCACAAAATTTGTTCCAGCATCTAAGTCAAGAGTCAGTAACCACTCAAATGCATTATCTTGATCACTTGCCACTGTGTGACCACACTATATGACCACTTCAACTGTGTTCTAGCGCTCAGGTATTTCATTCATAGCTAATGTCCATTCAATTGAACGGGGTACAAGCAATACTTTCAACAGTATCTGTATTACACAGCAATTAGAACACAAGAAACATGCTTCATCAAAAACAAAATCATACTAGGTATGTAAAAGGAAAAATGCAAAACGGAAAAAGAATCTTAAAAATATGGTATACTTGTATAATATCACTCCTGTGACTAATCAGAACTACTAATAAGCAGTTTGTCTTTGAGTGCCCACAGGTCTGTAGTCTCTCTCATTAAATATTTCCTAAAATGATGTGTAATATTCTAAATTTTGCCTTTGACAATATTTCTGTGCAGAATTTGTAAGCTTTTGACATAATCATGGAACTACCGAGAAAGTCCATCGTAGGGCCATGAAGATAATTAGGGGACTGGAGCATCTCCCCTATGAGGGAAGGCTGCGAGAGCTGGGCCTGTTTAGCCTGGAGAAGAGAAGACAGGATCTTACCAATATCTACGAATACCTTAAGAGAGAGGGTCAAGAGGATGGGGCCAGACTCTTTTCAGTGGTGCCCAGTGACAGGACAAGAGGCAACAGGCACAAACTGAAACACAGGAAGTTCTGTCTGAACATGAGGAAGAACAACTTTACTGTGAGAGAGCACAGGCAGAGGTTGCCCAGAGAGGTTGTAGAATCTCCTTCCCTGGAGATATTCAAAACACACCAGGATGTGATCCTGTGCAACACGCTCTAGGTGACCATGCTTGAGTAGGAGGGTTGGACTAGATGATTGCCAGAGGTCCCTTCAAATCTCAACCATTCTGTGATTCTGCGATAATGGATAATAGCAAAATACCAGGGACACGGGATTAGATTAATGTTTTGGTATTAAAACTGTTGCCTTCCAATACAGAAAAACAAGAATCCAGGCAAGACTCCATTATAAGGTAGGCAAACAAAAAGAAGCAATAACTCTTTCCTTTTTTTTTTTTTTTTTTTTTAAAAAAAAAAAGGGGGCGGGGGGGACTTTGTTCAGTTAATGGAAAGCTAGTAACAAACGAGACTGCTATGGTAACTTCCAGAGCTGCAGGAGAAGAGTGCTGCTATCACAGCTTTATGCAGAGCACAGTCCTGATTATATCATAAGGAAAAAAATACACAGCACTCCCAGCCACACCACAGCTGTGACCAGCGCCAGCAGAGGACAATACCTAAATATCTGAAAAGTCACTTGCACCAGCCATTTCCAGTCCTGAGTTCATATCTTATAAACCAGTTGAAATAATTGAGTGGCCAGAGGTCAGTCTTGTAATACTTTTCCCAGGGAAGCTGTTTTGCATGCTTTTATTCAATATTAATGAAATAATGAAAAGTTTATTCATTTTTCACTAGTCCTTCGCTATAACTTTCCAATAATAATCATGCTCTATAATATTGTTATGCTATAATTCAGCTGCCAATATTTTCCAAAGATTATTTACATATATTTAGTGCACAGGGTCTTGAAACAGAGATATCTATAGCTGAATTGATGCCATAGTTCACACAAGTTCTTACACACTATTTCCTCTTTGAGACCATAAAAGCTAAATTTATGTTTAAGAAAGTCAAAGGGAAGCACTTGACAAAAGTCTGAACTACAGCTGGCGAAAGTGCCGAGACATATAGCAGTTCAAAGGCCCGTATAAAGAATATTTTGTTTATTTTAGTTAGGGTTTTTATTGCTAACAGTTGACAAAACAAGAAAGCTTGGGTTTTTTTTTCCTGTTCCAGTAAAAAATAAAATGTAGGTGTAAAATACTAGGATTGGTTCATTCTAAAATCATGAAGAATACTGTGATCAGAAATTAGGAATACAGAAAATACTTCTTATGGCTTAAAAATATTTTAAATATAAAAATCATGCTTTGATAAACATATTCCTTAACTCTCCATTACGTTTAACTAGTAACTTATGCATAATGCTGTAATTTCCAACCAATAGTATTCATTTTTTGTTGTTATTTGAATATTCCAGGATAATAATAATTTGCTTCAATGCATATCATATTCTCCTACACTGAAGTAATAGTTAGTTGCATGTCTGTACGATCTCACGATTACCAATCAATGATTTAGTTCCTTTAGGAAAGTAACTAAAATCTTAATACAGACCAGCATTAAAATCAAAGTTTCTGATTACCAAGTTAAAACACGATTAATTCTGACAATATACATTGAATTAAAATCAATCCAACATGCTACTATGGATCAGCAATTTTATTTCTCTCTAGCATTTAACCAAAATGAGCCGTTACTATGAAGTGGATCTCACACATACTTTTGCGAGATGGAATCATACAATTACTTATTGGTAGATTAGGTTGTATGGCTAAACTGAGTGGCATGCTACTGGGGTTCTTGAGTACTGCTTGTTTAGCATTTTTTAATTAAGCACACATGGCTGCACACATGGATTTAAAACGTATTTTTTTCTTCTTTTAAAGGCATGTCTGACTTGAGATAAACTGAAATCCTCTTATTTTAAAAAATCATTTTGGAATTAAAAATGCTGGAAATTCTTCAAATAATTTATAAAGGAGTACTGAACGGTAGGAATCCTAGCAAGAAAAGAAAAAGCACGTAAAGAAGCACACATATTAGACAATATACACGACCTCGCCATCTAGCCTTTCTACGGGCACGCACGCCGCATTCCGTTTGGGGCTTCCCTTGCCCCACGGCAAGTTACCACCTGGGGACGGCTCTGTACTTTCCTGACCTTCCTCCCACGGGAGGGAAGAGGGAGGGAGGTCCTGCCCCCCGCGGCCCGGCTCCGGGACGGGGCCGCCGCCGCCGCCGCCCCCCGGGGGCCTCAGCCCCGCTTCCCCGGGAAAGTTTTCGGCGGGGCTGCCCTCCGCGGGGCGACGCGTGCCGTCGCACCGCGCTCGCCCGCGGCCGCGGGGCGCCACGCCGCCGCCGCCCCCTCAGGCAGGCGCGGGGCAGGCGGCGCCGCCCGCGGGGGCCGCCGCTGCGCGCCCGCGGCCCTCTCGCGCTCACCTGTCGTCGCTCTGCCAGCCCTGGTCGCCCAGCAGCAGGTCCCGGAACCGGTACCGCGGAGGCAGCGGGGGCACCTCGCTGTCCAGGTCCACCATCCTGCCCGCCGCCGCCGCTCCCCTGGGGGAGGGCAGCGACGCCCCCGCCACGATAAAACAGAATAATAAAAAAACAATAAAATAATAATAAATAATAAAATAAAATAGAGCCCAGGCACGCCGGGGGCGGGGAGGGGCGCGGAACAGGTGGCCCCCAGSCGAGCGCGGGGGTCGCGCACGCACAAAGGCGGCGGGAGGGCGGTCCCCCGGCGGCTGAGAGGAGGGACGGCGCCCCCTCCCACCCCGCTCCTCCCCGGGCTCTGGGGCTCTAACGGCGATTAACGGACCACGGCTTGAAAGTTCCGCCGCGCGCCGCGGCGGCTCCGCGCGACCCGCCCTCAGGGGCGGCAGGTGCAGAAGGGCGGCGGCAGCGCGCGCGCCCGCCCCCCACCCACCGCACCCCGCCGCGAGCGCGAGCGAGCGAGCGAGCGCGCGCGCGCACCGCCCGCCGCGGCTGACAACAAAGAGYCGTCCAGCGCCATGCAAATGTTGTTCGGAGCCGCCGCTGGCGGGCCAGCCAATGAGGGGGAAGCCGTCTGTTAGCATGCTCCAATGACCACGCGGGAGCGTCTCCCTGCTGGCCAATGGGAGTGCCGGCATTAGCGTGGACGGCGGGGGGCTTCTCCGCTCCTGGGGGGCCGGGGCCGGGCCGGACAGCTGCCGCGCGGACCGCGGAAGGGCCGTTGGGCTGAGGAGCGGCCTCGCGGCCGCCCTGCGCTCAGCGCCGTTAGTGGGGCTCGGTCRGAAGCCTCCCTCTCGCAGGTGGTACCGTCGCTCTGTGCCACGTGCGGCGTATTTGGAAAAATACCTTTCCTTAGGCCCCCGAAGTCTAAGCAGTGGTGTGCTGCTGCTTCTTCTGGGGTGCTGAACTTCGGTGGGTTTTCCCCCTTCTCCCCCCCTTCAGATCAGGCTGAGGCTGCTGTATTTCTAGCTAGCCTCTGCACAGATTCTGGTCACTGCTAGGTGGTCACCTGGGCTTACTCGGGCCTTCTGTAACTTTGTCCCTTGTTTATCTCTGGTCAACGAGGTTTTTTCCTTGCTTGCAGAGGCTGCATCTGATACTGTGTACTGACAGCTGCTGTGAAACCTCAGGTGCATATGTGCTAAACCATTAGTCAAATTACACAATTACTAGGATTTTTAGTTTTACTGAGATTTAGGATTTTAGTGAATTTAGTTTTTTTTTTTTTTTTTAGTAGTGCAAGCCCTGTTTTTTTTTTAAAAAAAAAAAAAACTCAGTGGAATTATTTTGATAGCTGCTTGTGGTGCTAATATTGCTAACTGCTGGCAGAGGAGATTTACCTCACCCCAAAATCTGAATTTCTACCCCATGAAGACTAAAAAGAGACCTCTGACTCTTGTAAAATAACTCTTAATACTTCCTGTGTAGTCTCTGCAAAGAGGTATTAATTAGTTACTGTACCACAGGAAGGGCTGAGGTTCCTGAGTAGTGCTGGATGCACTTCAAAGCATTTTAAAATGGTTTCCTTTTATTACTTAGACTGTAGCTTAATAAGCCTTTTGAGCAGGCCTTGTTTAACAGGGGTCATTGTACCCTTTCCCCTCTGCCCCCCCTTTCCCCCCTGCAAATCCTGGCTACTCACTCTGCAGAGCTCATGCAGTTGAAAAGTAACTTTTTWTTTTTTCCTGTGTTTTAATTTCTATCAGTTTTCTGAACCTAGGTTCAGGGTTGCTGGCAATGGAGTTGGTGCAGCCACAGCTGAGCAGCATGGAGGCAGTAATGAGTAGTTAAAAGGTAGGGAAAACCTACTTCTTTGGACAGCAGTAGTTATTTATGCTATGTTGAAGTATTCATTAAACTACAGCTCTAGTTTGCTGCACAAATATCAGCAAAGTGCATCTTACTGTTATGTATCAACATTCTCTTACACTCTCCTTTGCAGTTGTTTACTGCGTTTTTTTAGTGTAAACTTCCATTTATAGTTTTATGATAGGGCTACRTGTTGCATATATGAAATCTTATATAGACAATACTTTAGAAAATATAAAATTTACTTGTAAAAATATTTGTATATTTTGTATATATATGTATATAAGCAAAGATGTGTTACAGTTATTTTGAGTTAAATGCAGATCTGACCATCAACTGAGGGCATGAAAACAGATACTGCAATGTTTTTCCTTTTGCATGGAAGCTACTAACTTGGTTTGTATTCGAGCTGTTCTAAGCATGAGAAGATTTTTAGCCTATAGCTCCTCCCTGAGTTGCCAGTCCACCTTTAACTATTATTTTTTCCTTTTTTGAATTAAAACCTGTAATTTTTAGCCGCAGTTTTATCAAAGACCAAAAATACAAGTCATTTTAATTGCAATTCTTCCAAACAAAACATTTTTTCCTGTAGTAACATCTCTGAGAAAGATCAGACAATAAGGTTTTTTTTTAGCAGTTATACTGCTAAACAAAACAAAGTCTGTGGATGATCATAGTTTCCAAATAATAATAAATATAGCCTTACATCATGTTGTACCTATTTAAAACCCCTGAAYTGCACAGTGAAAACTAAAGCCAAAATATTGAATCTGACAATTACTGGAACTTGAGTGACACTCTAGGAAGGATTTTTTTTTTCTGTCGTTGATTAAATAGCTATTACCAATATGATAATCATTTAGTTGAATACACTATCATGAAATTAAAATCTTRAGGAGCTTTTTATATGTACTCTTAAAGTTTCTTTATAATCTAGACTGTCATATGTATTATAGTTAGCATCTAAAGCCCTGGTTCTGGTAAATATAAATACTCACGGCTACATTTTTTTTTCTAGCTTGTTATTTTACCCTCACATACTAGATCTCTTAATCTCTTCAGTTTTAGTATTTCATTACTAGAATGACATTGATGCTCAATATAATTATACTGGCGTGATTTTTGAGTGTGGATGAGGTTTTTTATTCTTTGCTGATTCGGGAGCTAAGTGATAAATGAGAAGTTATTTCTTAAATGTTGTTTAAACACCACATATTTCATTAGGTGCATACATGCATACTCCGTATGGGAGAGTGGGCCTTTTATTTTCCATTCCGTTGTGTCTCTGAGTAGCAGTTAAGGTAGCTTAAAAACTGATCTGGCACAAATCAGCTTAAGTTATGGCAGCCTAGGGCATATTACATAATAACATACCCTGCTGAAAACCCAACTCAGAGCCTTATCCTGGTGCAGGATGGTTTCTACAGGTAACCAAGCTGACCAGCTTGGGAATCAGGTTACTGCTGCTCTGCATTACATATGATGTGCTGTTGTTGCTTTGGAGAATGGGATCTTGTATCCCAACTCCTGTAAGTCACCAGTATCACTGATGAATGATGCTTACTCTTTTTCAGGACGTTTTGCATTCTGAGTTTATGGTCTGCTTTTCAGAAGGGCTTATTAGATGGAGTAAAGCAGATGCACATGTGTAGTAAGAGTTCAAAGGTCATTCACTTTGCTTTAGCTGATAAATAAAATAATGAATCTTCCTGCCATCAGGTCCTTGCCAGTTCTATCGTGCTGCGTTCTGACGTCAGAGTTCTCTAAATATCCATTTAAAAAAAAAAAAAATCTTTCTTTCTTCTTTAGAATATTATGTGCAACCGATTTCTTTTTTCCTCAGCTGCTTCTCCACTTAAACAGGCTGTCTCTTCCTTAAAATATTGTTTCCTCCCTCTGCGCTGATGTCTTTTTATCTTGCCCAAATGTCCTTGGTCTCTGTGCTTATCCAGTCATTTCAGGGGAGGAAGAGATAAGCCTGTATGTTACAATGATTTGTTGTAAAAGTTAAATAGAAGTTATACTAAGTGTTGTCCTGTTCTGAAGTCTATGAATCATAGGTTGGATGAGAAATTAGTGCTCTGTGTACTGTATCTTATAGCCTTACTAATTTTTCCATTTTAGTTGATCATTTTAACTTTTATTTTTGTACTGGAGGAGAGGAATAGCTGCAGAATGCTCTAGGATTTTTTTTCCACCACAGAGGTGAATTTCRAAATGGCATTATCTAAGTGGTAAACTGTCAACCTGGTAATCAATTGGGCAGAACAAACTCATAACTGAGACCATAGTGATGCATTTTATACAGAAAATTAATTTTATTCTCTTAAATGAAATAAACTCTTTGCATTTATAAAATTAACTGTGTTTTTGCATGTCTGACAGTATGAGGCATGGCAACTCTAAGAAGCTTTAAGTATATAAAATTGAAGAGAACTGGCGTTTTAGGTAGCTAAATTCAATACTGTGATTAGAGATTTTCAAGACACCTGGGAAATACAGCTTTGAATGTCTTCAAGCTGAGGAGACATTGAATCATCCACTTGGAGACAAATGCTATTATGTATGAGCTACTACACAAGGTCATTATGTTCAAGCTAGGCATTTCTTTTACCATGCTTGTATATTAAAGAAAAGCTGTGAGCCCTGCTCAGTTATTTCAAAGAACAAATGTAGATGCTCTCAGCAGACAATTCTGATCCTGGAGGCAGAGCAGGTGGAAGCATTTGCAGCCCTGACATGGTGGCCAAAAATACACTTTAATGGATATAACTTTTTTTCCTCCCTAGTTCAATGTGGGTGAAGTTTTTCAAGTATTCCATGGAAGTTAACTCTGATTCTGAAGTTATAATATGAAAGATGGAGCAGTGATTAAGAACTGCATTACTGCTGGTGATTTTATGTAAATCTTGGGTCATGTTCATGTACAGAAAGAAGGACGAAAAATTTAGATTTTGAGTTAGTTACTCAATTTTGTTGAAATATAGACAAAACATAGGTTGGCACAATGCTAATGACTTTCGATTTTTTTGGATAGTTCCAGTTTATGTAGAATAAGTTAATAATACAGTTCTCTAAACTGTTCTACCCTTCTTTCTAAATCTGAATTATATACGCTGATGAATTAAATCATATTATCTGCTTAGTTTTCAGTTTTATTCTCAAAAGATTGTGGGGATGTTTAATGTTATTGTACGTAATTACTGACGCTTCCTGGAATGTTCTTTCCTATTGGCATTGATAACTAAAGTTATTTATGAATATGAAAACCAACCTGGACCACAAAGAGTTAAAGAAGAATCCCACCCTTGATAAACTGGTAAATTTCAATATCTAGAAACATTGATTGTCGTCTTTGTTGTAATGCTGAGATAGGACTATGAGACACAGTATTTGCCTGTGTTTCTTCCAGTTTTTATATGGTTTTTGTATGCGGTAACTCTGGGACTGTAAGAGGTGTCCTCCACAACTGATAAGCCTGTCATCCTAACCCTAGCTTTTATTCTTTTAAATAATAGTATTAGGTTGTGGTTCTGGCAAGAAAGAATACTGGAAAAGGTAATCCTTTAAAACAAAAGTTAGAGAACTTTTGGGACCCTGCTTTCACATTTCAGCAAGGTGATCAAGTCTCACTTGAGTGTCTACATGTGTTTTTGGATTTAGAAATGGGGACTAGAGTCCTGATAATATCTGAAARCATGCATGAGGCAGTCTTACACCTTTACCAGCTGAATGTAATGTTTAGAGAACTCTGAGTATTCACAGTTCACAAAGTAGTTTGGGGTTTAGAGTAGTAAATTGTATTTAAATAGTATTTCATTAACTTTATCAGCAATTTCACTTCCAAAATAGTTTGCAAAGGTATAGTCTTCAGTAGAAAAATGCATAATGATATTGYATATTAAATATGCCTGGGTGTAATTTGAAGTGAATTTTTTTTTTTCTGATAAATATTGTTTCAGATATCTGAAACAATATTCAAAGCTGAAACTCTTTTCTGTGACAGAAGTTATATTCTTCAGTAAGAGAATAGTATTTTTAAGAAATCTGGGTTTTTTGAACAGGAAAATAATAGGTGAAAAATTCAAAGGAGAAGAGGACTATGGCTATTCATTTCTCATATTCTGTACTTTGTCATTGCTTTCTATGATAACTTTGTTCTATAATCTACTTAAAGGTAAAGATTATAAGTGTTTTTTTTTTTCTTTTGAATATTTGTATCTTGG
Source organism: Rhea americana (assembly GCF_003343005.1). Lineage (NCBI taxonomy): Eukaryota > Metazoa > Chordata > Aves > Rheiformes > Rheidae > Rhea > Rhea americana. Next base: position 1,634,553 of record NW_028186127.1, read on the forward strand.
ACTCAAACACCCTAACCTTGATGAGGTACTATTGTGCATACGTCTATATAATCACACTGGAATTCTTATTTCCCTACTTGATTTATTGTAATTATTATTGACTAAAAAGAGATCAAAAAGAGAGAGAGTGCTATTCTTGCTGAACTCATCTGGAACTGATACAGAGAAGAAATCTCAGGCTCACAAGGGAACTTCAGGGAACTCCAGGGTGTTATTTTACCTGGCTTTCAGCCCATCAACTCACAAAAGCAGAGCTTCAAATCAGAAGTGTACATATAAATTCCTTATATGAGGAAAGTAGGCATGCTCTGCCGAGAGTTTCAGTATCCAGTAGACTGAGTGAAGCTGAGAGGCTAAATGAGACAATATCAAAAAAAAAAAAGAGAGATGTTTTTGAGGAACCTACTACTACATCAAACTAAGATGTCCACTTGCAGCCCTGCTGTAGGAAGCTGTGTAAACTAGGATCTCCAGCTTAAAATCTTCTGAAGTTTAGACATTTTACCCCTCTTCAGGGAGGGACCTATTTTATGAGTGGGAAGATGCATTAAACTTTGGCTTCTCATCTCTGTGGCAGAAATAGCTTTACCATGATACCACACTGTTATTTAGTGATGTGGGGTGTATGACTAAAATGACATCAGTGTGGAATGATTATCTAGGGGATGCCCTCTTATATTTGAGTTGCTTGACTGGACTTTTGACATTGTAAAGTGCATATCTTAAAATATGTATATACATATATGTTTTATATATGGGTGTATTTAATCACCATTGTATACTAACATTGCTGGTAATGGACAATGCTCAAGCCAGGATGCATGCTCACTGAGGGTCTGCATATCAGCTTTRGCTTGGCCTTTTCTTTAGATGAGTGTTGCATATTGAGTGGCAAGAGGGCAAAACAACCTTTGAGTGTGGGTTATAGCTTTCTGTTCTACTTTTGTCTAATGCTTGTGCTTCTTGAGATTGATGGGAAGCAAAAGACRTATTACCTGCTTTGTATCATTTACAGGGCCCGCAATATTTTGAGATCATTATTTTAGAACCTCACATTCACAATATTTAGTTTTTGCACATTTATTTCGTGTAATAGATTAGAGGACTGCATACAGTCCTCTATAGGTTATTAATTTTACGTCTTAGTTCTTACCTGGGTAAGGTAAGTAACAGCAATATTTGAGTGCAGTTGCACCAATTCTCCAAGCAAGGAAATAGGTAAAATCTTTCTGTTTTGATAGGTAAAATCCATCTGCCTTTGGCTGCATGACTGCTTRGGTGTTTCTGCCTCTTTTTATGGATAGCAGGTAAGAGTACTCTAGATGATTTTACCTCTGTTTGCCTTAGATGTCCAGAGGCTTGCTTTTTTTCCAGTAATGCCTCTTGGTTAGTCTGTTTTCTGATACATTCCATTTCCTTAGAGGCTGAAGATGCCTATGTCATCCAGATATATTTAAAAGAAAATCGGAGGATGTGAGTAGAGGAAGAAAGATTAAGTTCCTGATTTTATTTCCATTTTGTTAATGTAAGCTTTGTCACTGACTTAAGGTCAAGAACACAGGACTGGAAAGGGCTGAATTCAGTCCATGTTTTGCAACTGAAGGTGTTGTGTGTGGTTTTTTTTTATCTACATTATGTGCCTAAAAAGATTACTTCTGAGCATCACTTCTCAGGTGATTCTTCTAATTTCCAGCTTAAATTTATTCTTAGGACACTTATAATTATCTGCTGTTGTGTGATGATACCTTCTGACTTAAATAGTTCTAACATATTTTATAGCTTAAATAGTTTTAACATTCATTATGTTCATGAAAAAAACAATCAGGAAATTTTTGGTAAATTTTTGGTTCCAGTTTGGATTCAGCTGTAGCTGAAACTACCTTTCTTTGACAATGGTTCAAGCCAGTAATGCTTTGATAAGTGGTTTAGTAACCCAAAGTCAGTTCAAGCCAGAACTGGTTAAGCCTCATGATGTCAGAAAATACAAMACTTAAAATTAGAAAAAGTGATAGAATGAGGATGTACTTGCAGTGTGGATTTCTCCTGCTAGTTGATTYGAGCCGCTTTCTTTTGATTGGCAGCAGAGTGCCTGCCACCACTCCAGGCATTTCTCCAGCTCCCAGAGCTTGGCATGGTAGTTGAGGAATGGGAACCAATACTGTCGCTGCTACATTTGAAAAGCAGTTTGTACTTATGCTGTGACAGGAGAGGCCAAACCATCCTCAGTCGCTCTCTACTACAAGGAAACTCGATTTTGCACTCACCAGCCTAGTGGCACAGAAGCATGTGCATGCACACACGTGCATGAGACTGCTTCATAAAAGCACAAACAAGCAAGATTGTCCTGATGAGCTTAGAGCACCACTGTATACCAGCACACGGTTCTCTACTGTGGCATGAAAGAGATCACAGACTTTGTCAGTTCTCTCCCATGAGCATTTTTCCAATAATTCAGCTTARGCAGGTGCAAAAAGATCTCTGTTGCTTAGATACTCTTTACTGCCAGGAAACTCAAAATTGATGCAGACCAATCATCACAAGGTCGTGGAGCAAGGCAGGAGTTCAGTCTGCACATATGAGTCATCTGGGAAGAGAAAAGTGAGGATGGGAAAGCTGAGACATGATGTGGTCTGGCAGATTTCTCACAGGTGTAAAAGCTGAATGTCAATTTTCACTAAGACCTGAATTACTCTGAACTGGTAATTGACAACATAGTCCAGGTACAGGAAAGACATTCAAGAAATAATTTAACTTCAGCTGTTTTGAGAAGAATAAAGTTAAGCGCTTTGGGATTGGGATTTGATTTTTGGATCTCCTGGACAAACTTTTATTTCAATAGGCTATGCCAATGGTTGTAAGGATATGTTTATGTAGTCTTTTGGGAACATACACAAGATTTAGGGGCCAAAGTAGCTCAGCTGGGAGAGCATTAGACTGAAGATCTAAAGGTCCCTGCTTCAAGACCAGGCTTCAGTAAGGGGGGAGGGTCCTTGTTGCTGCAACCCTGTCTACCATGCTCTAGGTGACCCTGCTTGAGCAAGGGGGTTGGACTAGATGATCTCCAGAGGTCCCTTCCAACCTTACTGATTCTGTGATTCTATGATTGATCTATGTGTGCTCCATGTTGGTCTGCAATTATAGCTATGGGGCATCTGGTCTGCAGCTGTTTTGTGTCTTGTCTCCTGAGAGCACTTCRCACTCTTACATTTCTCCCCAGGCCAATGTATCAAACAATTCTCTTTGTGTAATCCACACTTCCACTGTGGCTCACTTCTACGAAAGCCTTGACCTTTAATGAAAACATTAATACAGTTGCTGCTAACATCAAACTATGGGGAGTTTCACTGTTACCCACCACCATGTTGGCATATAGTTCCTCTTCTAGTGCAATCTTTTTTTTTTTTTTTTTTTTAAGACAGTTCGTTATCCACATTACAATTGTATTCAGTCCCATCTTCTCCATCCAATGGTTTCTAAGGTGAAACCAAAACAAATGGTTCAGCATAGCCTAGATTTATTTGATTTAGCACATTTCCTTTTTTGGGGTAGTTGGATATCTTATGCCAAAACAAAAGATTAGTAAATCACTTTGTRTTTTTCAACGTATATCTTGAATGATATTCAAGCAGAGAAGTTCATTTTTATATAAAAATAATATTAATTCCGTTCATTTTTTCAGCGGAGCATATGAAAACACAGGGAATCACAAAGTAACTGATTTGAGCAATTTCTTTTGAATAGGAAAAGAAATAAGCTTATCTGAGCTTGGAAAGCATTAATATGAAAAAAAAAAAAGTATGATGTAAAAACTAGTTGAACACAGGAGGGGATGATATCAGCTGAAATCACCAGGCATTTATTTATTCATTTAGCAAAGTTTGCATAATGTGTCTATTCAAAAAAAAAAAAAAAAAAAAAAAAAAAAAAAACAGTTGTGTGTTGCAAGAGGATTAGAGGAAGTGACTGCTGAAATCAAAGTATAAATGCTTTGCAAGGTCTGTCCTAGGAGCAGTTACTGAGTAAAATAGAAGTGCATGTAACTGAAAGTAATCAAAAACAGTTAGCTGCTTTTATAAATGTGTCTACTGTGTTTCTGAGTCACTAGAATGTCACTCCTGGGTTATACTGTTCTGCTGTTGTTTTGGGTGTATTGTACTGCAGAAAGAGGTAAGTTTTTAATGTGAAAAAATCCACTTTCTTATACTGGGAAAATGTTATTACATTTTTTTAATGAAATGTTCAGATTGTATTTTATTTTAGTGAAGATCTGTCAACAATAATTGAGACTTGCTGTGGCAGTATGTAGAACTTTTAGTATGCTGCCGTAAGTATTTAACATATTTATTTGGATAAAGACTGTTGCATAACTTTTTAGTGATTGCTAACCCAATAAACTAGAGCTCGATGACTCATTTGCTATTATGTTTGTTTAATTATTTTAACATTTAAAACCTATAAATATCTATAGTTGGTAGACTAAAAGTACTCAATACCTGTGTATTTCTTGTCTGGAATAATCTATGAGATAATCTGTGAAAGAGAAATGATTACTAGATTAACTGAGTGTTTACAAGGTATCTGTTGAATGACATCTTTATTTTGTTCTATTTTAATCCATTGAATGAGACAAGTGTATACAGATGCACTTTTGTCCATGGTGAAAGAAGTAGCAAGTGTTCTGGCCACTTCGATATTTTCTGCTTCAGCGTTTAAGATTTTTTTTTTTCCTTGACACGCGGACTTTTTATAAAACTGTGTTTATGTTATTTAACCTATATGTTTAATAATTCATTTGGTTTGCTTTTTGTCGGGGATTTTTACATAGACTGCTGGAGAACGGATGTTGTGTGTCTTTGAGATTGTTTTTTATTCTTATACGAAGATCATGAAGACCTTATTAATCAATAATTTAAAAATGTGTTCGATTTTACTTCAGAATCCTGTAGAATTAGACACTTTAAGATATTTATTCTTTTAAAATTAGCTGATAAGAAAAAAAATTTTTGAAAAATCAGAAAGTTAATGAAATGTATTACATTTTTTATATATACTTACATATTGTTTCAAAGCACCATTACTAAAGTCTCCTTTTTTTTTGTAAAGTCTAAAAAAAATTAGAATTTATTTGAAAAGCAAGTTTGCTGAAATTTGCTCTCTATTCACAGTACTGTATTTAGAGCAGAGAAATTGYAAAGGAATGTGAATGTAGCAATATTTGATTCAGCTGGGACAACTATTGCCATCAGTCACACAGGGTTCTTAGTGCAAGCTTCATAGGAAAAGTCTTGTTTGAGAGCTAGGTTGTTGCACAAAGGCTGAAAAATTCTTCTTCCTGAATTTGTAGTTTGTGCTTAGCTTTGAATTTGCTATTGGTATAATGAGGCTGAAAAAGCAGCTTGAGGTATTTCTTACTGAGGTCAAATCATATATTAAGTATTAACTGATTAATTCTAGCTATCCTCGTTTTCCACTAAGGAATGTGAAGGTATGCATTTAGACCATGCTTTCWAGTATAAAAATATCAAACTCCAAATTTTGGTGAGTATGGAGATCATACATGATGCAATAAGTATAGCTTTAAAACCCACTCTGTGAGAAGATTTGTTTCTCAAACTACTGAGAAACTGCATTAAAAAGGAAACAATTAGATGTAGTCAGAAATATGCATKTACATACTGTGACACTTGACAGTAATGCTTGTTGTAGGGACATCACATAGTCTTACAAAAGTGAGCAGTGGTGAAGAACAAATGCAGAGTTAAAACCCAGAAGAAAATATGTCTTAGTAATGGTGAGGAGACTATTAGGAGATCTTTTTTTTCTCTCTTTTTTTTTCTTATGTAAACAAGGATAAGTTATGGGGCCCCATTCTGTACTACAGACAAGAAAAACAGTGCAGCTCAGAAGTAAAGGAGGAGTGGAGCGGAAGAACTCTCTCTCTCTTCTCAGTGACCTGTGTTCAGCTTTCCGGCTGTGACGCAAAATGTGTGCTGCTGCAGGTTTGAGTCATTGCAGAAGATAGGATCCAGAGCATATAAAACAGAACACAACATAAAGCAGAAAGCTCGATCTTAGCAAAGCGTTTTCTGTCACTAAATTTGCTGGTGTTTGGTACTTTAAATATTAGCTAATTCAAACCGAGCATCCAACATTAGCCTGTGTTATCCTCAGTTTAGGCTTGATTGGGTTGCTGTCATATGAAATCTCTTTAACAGTTTGAAGAAATCACAGGATCTTTAAATTCAAAGACTGAGAAATTAAAGTTTCATGGACCAYGGCACACGGTGTCACAGCAAACTCTCCACAAACGACTTTTTAGTTGCATGGATTTTTTTTTTTAAGCAACATATTACTGTGTGCAGAGTATTACTCTRTGTTACAGAGATCAATTCATAGACCGAATTCTTACATACAATTTGTTGTAGAGAAGAAATGAAATATAGGTTAAAAAGATCAAATAATGAGTTATGAAGCAGAAAAAATATTTGGTAACAAATGCAGCTGAAAGCAATAATAGTTCAGATTTTTTAATTACAGACACTAAAGCATAATATGTAGTCTCTCTCTCTCTCTCTCTCTTTTTTTTTTTTTTTTTTTACAGATGGGATTAGAACATGGTGGTATGTTGTTGTAATTCCATTTTTAACGTATTTGCATTCATTTTGCTCACTCCTGCATTTTGCGAAAATGGTATTTATGTGAATGTGTTTAATGAATCTTGCTAATAAAAGCGGAAGTCACTGCTACCTTTTTTATAGTATGGTAGTACCCTCTAGTGGAGAGAGAATAATTTTTACTCAAATGTAATCAGTARGAGAAATGTAGTAGCTCTTTTTAGAATAGTTGAAGTAGTTGGAAAAAAGATGAACCTATGGGTACATCCTTCCTTTRTCAGCTCATCAGGGTCCTCAAAAGCTTGCCTGCTTTTTCTGAATGCCATAGCCAGCCTAAAGAAAGATATCAGATCACCCTAGAAACCTTTCTTTCCTTATATTTTCAAAATGCTGTAGCTACAGAACACTTACAGTTAAACAGATTTTGGGAAAAATATTTTTCTCAATTTTTAAACAAATTTTCTAAAATTATGCCTTTGATTTAGGAGGCATTCCACTGAGTGAAATAAAAATAGTGAGTGTTCAAGAGTATGTCTTTGTACAAAGCTAAAGATTCACTTTCCACATTTTGATGTGGAAGGATTGAGCTTTATGCAGCTCAGGCACCGTGTATTAGAAAACTCATTAACTGGTTGTGGGTTCCTCATTTAAGTTCAGCAATCTRTAACCCCACATTTCTCACATAAGGAAAGATCTTAAATATTTTTTTCTGTAGTTGCACCTTCAGGCACYGCCTGGACAGTCTTTAGGAAAGTAGCTGTGAGAATACTGATGCTTTTTCAAATGTCGATGACTTTAACTGATGAGAGGATTTTTGTACAAGCTCTCTACAGAGTAAAGTATCTCACTCAGCAAGAAATTGCCCTACCTGGTGAATATTTTCCCTCTTGTTTCTTTTGTATGCAGAAGTTTCATTTCTTTTCCAAGGTTTCATTTCCTACAGGTCTCACAGGTCCTTGTTTCTCACAGGTTATTTATTCTTGATGAATTCTCACCTTTCAAGTTCAGATGTAGAACAAGCTAAATAAGTAGAATGCCCAGAGTCTGTTATCGTAGGTAAATTTTTGACCTTTTAAATAAGTAAATTTCAGTCATAGATGCACAGATAATTAGTCACTGAAATTAGGTCAAAGTTTATAAACAAACAAAAATCGTATGAAAGGTCACTTAGTCTTTCATTAAGAGCTTCCTGACTTTTGTTTCTTTTCCTGTTAGTCTGACTTTTCCAATTTTCAGGGAATTCACATTCATTCWGTGTAACTCATGTGGCCCTGGCTATACATTTGATGGACACTGAAGAAGCTCCAAGAAGGAGCTTTTGGAGAAAAGAACTCTATTACATTGATCTAAAGAGTAATACCAGACGATCTCTCCATCAAACTGAGGCAACATGCTTTGAAGATAGTGAATGTCAATGTGAATACCAAGAGTAAATTGTAGCTTGTGACAATTATCTTATGATAAGTTATCTCCTAGACAGGAGGAAATAAGTTTAGGAAAACCGGGTAACCTTGGCCTGGAGAGAAAGTTTAGGGGATATAAAGGCTATGGGAGATTTGACAGAACTTGATCAAGTGCAACATAAACTCAATGTCAGTCAGATACTTTTGTGGCTGCAAAAGAAGATAGCTTGAAAAGAAATTTCTGGAGTGCATAGAGTTCTCCTKTGTGGTGATGGAAAGACCAAAATGGAGGAGCTTCTGCAGACGGAAGGGTAAGAGATGTCTGGAGTTAGAACTGGGCGCTAATCTCTGATGCTGTTACTTTCTACTTCATGGATGATGACTCTGCCCCATGTGGTTTTTTTTTGGTCATGTGCACGACCATTTTTATGACCTCCTAAGTGTATATTTCCATTCCTAGAGAGGGTGCAAACTTAGTAGTTGTCGTCTTTATGATTAAGTAGGAAAGATGCACTCATTTCATCACAGCTGTCCTCAGGATTTCATGTTACTTCTCTGTTGCTAAAAGTATTTTGGAGTATATAGTATATGCTTCAGTCACCAACATTTTACTTATTTAATTTCTAGCCTGTGAAGACCCTCCTCCTAGGAGAGTTAAAGAAGTACCTACTGAAACATGGGACAGACCTCCCTATTCACATGGTACTCAAGCAACATACAAGTGTCGACCTGGATATATAAAACTTGGACGTATTGTGTTTCAGTGTGCTGATGGAGTGTGGGAACAAGCCTTCCCATGGACAGAATGCAGAAGTAAGTATTTATGCAAAACGTATGCAAATGTTTAACCTAGATTATCACATCTCTTGCCAATGACGTACATRTGAAATCACAATTGTGTCTTCACAACTGTAAAGATCTGTATCTGTAAATTATTTATTTTGGCATCCTTTAAAATGTCATCCTAAAAGGCTTGTAAGCATAAGGAAACATTTCTAAAAAACCTCTTTCTCCAGACCGAAGACTTATTTTTTTTTCCCTTTTACATGGGAAAGTCATACACTAGGCCAGCTTTATTAATCTACTTTGTGTATTTGCTCTGAGAATAGAAATCTTTTTTAAGGATACCCAAGACAGTTCTGGTTCTAGCACCATTGTATCTATGCGTGTGCAATTGTATTTCTGAATTAGGCTAGCTGATACAACTGTACGATAGTTGGGACATAAATTAACTCCCAGTAAGCTAAGAGACCACTACACAGAAGTGTATTAAAAAGATAAGAGACTTTTTTTTTTGCCTTTAAATTAAGTAAAAATTAATAAGTAGTCACTGTTTATCTCCTACAGATTGCAGGTTTGAAAAAGCATTCTTTTTTAGCATAATTTTAAAAATTCTGGCTGTAAATGGCCAGGAAATAACAGAACTGTTTTTCAGAATTTTTCTTAATATTGCAAATTATGCTAATGCCTACGTAAATTTAAATTATTAAGTTATTAGAAGTTTGCTTCAAGATGGTAAAAAAAGGACCATTGCATGGATGAAATTTACAGTCTAAGCAGAATAAAGCACTATCAGCTTTTGAATGCAAAACAAGAGACAATGTTGTGTTTTCTTTAGTTAGTTCAATTAGTTCTATGCAAGATCTAATTTYTTGGAAGTAGAAAAATTCATTGGAGTTAAAAAGAGGTAGGACAGCATTTTTTCCCTCRTTGTTTTATGATCCATGAGGGAAAATTTGTGATAAGGATGAGAGCTGCTGTTACTTTTTCTAGTATACTATGTTAACAATTTAGAAGTATTTCTCATGCTCATACGGATTTCACTAGTGAAGAAATTGAACTATATTATTGTTAGTTAGCAGATACCTCCTTTTGGTAGTAAATCAATTTTAAACACAAAGCAAGTTTAGACAGACTAGCTTTGATTTTTTTTTTTTCTTACATATCTGATGTACAAAATTTTTTACTAATAATACACTAATGTTTGGTTCAGCAGTATAAAACAAGGTCCATGTTTCAGTCAAACAGCAATTAAAATAAATCATGAGTAAAAATCAGTTGTTACTATTTTCTACATAATCCTCTTTAACATAAATGCTATATATAAACTTACTTAACCTATTCATATTATTTAACCTTCAATAACTTACATTAACTTACTAACTTATTAAATTTATTGTTTATTTAACTTAAAGTTATTTATTTAACTTTAAGAATATATTTGTTTTTACATGTAWTTATATAACCAATCAGTGTACACAGATCCTTCCAATTATACAAAATTTGGTGCTGCTTTTTAGTAACAAGTTTTAGTAAATACTGCCGTGCAGCAAGCAGGTACTGACATTGGCAAGACTTAGATGAAAAGAGAAAAGAAATGATCTGCCATGGGCTAAGTGGCTTCATCTCCTTTTCAGGATAGGCCTGACAGCAGAATTGATTAGTGCACATGGGGTTGTCTGTTTTCTCAGTCACACTGAAACATGTTTAAAGCCTACTCACTCATCTCTTCCTTAAAAAAAAAAAAAAAAAGCTGTGGATGCTGTCATCCAGGATGTACAAATATTTGGTCTGACTGGGTTTAGGAAGGATTTATTCTGAGGAGGTCTAATACTTATTTTTTATATTTTTTTACATTCATTTATTTTACAATCCTTATAAAAATGGTTGTAGTAGATGAATCAGAGAGTTGATGTGCTCATCTGTGCATTCTTTTGAGAATTCAGTGCAAATAGTTAGGGCCAGATAAGAAGAGCAATCACATGAGGAACTTTGAGCAAACAGGACTGAGGAACACAGGATTCCTGCAGCCTTTGATCTTCCCTTTTTGTTCAGCCCAGTCCCCATCAAACTAGGGGTATGTCATTTCCAGTCATGGATGACTTCTAGAGYGGAAACACTTGTACCTAGTTTATGTTGAAAGTTATATGAAAAGCTTAAGTTACATCCTGCCATTAAATTTTTTTATACAACTTAAGATCATTTTTTTTAAAGGAATAAAAGATCCTAATTTGTTATTTAAATTAAAAAGAAAAAAAATCCTTAATCCAAGTATATTCTTGCTGAAGATAGTGATTTAACAAAAAAGGAGTTAATCAAGCTTATGCTGAGAATACTGTCTCCGAATTACTAGAAAAATGCTACCTTTCACATCCTTATATATGCAGTAAGTAATTTTTTTTTTTTTGACAGATAAGCCCTGTGGACATCCTGGAGATATTCAGTTTGGTTCATTTGAACTTACCAGTGGAAAGGAGTTTGTATTTGGTGCCCGAGTTGAATACAGATGTGATGATGGGTAATATTTATTTAAATATTCAGTATGTGGGTGTTAACATGAGGTGTTAAGAAGTGTCAGTAATAGATTCATTGTCTGTAAAACAGATACAAATTACTAATGTTGTAAAAATATTTGGTTATTGTTTAATTTTAAATTAGAAGAATAGGAAGAATTAAATTAGGAAGAATACTAAACAGAGCTCTTTCTCATGTCCGGTGCTATTGGAATAACTGAACTTTGTGMATATGATACTCTCCTCCAGAGTACCTAAGTGGATCAGGCTGTAGCTGACTTGGAATCGTGTCTGTATAGATAGAACGCAAAACCAGTGATCTGTCTGTAAAGCTGCCTCATGATTTGACCARCCAGCCAGTTTAGGTAAAAATGCAGCTTTGCGTGCTAGAATCTGCTCCTAATAGACAGGCATGGTGTGGTTATGTTGGAGGACTCARTTAGGTCGTAATCCTGTTCAATAAAATCTGCAGCAAGTCAAATACATAGTATTGTGTTTAGGTAAGTAAGCCTATGACTGGTTTCTTTCCTCTTGAAATGCAAATCAACCATAAGCATGATACTGTGGTCTAACCATATTTTTGCAGCCTTTGTGTTGCAAATATATTAATGAATCTAGTCTAGTATGAATTCAAGTTCCAAAACCAATATTCTTCCTAATCCCATAGGTACAGTCACTTTAAATATTTCTTCACTATCATTTCGGACTAGCTGTACTTACTCTGACTACATTCCAGGTCAATGGAAGCCATGTCAGTGTTGCTGTAATGCCCTCAAACCTAAGATAATACTAACTCATCAAAACCTGAGATACATCTGTCTTGAATTAAATTGTATTTCAATGCTGTCCCATAGCTTTCAGTCATACTGGMGCACAAGCAACATGACTTTTACTTCATTTGCCAACGTTTGTGTAAATTACCCCTAGGTTATTTGTTAAGTGGACTGATGAAACAAAGCTTTGTACCTCTAAAAAAGAAGGCACCTTTTTGATTACTTCCTACTTTCTGGGTTTTTTTCTTATTTTTGCCATATACAAATACCAAAAACAAAATAGGGTAAACACAGGTAGAAAAAGTATTGGTTTTTTGCTGTGTTTTGGGTTAGCCAATGCTAGAACATATGAAACCTACTTCCTTTGCTTCAATAACAGCAGCACTGCTATTTAYATCACATAACGAGGCTGTATTTTAGAACTGTTTACTTCTTATGTGGTAAGGTACCAGATGCTCAGCCTAAATAACTACCGTGAGTGTCAGGCAGATGGATGGAGCAATGACGTCCCTCACTGTGAAGGTAAATGGAATTTGACATTTAATTCTTTATCAAACTGACTTTTTATCTGTCTAATACAGTCTAGAACTAGTCTGTGAATCTCAGTACTGACGATGAGTAACACTACAAGCCACCATGACTGCTTGTGATGTAAATAACAAGCTCAGTTTCTGCTTCAATCAAGTAACATGGTAAAAAAGATATGAGATGAGGTGTTGAATGTGTATATGAATGTATGTGTGTTTATAGCACTTGTTTCCGCTTCACCTTTGTGACCTAACCATTAAGATTTCACTAAAGGTTCCTCTCTCTACTAGCATACAGTGGAACAACTTCAGAAAGAAAGAGTGAGAGTGAAAGAGACTAAGTCCCCAGACTGGGTAGTTAGGATACTGCCCTGAACTTGGAAACCTTTTTTTACCACTTTCAAACTTGCATTATTATAAAAAGAGGCTTCCTTTCTTTCCAGAGGTCATTTAAAGCASTTGTCTATTTTAACATGTGTGTGTAGGTTTGAAATTTCTCCCTGTGTTTGGGCACCTAGGGAAAGATTCTCTAACGTAAGAATCTCTAATGAAAGTAGGTGTCTTCCTCTTGTCTGGAGTTAGGTGTCTATGCTTTAGTGTTTCCTAGCGGCTGTTCTCAGATAYTCCCCATTCAGCTTACTGGATTTTGAATGTCTTCAGTTTTAGGCATGCGGATATCTCTCTGCACAATATGGAACAATGATTCCCAACATTTTTGTCACATGTCACCAAGACATTGCAATTCTCATAAGATTTATCCTTCACAACAGAGGAGTTTTCTTTAGGTTAAAAATACAGGATATGATATACATATCCTGTATAATATTGCAATTGTGAGGAGTCTAGTTGATAGGAGTTCGTAGAAAAGGCAGATGGCACATAAGACTGAGAACATTGTCAAAGAAAAGCGGGAGCTCTGGTAGAGAAAACACCAGGCACTTTCAGATGCTCTCAGTGATATTGATGTGAACATTTAAAAATTACCTGTGATCTCAGTTGCTTCCCACTTAATAACAAATATCTGACATATATTAATTCTTCCTTTTTCTGTGGTTACACAGTTACGAGATACAAGAGATCTAAATCCATATCTGACATACATTGTGTTCATTTACTTTAGTAATGCAATTTTTCTAATGTCTCTGACTAGGTTTTTTAGCTAATAAGTGAATTGTCAATCCATACAGCTCAGCACTTTCCCAGACCTGTAGTCTATAGCAAATTCARTTTAGCATAACTCTAAGGCAAATAAGCCTGTTTTTCCAAGGTTTTATGACCTTGTATGTCAGTAAAGGTTTACCTACCATCCGTACAGTTCATGAGATCACAGGATAATTCAGTTTGGGAGGGACCTCAGGAGGTCATCTGGTTCTGTGGACATTCTCTCTTTAACCTGTAAGGGCAGAAAGCAGGATAATGAGATCCAGCATACTAGCATCCTCCTRCTTCAGTCTGTTTTATCCTATGGTTTTATATTATGAGCATCGAAAATGCTATCTGAATACATAATAAAGCTTAATATTATTTTCAGAATTCAAGGTAATTACAGTGATTGTTTTCTGCATTTTAACTTTTTTTGTGTGTCAATTCACTTAACAGTGTAGACATTAAAATGACTGAGGTTGTTTGTTTTACAGTGGCAAAATGTTTACCAATAAAAGCACCAGAAAATGGACGAATAATAATGACCGGTGTGTTTGAGCTAGACCAAGAATTTTCCTTTGGCCAGGTTGTAAAGTTTGAATGTGATGCAAATTATAAGCTTGTTGGATCTAAAGAAGTACATTGYTCTTCAAATGGAAAATGGAGTAGTGATGTACCTCAGTGCCAAGGTAAAAAGAAAATTATTACTGAGTTCATTATCTGTGATTAAAAAGCTTTATATTCACAGACTTCTAGGGAGTGGTTACTGTATGAGACACTACAAARCTTTCATTTTATTCTGCAGAAATTAAGCATAGTTTGTCTGTAAACCATGTCCATTGCATATGTGCAGAAGTAGTAAGGTAAGTAAGAAGTAGTAAGGGTAAGCAAGAGAATTCAAAGTCTGTTGGTCGTAASGGACCATCTGTTTGTTCCTCATTTTCATTAAAGGCTGTGTCATTGCCAGACTGCAGTCAATTTCACTGAAACTTGCTTAGGTATGTCTGTGTAAGATTCAGTCGCTTCAATGCTGATTTAACCAAAGTAATTACAAACAGTTTTGAATCTTTGTGAAGCTAGTTTAAAAAAACAAGTACAATTTTAATTCATTCATATTCTTAAGGTACATAAAATATAAGAAATCTCAATGGATTTTTCTTTGTTCAAACTAGTATGTCTGGACAAGTTAAAAGGTTAATTCATACTCTCATCCTGTCACTCAGCACCACTGAGAAGAGTCTGCTTCCATCTTCTTTGCTCCACACCCCCCCCCATCACATATTTATACACGTTGATAAGATCCACTCCCCTTTCCCCAGGCCTTCTCTTCTGGAGACTAAACAGTCCCGACTCTCTCAGCCTCATCTGTCAGATTTTTCAGTCCCTTAATCATCTTCATGGCCCTTTGCTGGGCTCGCTCTGATATGTCCGTGTCTCCCCTATACTGGGCAGCCCAGCACTGGACACAGCACTCCAAATGTGGTCTCGCCAGTGCTGAGCAGAGGGCAGGATCGCTTCCCTCTACCTGTGGGCAACACTGCCTAATGCAGCTCAGGATGCTGCTGGCCCTTGCTGTAAGGGCTCATTGCTGGCTTGTGTTCAACTTCTTGTCCGTGAGGCACCTCAGGTCCTTTTCTGCAAAGCAGCTTTCCAGTCATTTGACCCCCAGCTTGTGCTGGTACAAGGGGTTATTTTTCCCATTTTGCAAATGGAGTCTCATCAGACTTGGATTGTCAGTATGTATGAGTGAGTTATCCCAGAAAGCGTATTACAACAATTASTCTGTTTAATTTTCAGTCGTTCAGGTTCCTTAGATTACCTATCTGCTATCTGATAAGGAAGTACATGTTCTAAAGAGCAGACTACAGATGTCAGAATGTATATACACGTATAGTTTATTCACAGTTTCAGTTTTCAGTTTTGAAACTTCTTTTGAACTTGAACAACATGAAATGGGGTTAAACACGTGCTTGTAAAATTTATAGAATAAATACAGAGAATTTCATTAAAGAATGCCATTTCTTCCAATTAAATATATTTAATCCAAAGCATGAGTAGATTCAGCAAAGTAATTCTGGTTTAAAAATGGGGATTTTTGGAAACTGCAAGATCTGAATAATTTTATTGGTCTAGCCAGGAGCTGGGGATAGTGAGTTTCTTGAAAAGGTAGTCAGGCATTCTAGTGTGAATTTTCCAGTTACTCTAATTCTCTTATTGCTTATACCATAACTTTACTAATCCTGAACTGGTTCTGAGAGAGCTTTTAGTTGCTGGAAATTAAAATTATCTGAAAAATGGAAAATACGCAATTTCAGCTRGCCTGTTTGATTAATTTGGAATGTCCTCTACCTTATGTTCTGATGCTGAGATCCATTTCAAAAAAAAAAAAAAGGCCCTGAAGTCTATTTTATGAATTTTCTACTGTTGCTGTTGTTTTATACGTTCTTCCTGGCACCCACCATCAGATCATTAGAGTTCTCAGATGAGTTCCAAACAGTTCCAAAATACAAATGTTTTGGTTGACATAATAAAATTTGTATGATATCAGATGAAAAAAAATATTCTAAAAGAYATTTATTCTTAATGAATAAAAATATGCAAAAATCATGAATTTTGTCTTTGTCAACTTCAGAAATTACCTGTGATAGGCCAGAAATTCTGAATGGATATGTGCATTCTCCAAAGGCGTCTTACAAGGAGTCTGAAAGACTGCAGTATTCCTGTAATAAGGGTTACAGATATGGTGAAAGAGCAGACGCACAGTGTTCCGGATCAGGATGGACTCCGACCCCCTATTGCACCGGTCAGCCTTTGTTAAAGTTTTTTTCACGTTCTGTTGTATTTAGAAGTCGTATTTTCAAAGATTAATAAAGCCAAGTTGAGTTTATTCATTANAAAAAAAAAAAAAAAAAAAAAAAAAAAAGGAATTCCATACACATCAGAGTAGTATCCCATGAAAATACTAATCTGGAAGGATTGAGCATTAGAGGGAAGAAAGAACTGAATATGGACTTTCCATGTAGAGCCATAGCAAAAATAAGCAATTCAGTCTTTAGTTTCTTGAGCATGTGAGTAGTTAGATAGGTGTAGGAAGATACAATTGCTGCTGTGTACTACATAAATGAGATGATTAATGCTAAAATGCATCATCCAGCATGAGTAGCTGTTGTGGTGTGTGTGTGTTGGGGGGGTTATTATTTTGTTTGTTTTTAATATTCTGAACTGGTGGGAGAATATAGAAAAACTATTAATGGTTTAGAAAAGGATCCCTATTTTGGACAAATAAGGAGGCTTATTTTGTACAAATAAGCTGACCCTCTTTACCTTCTACAAACAAGAATAAAAATGTTTTAGCTAAGGAATGGAGATACCTGTTTGGAGATACTAAACAGAATGTTAAAGCATGCAGGAAAAAAAGCATTAAAACCATACAAATTCAAAATGCAGAAGGAATCAGAAATTTATAGTGACATGAAGMAATTAAGATTTGAAACCAGCTTCTTAAAGATAGGAGTTTTCTAAGTGCAAGGATCTTCACACCAAGGCTTGAAAACTTCTTTAAGCAAAGCGCAAGTCACTGGGTTTACCTGAGTATAACTGGTGAAAATCAATGGTGGTGCTATATCCAGTTGGAAAAATTTGATAATGTAAATTGTAACAGAATAAATAGAATGGGAGGAAGTAAATAGTCCTAACTCATTACCAAGATAATAYATCTTCATAGACCTGAAGTAGCTGAAGACCGTAGTACTATCCGCTCAGTGAAATGCCACTCAGTGTCTTACTCTGTATGAACAGACTTTTGCATTTTGCCTCAGTGTCCTGATGAACCTTTCCATGGTGTTGGCAGACTGAGCAGCCACTTGCTAATCATTATCTCCTTTCTGGAAATTTTCAGACAACTTCTTCTGGTGAACCAAAAAGGAACAATTCACAAATGATCTGTTTCATTGACAGAATTTCAGTAAGAAATTGTAAGTTTACTGTGGAGCCTTACAAAAATAACTGGGAAATTATGAAAGTATCCCTAAGTTTTAAATTCTGATGTAAAGTAGTAAGSTGCTTCAAGAGTGTTTCTGAGATAGTAAAAGAGGGTTGTAGGAAGAACAGTCTGAGATTGAAGTGATTGTTTCCAAAGGAATATAAACAAACATGAAGTAGTCCAATTTCAGAAGGATAAGTGGTCCAGCAGTAGCCATAAGTGTCTAAAATGAAAATTACAATGGGATTATAGTGTTGGAGCGTGCATAAAGCTGAAAACTCTAGGATTATGTACATGGCCAATATATCGGGAATTGCGTGCAGCGTAGGTTTGAAATTCAGTAACTCAAAAAAGCCAGTCTGGAGATGAAGTGTTATATACCAAAGTACACAACATGCAGACTGTGCAGACCAAAGTTATGTGGTCTGCATGAATTCTGTCATTGTCTATTACAGCTTGTTCGAGGTTTCTTAGCCTAGGATAAGGACAGCATCTTGTTTAACGTCATCCKAGTTGTAATTGCACAGCCACAGCATTCATGCTATTCAAACTTTTGATCAGGAGTTGTCTGAAGATATCTTACAGTGCTGGAACTTTCTCGTGCTTTCTAACTCTCAAACACCTTCTGTGCAGTTAAGATGACAAATCCATGACTTCTGTGGCTAGTGCTGTTTGACTCTGCCTATCCAGCATGCTGGGTCATGGATTTCACTTTGTTTTCATTCAGTTGCAGGCCTTAAATTAGAGGCCTATCTGCTATAATTAGAACTCCATATTTTACAAAAGAAGTATGAACATGTGTTCTAGCTGAAATAGRTTGATATAGATCTATGGGAAATCATTTATGCCTTGAAACATCTCCAAGTAATTGCCAAAGAACATTTGAAACTGAAAAAAATGTTGGCAGCAGGGCAACATTATAGCATGTGACATACCACTTACCATCCCAGAACCTCATCCAGAAGGACTGCTTTAGTAATAAGTAATAGTCAATCTTAGCACCCACTCGGTCCTTGAACTTTCTGTTTCAAGATTAGTATTGGTACTAATTAATATGCATTGCCTGTGGTTTTGCAACATAGTGCTATTGAGAAGTGCCAAACTAAAAATTCTTTCAACCACTGTTCTGCTGGGTTCTGTTAACAGGGACATGCTCAAACATATTAGTCCCCTCAAAGAATGTTCTTCTCTAGTAGAAAAATAAAAATATAGTTTCTCTTCTGCTCTGTTGCTATAGCTTTATCCCACCATTAAGTGGCTGTGGGTCCTGCTTGACTTCTCGCTTGAACTTGCATGATCCAGCAGTACATGCATACCACTTAGTCATCCACCTTCACTCCACGGGAGGACCAACCTATAGTGACCATGTAGTCATCCCTTTCCTGGCCTGAGTGTGTTGATGTGATTTTTCTGAATTGGAAGTAGATAATAAAAGCAAAAGAAAGACTCCAGTCTTTAAAGGAATGTGCTTGCTTGGCTTCTCCAGGCATAAAGATGTTACGAGCTTTCAGAACAGCATTCTTCTACTTTCTCAGCTTTTCAGGTGAAGTATTTCCAGTGCCAGTGCATCACCTTGATATCGGTCATACAGCCCTTGAATGATGAGTTGTAGTTAAGTATAGTTGTGTCTCCATTTAGGACCTGCCAATGAACCTAGCCTCCTTTGGGATGCTGTCTGTAACCAGCCCAAGAGAAATGTGGGTGAGCCCAGCATAAGGCATTTTGAGCTGCAGCTGTGGCCTGACCTACTGGGAAAGACTAGTCACRTTTGTTTTGATCTCCTGTAGTTCTTGCTCCAACCACTCCTTTTGCATTTAAGTTTTAACCTCCTTATAGCTCAGTAAAAGCTATCACTCTCTTCTGTTCTCCACCAATGAGAGAGTCTGTTCTTACAGACAAGTATATTTCCACAAGTGGGAGAGAGTTGTAACCTTTTCTTTGGCCTAAGAAATCTCTTTTTGGCAATATTGTGCAGTTACTGTCTGTATACTGTAAAGATAAGAACTAATACAATAGAATCAGTTATAAAGACATTCTTCAGATCAGTATCTTGTTTTTCTCTTCACGTTTAGAAATTATATGCTCTCCTCCAAGAATTCCTAATGGGAACTTTGGACCTCAAGAACATATATACAAAGAAAGTGCTGTAATCACTGTACACTGCAATAATGGATATCATTTTAAAACAGTCACTGGACGAAACACAGCTGAATGCACCAAGAACGGCTGGGTGCCTTCTCCAGAATGCATTGGTAAGTAGCTTTCATGAGTGAAGATAAAATATGCGGAGTTGTTGTTGTTGAAATATCTTCATAAAAAAAGAGACCAAGAGAAAAACTTCAGCAGCAGAGGAAATAGAAGATGCTTTATTCATTGTGTTTCTTGGTCTTACAAAGCTTAACTTGATGGTTTTGGAAAAATCAGCTATAAAAGCAATGGCATGGTCTTTTATATCTACATCATGTTTATAAATTCAGGTATTTGTGAGATCATATGTTAAAAACTGCTATAGTCAGCTCTCTGTCAGGAAGTCTTGTGGTGTTAGATCTGTCCAGCTAAGGAGTAACATGCCAGCCAAGGTAAGAGGACACAGTGAGTGGTAAAATAGCCAAACCAAAGCATAAAGGCTTTGAAGGCTGGAAGGGGTGTTTCGTTATAGTTTTTACTTTCAGTTGTGTTTTAGTATATAATAAATAATTGTGGGTTTATTCCACTTACTGTAATCTGTCAAATACCAAAGTAAAAGATATTCTTGATTGTTTATGAGTTTGGGTTAAATTTCCCAGAATGGCAGTAGTAGTTTTGCTGTGTGGGCACAATATAAAGCCAGAAATTAGTAATTAATTTCATAATCTGGTGGTCTTTGATCTTTCTTCACTGAAAATTTTTTTAAAAACTTAGAAAACAGAAGGAGGTGGGAGAAACTCTGAAGAAATCAGTCTTGTAAACAGACCTTTTGATAAGCTTATTTGAGCTGTTGAAGAAGAGTGCATTTTTAGCAGATTAATCTTTCCTCTGTGTATGTGTGGGTGCTGAAATTCAGGTACCTTCCTGAGACGGCTTCACTCAGTATAGTGGTCTGTTCAGTGGTTCATCCCTCTTCTACCTCCTTTCCCCCCTGGATATGGGCTCTGGATCAGGGTACTTCAGGAGTAACCTACCTGTCACAGCCAAGTGGGATGCTTTGGGAAAACTGTGAGTGAAAACCACTAGGAGTTGTCCCTTTCTGCCACTGGGTTTTCCCTGAAAAGGGTCAATTCTTTTGAGCAACTGAGAAAAAAATAACAGTACAGTTTTAAATTCTAAAGAAGTAGAAGAGCTAGGAAGAGCTTTCAGTGCAGGAACCCAAAAGTTACAAAATAAGGTTGTGACTGGAGTCATCTCCTTAATTTTAAGAGTCYACAGTATACAGTGTCTAAATCTGAGGTAGTTGTCTGGGATTACATCAAGGTCATTATAGTCCATTTAGTCAAGGCACTCTAAAAAACAGAACTGTCTCATTGTAAAATAAATGCTTATGTGATCTCATGAATCAGCCATTGAGAATATTGATTGGATTTCAGTTTGCTGCGGTGGAAACGTAGGCAACCYGCATGGATATACAAATTGACAGAGACCCCAAAACCACAGAGAGATGATTCCTCCACTGCTTGGGACCTGCCAAGGTTTACAGTCCTGAATTCTGTCGGTCTGAGGAAACACTCGGATAACAAAACCAAATCTGAATGAATACTCAAATCTGAAATGAATATTCAAATCTGAATGAATATTCAGAATTTTGTGTGTTGTGCCTTTTTTCAGTGCATGCGTTGATATTGTTGCTGTTGCATTCTATTTCAAGAGAAACCATGTGAATACCCAGTTATAAAAAACGGTGCATTAAGCAGAGCCYTGGAGTACTACAAAAACTCTTATTTTCCCATGGGAATTGGGCAGCAAGCTGAATACTACTGTCGCAATGGTTACTCAACCCCGAGTGGAGAAAACTGGGTTCCAATTGTCTGTTCTGCAGGGGGCTGGTTTCCAGAGCCAAAATGCCTGAGTAAGTACATTTCCACTGTATGCTTAATTCTTTTATAATTGTGAAGRTGTATGCAGCAAAAGCTGTGCTGATGAGTACAAGCTGGAGGGTAGAGCCCCCTGAAGGTGAATGCTGAAAATGACTCAGTGCAGGCATCAAGATTTTAGAGACATAGCAGACCAAACCAGAGCTGGTGTACGTGATGCTAAATACACTGATGCTAGCTGACCTTGAACACTATGTAAGGAATATGGTTTACCAGACTACTTACTAGCAACTTATGTAGTCATTTGCATGCCTGTTCCTTTGATTCATTAATCCTAGGGCAGTGAAAGAAAACATGCTTTGATTTAGYTTCGAGCATGAATTTCTTCTGGAGGAAGATATTAGGAGGACTCTTTCTTCAGTAACTATTTTCCTAGCTTCCTAACTTGATTTTCCTCAATCTTAGTTGTATGAATTACAGTGGTTAAATGTGCTTACCTTTTTTCTTTAGAACTATGTCAAATTAGACGGCTGGAAAATGGTTATTTCCTACACGAACAGAGGAGTGTTTACAAGGAAGGTGAAAGAATTAGATATGCCTGCAAGAACTACTATAGTCCTGAAAATCAAGATGGTGAAATTACATGCACAGAGAATGATTGGTCACCTCCTCCAAGATGCATCCGTCAGAGTGAGTAGTGCTTAAGTTTTATCAGGGTTCCTAGCTAAAAGCAAAAATCACTCATCACATCTGGCACGTTAATCCATCGCCACTGCTTAAGATAAGTCTAATTCCAGGTGCTCTACAACTCAAAACACAGTTCTGTGATTCTCGCAGCTGACTTGTCACATCCCCGCCTGCTTTTGAGGTCAGTGCTGTACAAGCTTGCAGAATGTAACTGTAAAATACTCACACATGATTTATTCTGATCTCTAGAATGTAAGCTCTGGAATGGGAGTGATATCCTCTTTGTCTTCAGTAGTAAAATCCTGGCTAGCACAATAGGGCAAAAATATAGTAAATAGCAATCATTCTGTTTCTGCAGCCTATCCGTTTCATTTTAGCCTCTAGCTATGCCACGTGATCCCTATTTCTCTTGCTTCATTTCCAAGTGGCATTATTCCAAGGGAGAATAGGAAGATTACTGCTGCTAATTCTGTTTAGAGGTTTTGTACCGTACTTCTTCCAAGCCTGAAATTGCTAGAATTTCTTACAGAAACTTAACRTACTTTAGATGATAATTCTGTATAGATAGAGGAAATAATTCAGCCTAACATCCTTCCCTGAAGCTGTAAAAAATACCTTTTTTAGAAAACTCTACCAGCCAGAGAGAGACACGTGTCAGAGAATGTTTTGGACAGCCACTGAGCATTTGACGTAGTCGTGAGCAAGCAAAATAAAGTTGTATAATTTCGAGTGTTAGGCAGTAGTGGGCATCTCTGGTGTAGAGCTGTTGCACTGAAGTATCATTCCCTCCACCTCCAACATTCAAGTGCATCTTTCAGTCTTCCTCAAAGTCTTAATTTTTCCATGTCTTTATTTATTTGACTGTCTAATACATAAATACTGCAATTTATTATAATGTTAATTCCCTGAAATGAAGCAACTCCTTCAAAAAATGACTTTAGAACACARAACATACTGCAGAAGTTTTTTCCCAGAGCACAAGATGATAACCTCTAACCAAGGTGACTGATTTTCATCCTGTTAGATTAGCTTAAACAATATATCCCAAATGACTGTGACATCATGTGCAACACTGAGTGCATCTATAATAACAATTTAGTGTGCAAGAAGGGGTTCCTTCATACAAATTTGCTTTAGTCCTGTAGTACACCACTGGATTATTCTGAAAGATATCTCAATGATAGAACCGAGGTTTTATTTGAACACCATGAGGTGACCTCTGGAGTGGCTCACTTGCAATATGGACACAAGCTCCTCCAGCGCTTAGGTCTCTATGCATGCACTGCATAGTACATGTCTAACATGAATTTCATKGCCAGTGGAGACCAGATGTGGACATACAGTCTTGGTAGCTTAAAAGATTGCTGCGGATCAAACCCTGGCCCTGGTCTGTTCCTGTATGTGCTGTACCAGTTGATAAATGAACTCTTCCCTTTTGCAGTCTTCCCTCAGGAAGAGAGCTCAATGCAGAGGCAGAAAATGTGCTCTTAAATATGTTCTAAACCTTACTGCTGTTTTCATTTGTACTCCTTCTTATGTGTATTGTAAGCATATAGTTTAGCAATGTTTATCTGGAAGAAATTCTGTCTTTCTGTTTTAGAAATATGCCAGCGTATTGATTTTGCCAATGGTTATTTCATCGTGAGAAAGACAACATTTCATTTACAGGAGAAGATAAAATATAGGTGTCATACTAACTATGTAACTGCAGAAGGACAAGAAGAAGGACAGATACAGTGTCAAGAGAGTGGCTGGACACCTCCTCCAAAGTGCAATAGTGAGTAGCATAAAGGCTTCAGAGTTCACTGTCATTGTCAGTGGCACAGATAAGATGTCCTATGTATTCTGGTTTTTGTCATCTAGATCAGTACAGTTTCTCCCTCTGCTTGGGAGAGGGAAACTCAAGTAGATGACTGAGCCTCTGGAGACAGGTCTTTCTGGGGCTCAAAGAAATAAATAGCGAAAAGAAAAAGAGAATTGAGTAACCAGGGAAGATGTCTACTGTCTTCTTCAAACTTACTGCTGGTTCTCCCTTCTTGTGGACTAGTAGATGAGCACCTTTCACACTAGTGAGGAGAAGGCTTTGGAAGAAATGGCCATGAGCCTGGGGATTATATCAGTCCAATCACTGCCAGTTTCAGTTGCTATTTTATATTGTCCTTTTAATTCAGACTGCCTTTAGCTGAATTTTATGTTTTGGTTTTCTTTCTCGACCCCCCTTTCAAATGGCCATGGGGAACGTGGGTACAATGTGTATGAAGTGACACCAATAGCAGTATTACATAGTATAGCAAAAGAAGGAAAGGAATAAAATCTAGGGAATAAACGTTTATGTCAGACATTACTTCTCGACACATATTTCTGAAACTTAGTGCAATAGATTTAATGTGAATGCACTCCTTAACATATTCTATACCCACGTTCTTCAATGTAGAATTTTTACTGTTTTAAATACGCTGAATAGTTCACTAGACTAACACACAGTAAAATACATAGARTAATGAAGATTCAAAGGGCATTATTTCTGGTTCACAAAATGTACTAACTTCGTTTAATTCTACAGAACTATGTAAAATACCTCATCATGAGACTTTGAATTATCACACAAATAAAACTGTGTTCCTGCCGGGAGATACACTTGAGTATACATGCTCAGATGGATATCAAACTGCAAATAATATGACAACTGGTACTGCAAAATGTGGCATAAGTGGTGAATGGATTCCAGAGCCCAAGTGTCTTGGTAAAAATTTTTGTGTGTTTGCTAATYAGTGTAACTGTTTAAACTTTGAGAAGCTTTTTTAAGACTTTTTATGGCTTTGCTCTAGTCAGTAGTATTTTATATAGTTCTTGTAGTTTTAAGCTGTATGTTAAAACRTTTTTTCTTTYTTCATAGCAATAGAATGTGAAATGCTGGTACTGCCCAATGGAATTGTTTCCCCCAGGGAGAGTAAATATCACAACGGAAAAGTTGTGAGATTTATTTGTGCAAGAAATTACGTAAGAGTGGGACCTTCCTCTGCTCAGTGCTATTACTTTGGATGGTTTCCATCACCACCAATATGTAAAGGTAATTCTTCTATTAACTTTATTTTAGTAGGAAATGTATTAAAATATCAGGGTCCCCAACACTTCTGTGAGCAGCTTCTGTACGCTAGTCTTGCTCCCAAAAACAATTACCCCAACCTCCTTTCTAAAAGTATAGGAACTGGTCTTCTTCAGATTCATAGTATTTTGCTGTTTCTTCTGAAAGGTTCTGAACATCTCAACTTCCAGTATTCACTTTTCAGTGTCTCAAAACATTGAATGTCTGTAACATTTTTCCTGGAAGTCAGCTCAACTATTTTTCTATTTGATTTTATTATGTTAGCTTTAGTTATGCCAGTTAGAGTTCTGTGATAACTGACAGTGAACTGGTAAATGGCTTGTACAAAATTCTACTCAGACAGTTGACTGTAATATAAAAAATCTGTTATTCACAGAGGAATAAAAAGTGTAGAATCTAGCAAGCAGGAGTGACTCATCTGAGTAATAGCCTCTCTTACTCTATTCTAAATAATTTCTGCCACTGCCTAGGGTTGACACCTGTCAGATATTTTACCCTATGTTCCTTTTTCTGATAATAAAGTGTTTAAGAGAAGAACTGTTTTGGAGATAATACAGAGCTGGACCCAAGCAAAATTCAGTGAAGGGTTTTCCTTGTGAAATTCCTCAGTTTCATTCATAGGATGAACAAACCCTTGCAGAATTTTCATTTTTGAAAAATAYTGTATCACAAGCTATGAGAGTCACAATGCGTGTAACACTTCTCTTAAAACTAGGTTAGTTTCATATACCACTTTTTTATCATAGTAAGAAGTAGTGCATGGAAATAAGATAGTAGACTGAGGCAGGGTTATTCATGTCTGTCTGTGATCTCCAGCTGAACATGAATCTGGATTTTCGGAGGCATAAACCAATGACCTGTTCAACCAGTTTTAAGGATTTTTATAACATTAAACAACAAATTCAGGGCTTTTTTGTTGCAGTTTACATATAATTGTTCTGAAAGTACTGACTTCAGAGCATAGGTTTGAGCTCTTGATTTCAGTGGACCCCAGAGGTAGTGCACCTCCACCCGAGATTACCAATGGAAATGTTATCGATGACTTTGTGAAACAGTATCAGCATGGGGATAGAGCAGAATATGAATGCAACAACAAATTTAAAATGAGTGTATCAAAGGAGATAGAATCTGTTGATGAACAATGGTCATCTCCTCCCTCTTGCACTGGCAATTTATAGAACTCTCTTATTTGTGAGAAATTTGTAATTCGATATAGATTGAAAGTAGATTGAAATATTATAAATGAAAATCTGTGAAGAAAAATTGGGAATGTTCTTATGGAGCAAGATACAGCAGAACAAGAAAGAAAGAAAAAGAAAAAGAGAAAAGAAAAAAAAGAAGGAAGGAAGGAAAGGAGGAAGGAAAAAGAAAAAAGAAGGAAGAAAGAAAGAGGGAGAGAAAGAAAGAAAAAGAAGGAAGCAAGCAAGCAAGCAATACTATTTTTCTTATGAACTGGTTTGTCCTGTCCATATACAAGCCCCACTGCTGGCGTCTTTTCAATACTTTACTGACTTTGATCCACAAAGCCTAGTTTAAAACAAGAGTGGCCCAAATTTGAATGGAAAGTTGCTCAATTCCAATTTTTTCCTTTATCATGTGTCTTCTCTCTCCCCTACAGAGAGCAGCCCACACCTCCTTCTCCCCACTTTGTCCTCCCTCAAATGAACTACTGCCATGCTGCTCTCRTATATCCAGTGCAAGCCACTACCCTTTGCCATCACTATCACAGCAACAGTGACAGCCCAAACCAAGAACTACAATTATCACAAGAGGTGACAGCCATGCAGCCCTCTAAGTGATRTTGCAGTGATTTTCAGTCCTTGTAATAATGGTACTARTTGAAAGCATGTTACAGATGTGTTTGTATATAATCAAATATGCTGACTGGTAACTGTAAGAAMTCAAGAATACTGCATTAATTGAAGATTTTCTTACATTTTAGAGTTTATGTACCTGTGAAAATCACAGTTTGTGAAATTACTTTAGTTAAATTTGAGTTCTGGAGCATGCTGTGTGGTTGCCACAGTGAGAGAGAAGGAAAGGAGCAGAGAGGTGAGGGACTCAGTAATATGACTAAAATATATTTGTATCCTCCAGCTCTGTAGGAGTTCGATTTTTACAAATAATAGGAGTAGGTGTGACTCACCAAATGCAAATATAATTATTTTTATTTAAGTTCTTTCAAATAATCATATATGGCACCAATATTATTGTGGAATACTTCTGCTTTCTTCCACAGAGGGTAATAGGACATGTGTATCGCCTTCCTATATTCCAAATGTGGTTCTTCATCAGCAAAACCAAACTCAGTTTTCTCATGGTGATGAAATACATTATGGATGTAAACGAGGCTCAACAGTTCGTGCRAGAAAGAAAATAAAATGTCTTAATGGAGAGTGGAAACCTTTACCTTATTGTGGAGGAGGTAGTCTATTTCTATAACATTTTTATAAAATTTCAGATGGGGGAATAACATAATTCTGTTCAAAGTTGAAAGGAATTCACTAGTCAATATGTAGCCAGAAACACTCGTGTCAGACGTTTCAACTAATTTTTCTATTTACTCCCCTTTAAATATGATCATGTCCTTGATCCTGGAAAGACTCTACACCTACCAATTTCTAAACACTGTAGGTAGTTTTATAGAAGGAAGTGGACCTTTTAATGGTGGGTAGAATCAAATATGGAGTTATCTTTGGTGTACTGTGGCCTTTCAGCAGTAAGTTTCTGTCCATTTGCCCAATAAAGACCGTTTGGATGCCTAGGAACATACAAGCAATAATGTAGCATGCCAGTTTTGTTATTTAGTTGTAATTTTATGTCTTCAAGTACCACTTTGCTATTTTAAAATCATAACGGAAATTAAAAGCCATAGTAATAGCCACAATGTGCTAGACTAATCCCATGCTCTGCTGCTATTTTTGCRTGGATTGTGTTTTTTCATTTCTGATGTGTAGTTTTCTCTCCTTTTTCTAATCTTCTCATTTAGTTTCACAGTATATATTATTGAAACTATAATTTTTAAAAAAACAAAATGTAAAACAAACCCTCTGCTCAAGTAGAAAGAAATAACTGCATTAGAGTCAATGGTAAAAAGGTGATACTGCTCAGGAAGAAGTCTCGGGTGGGATAAACTACTCCAGCACTTTCCTTAGGTGTAACAGAATATAGTTTACAGTTTTATGATGTGCCCTACTTTCATTTCCYCTTTCTTCAGAAGTGCTTTTATATTCATCGGTGATTTGAATACATCGTTCCTTTATTTACAGTTACGTTGARGATTGAATCTAGCATAGAACACAGTTTGCTGACCTTTCACAAGTAGTTTGTGTTATGACTCTCAGAAGCACAAGTCAAGGACRCAAGACCCTGTTATGACTTAGAAAAAGAGTGCTTAGTTTTTCTATTACTGAACATAACAAAAGGAATCCGGTCAACTTAAAAATAATTACTTTGTGAGTGTGCTTTAAATAGTGGGAACAGAGAATCATTCTGTCATCTAGGAATCTTTGGAGTTATTTAAGACTACAGTAAATAAAACATTTTCACATGGACATGCATCATAAAACTGATGGCCTCTTTAGCAGTAAATGCATACTTAAGTATTAGCCTCACTAAGTCTATTTTTTAACTGTTTGTGTTGGGTTTTATTTAGATCTATCTCAAAACTGTGCACCTCCAGTGGATATTGAGATAGAGAATACTGAATATGTTACCAAGTCAAATAAGGAGACTGGAGTTCACAAAGTTATATATTATATATGTAAATCAAATGGCAACAGTATTAAAAACGCAACTTGTATGTTTGGAAAATGGTCGCCTGAGATTGAATGCATTGGTATGTCTTTATATTGACGTACAATTTTTTCTTTTTCTCCAGGAATGCTAAATGCTAATTGTTAAAGCTTCTCAGCATAAATGTGCCACTAGTTTGAAATGGAAATGCTTTTATATATATATATATATTTTTTATATATATATATATATATATATATATATAAAAGCATATATATATGCTTAGCCAGTTATATGCTAAAGGGTAGTCATGTAATAATGGGAATCATCTGAAATTTGAACAGTTAACTGGAGTTCGAGACATACTATTTTAGTGAGGCAGACTTTTATTGATCTCTAACAACTGGAGCAGAAAAATCAACTACTTCTAATGTGAAAAATGGGTGCAGTGATAAATTTAAGCATAGTTCTTTGAAAGAGATTTACGCRGGTGCAGATGAGTAGCCCATAGCTCATGCTTCAGACAGAGTTCCTTTTATTTCCTATAAAAGTTCAAAGCTTTTCTATTCCTGATTGTTCTTTTTCCTTCTTTTTTTTACACTTACTTCCTAGTGAAACAATAAGAAAGAAGTTGAGTTGGCCAATGCAAAGCACAGACCTAGAGGACATTGCCCTTATCCAATACATACCAAAAGTCAGATGCCTGTGGAGCTAGCTTTACGTGTAGGCAAAACAGGATATATTGCCTTTGATAGTGGAGTACTAGGACTGTGAAAACAGTCATGGCCTCACTGACTGCTTTGATTTCACCACATCACGGGTGATGATGCACAGAAGTGAGAGAAGTACACAGAGCCGCAGCTGCTTGAAGGAACATGCCCCAAATGTCCCTACTTTCCCAGTTTGCTGGGACCACTAGAAGCAASAAATCCAGCTCTCCAAGTCTCCTCCTTCTTTGAGGAACTCTGTCTCTTTCCTCTCCGTTTTTGTTTCCAGTGGCAGGAACAGTCCCTTGTTCCTGGAGTGGCAAAATTCAGTTTTGTTTCTTTGCTCCCTTTACTGGTGCTTATTTAGCTCTACTGTGCAATAAGGTTGCCAAAAAACAAAACTAACCAAGCAAACAAACTGAAAACCCCAAAGAACCCCAGAAACGCTRTCATTTTTTCCTGTAGTAGCTCACTATACAGAGAAAGCCAGGGCAAGCACACAAGATAGGTAAAAGTATGCAGCTGTGGGTTAGGGAAAGGAGGCACTACAGTTGTCACACAAAAATATATTGATCATGTATTTTTCTGACTCTTTTCTATGGAGTTTACAGCATCTGAGCATCTGTAGGCAACTCAGGTGTTTTGGGCGCAATACAAAATGATTATGATATTACTTAAAGCTTGAGATAGCTGCTGAAGAATTACATAATGCTGGTGTTTTCTTGGTTATCAATATTGTAATCTGTGATGAACTGTTTCTACTCTGTCTTATGTTCTGTTATAAAATGAAGATGTGTCCTTAGCTGAGAATTCATGCCCACCTCCACCTCAGCTGCCTGGTGCTCAACAGATAGCAGCTGAAACAAATTACAAGAATGGGAGTAAAGTAATATTTTCATGTCTGAAGAATTTCCAGCTTGATGGTGTGAATGAAATAACATGTATACATGGGAAATGGCAATCACCACCGCGCTGTATTGGTCAGTAGTGCATTTTTTTTCTGTTTATATTGTTACAAATTTATGTTACTATAGCTTAACAGTCACCATTAGCAAGAAAATAAAGTTATATTTGCTAACAGTGTGAAGAACAAATAACTGCAGAAAAGCAATAGTATCTAAATTTCTAAAAAAAAAAAAAAAAGTACCAACTGTTGGGCAGGAAGTCTTCTTAATTAAACAGACTTATCTAAGGTGGCATGTAAAACTTTCAGGTAGTCCCTCAGGGAACTATGTCTTCAGTTATTCCTTTAGTGTATTGCAAAATGGAGTCTCAATTTTGACTGGGGGTCTTTAATAGTATCCTGGCAAAAATCTTTTTTTATTATTTATTTTATTTTATTTTAGCACTAGCAGTAGCAGACTGTAGTTCTTTTTTATCTTTATTCTTTCCTAGACAATTTCTGGATTTCTCGCCTTCTTCTGGCCTTTCCCTCTTATATAAACAATATATCCCTCACAGTATAAATAATAAGGCATAAATCTGGCCACCTGTTCTAAACCATGCTGAGAATCCCTTCTGTGAACCAACTGATTAAAATATTACTGATGCAGATAATATCTCATTGGCAAAACTTCATTAAGAGGTGATGGAAAGATTTTGAGAAATGAGTAGTAGAGAGATAAGCACAGGACCAGCACCAGGTGCCAGCTGGTAACTGATGTGCATGATATGCCATGCCTGTCTGTATTTTTAAGCTGGAAAATTCTGATGCCACACAGTTTCTCTTCTCTTTCATTGCTTTTGGAGCCTCCATCTCTGCTGATAAGGGGGGAAAGTAGTTTCAGAAATTTAAATTTGTTTGAGCTCTTCATAAAATAAATTTTAGTGAAATAAAATTCCCAATTCCAGCTGCTGTTCTTGCTGAACAAGGACAATTTTGACATTAATGAGATCTTTTGTCTTGTGGAATTCAATGCAAAGATACATTTTCTACTTGACGAGTCAGATGATAAAACCTGATGTACAGATAACAAAAAACGCACACTATATGGAATAACATAAATCCCCCCGCTCCACTGTAATATAAGAGAAGAAAGTATTGAGAGAGACAGCTTGATAGGGATTTAAAACACTGTAAGTGTCAGGAAGTATGTTATAATGCTTCATAAGCCCTCTCYTGTGGTGTTTTCATCATGTCAGCAGAAAACCCCTCAGTCTTGGTGGAAAAACACCACCCTGTCTGGTGGCGGAAAGAAGTAGCTTAGTTACAATTCTAGAAACTGTCTTTCAGTATCCTGCAACAAGATAATGTCTTCTCTGCTTCTCTGCCTATGAAAATTCCCCTGTTTGTCTCTCAAAGGTTGTAATCCTGTCTTCTTGGTATGAGTGGGAAAATCGCTCTAAAGTAGGTGACAAAAAAAAAAAGACAGCCTATATAGGAAGCAGAGGGGGCTGGAGCTCTGTTGTTATTCTGTATCTTAAATATTTCTTCATCTTACTTTCAAGTGACTTAAATTTTGTTTATTTGGGTTTTCTTTTTTTAGATTTATACTGCATATATCTTTGGAATATTAATTGCCTTTGTTCTTTCCTCTTTCTTTTTTGGATGTGAAGAAAAGCCATGTTTGCCACCACAACCCGTAGAATGTGCTGAAGTTTCCAGGCTGGAAAATGAAAATTCAAGGGTGGAAAAAGAAGGGAGAACAACTTATCTGGCTGGTGCTAAATTTAAGTACGTTTCTCGTTCTGGATTCATATTAGATGGACAATCGGAGATAACTTGTTCTATGGGAAACTGGACTTCTACTCCTACATGCATTGGTAATATCAAACAACTTTTTTTGAAGTGCACTTAGCAGTGAATTTGAAATTATTTTATATTGGAGCCTGAATAGTAAAAGATGATAATTGCAGATCTTGGTTCAGTTTCTGTCTCTKCCATATGAGTCACAGGCAAGTGCCTACAATCCAAGAATCTGTTTCACACAAAGTCTGTTAGTGACTAGCAATGGCTTTGGTGCTTCTGTGATGGAAATCACTTCTGTAAGATTAGGGATAGAAGCCTCTACCGGAATTTCTTAACAGCAAGGAATGACATGCATGTCTAGAGACAGGATTAGAATCTTCTTAGTGGTTGAAGTCCTTGTCTATTTTGAGTAATGACTTAATTTTCTGTATGCTACCTTTTATATTCCATGTGCTACCTTTATCCACTGTCAGTGGGTGACCATCCCAGTGTTAGAGAAGGCTCTGTTAAGCATGTCTTTGGGGGRTCATTACACCTGTTCTACGTATACCACATTATCAAAGTATCAAATGTGCGTTATCTTTTCAGAAGTGTCATGTGGAAGTATTCCAAAAGTTGCCAATGCCCAAATTGAAGGAAGAAACAAGAAAATATATGAGCCTGGTGAAACTGTTCGCTACCTGTGTGATCCAGGGTTCCTGACTGTTGGCTCTCCAGAAATTATTTGCAGAGCAGGAAACTGGACAGCACCACCCTTCTGTGAAGGTATAGGCTCTACTTGTAAATAGTTGATGATCCTCCTTGGTCTTTGATGAAGTTAACTAAAATAACATTGACCCATGCACGCAGGCGGGTGAGGCCAGCAGGGTCAACAGGTGACATGTTTGGAATGACTGCTACAAGTCTTTGTGTCYGGCTCCTGAGAAGCAGCAAGCAAGAGAGTTCAGCAATGGTATCTACTCCCCTTCTGGGTCTGGGCGGAACCTTGTAGCTGCCCAGCTACGCTGCTAAGACAAGCAGAGAGAGGGTTATAGAAGAATGGGCACTGGCTACAAAGAATGAGATAACTGTTAGAACAGTGGATTGTATTTTCATTTCATGGAGAAGATCAATTTTTGAAAGTAACTTCACATAGTAAACAAACCACCTTCAGTCTCCAGCCCTTTGACACACCATGCAGTACAGCGTCAGTCCGTTCATTCAGCCAACCTCTGCAAGTCCTTGTCTCCTTTTAGTTACTACAGGGAAAAAGAATTTTGTCTGGTGAAACATTGCAGGTTAAAAATCCTAGTATCTTGAATTAGGCAAACAGTTGTTGCTCATGAAGAATAATGGTGTTCCATAAGGCAGTATTCTGTGACAAAAATACTGCTGTGCTCCTATTCTTAAATGCACTTCTCTTTTCAGATGTTAGCTGTGGAGCCCCACCTGAAGTTCCCAGGGCTTCTATTGTGAGCAGTCAACAGGAGAGATATCTGCCTGGTGCCACAGTGCAGTATGAATGTGAAACCAATTTTCAGCTTATGGGTGTAAATTATATCACTTGTACAAATGGAAAATGGTCACAAGAACCAACTTGCAGAGGTAGGAGGTCTTACTTTCATGCTTCCTGTTAGCCTACAGGGGATTGTATTTTTGCCTGAATACATCAGTGATGTTATCTTTTATACTGCTGCTTCCTTTGTGTACCACAACCTTGTACTGCTATGCACAACTTGCATAGCAGCACAGAACTTGAATTTGGCTTAGCCAGACTGTTTCATCAACAACACACACACACAAAAAAAAAA